>NC_043976.1:29014105-29369105 GCF_902148855.1 Sphaeramia orbicularis
TTGGTTTAATTCATACCATATGAGGTTTATAGATTGCCAGTGACCTAGAATAGATGTGATTATATTTTGGGAAATATAGGCCAAGGTTAAAAATTTTTTATGAATTTTTAAAATCTTTTTTTTTTCTCCATTTCCTTATAATGGGTGAAATTCCAAATGTCTGTAGCAGCAAATCTAATGGTTGAATTCATACCAAATTTGGTTTATAGATTACCAGTGACCCAGAATAGATCTGATTCCATTTTGGGAACAGTAGTTAAAAGTTCAATTTTTTAAATCTTCTTTTCCTCCCATTTACTTAAAATGAGTAAAATTTCAAATGTCTATAAAAGCATCAATTTTGTTTCAATTTACTTCAAACTTGGCACATATATAGAGCCAGTTGATTTGCTGACATCAGCACATGCATAGACATGATGACATCAGCTGGATCGATGCCAAAATAAACTACAATATGTGTGAGGGGCGGGGTTTGTTATGCCTGGCACCACTTGTTATTTATATGGTGCCTAATCACACAAATTATGAATCAAGTTCCAAATGATTTGCAAAACCTAACATTTTTTGTTTCAGATCTAATGTCAGGGACTCATCTTAAGGGCTACTTGGGCTCTGGAGATTTGTTTTTGAATTAACTGCAGCATTTTAGGTTTAGGTTAGTTTATTTCAGACACAGACATAATACAAAACATATGAAACAACAACAACAACAACAACAATAATAATAATAATAATAATAATAATAATAATAATAATAAACACAAATAAAAATCAAACAATATAATAATAATAATAAGAAGAAGAATAATAATAATAATAATAATAATAAAAGATACACAAAAAATCAAATAATAGAGAAAAAAAAAGAACAACTGTTGTGCCTGTTGCAGTTGTATAAAAGCAAAAGCTGTGATTGCAAGTGCATTTTGACTAATTGTGCAGCCCGTTTAATCATTTAATTAGCAGGAAATATATGGTGATCAGAATAGGAAACAGAACAGAAACACATACGAGGAATTATACGCTGGTAGATGTTGTCTCCAGTCAAATATAAATACAAGATTTTTAAAAAAGTAAGTAGAGTTAATATACATAAGGGTAGAGTATCAACATCTGTACAGTTTAGTGTCATTTTATTGTGTAATTGGGTCATATGTGTGTCATATATATGATACAGTTGATAAGACAAATCTGCACGCAAAGCTACAGCTCTGTTTAACTTACATGAGTTTAGCTACACGGTGTCATTTATGTAGCATCAGGCCAAACTTAAGTGGCTAAAGTCAACACATCGACTGAACGGCAAACTGCGCTGATAGATTTTAGAAAGCACACAGTATAGTGGAACTGGTAAAAGTCTTTAAGTCAAAGGGTTAAAGTAGAAATCAGTAAGTTAAGGAGGAGCACATAGCTGTCAGTTGACCTGTATACCCGCCGGCTGCCTCTGCTTTGACCCCAGATCGATCCAGCGCCGGCCAGTTAACTCTTGGCTTCTCCGACTCGCACCGCTCGGCTGCGAGGTGATGTGGAAGGACAAGCCCTGACTTTAAGCAGCCTTTAGAAATCACTCCAAATCCTCAGTGAATGATATGTCTTTTTCTGTTGTGTCTCTAATTTCTACACAGACACATGCATAAACCTTTACTGTCACTGTGGAAAAGACAAAAAAGGAGAGATCTGACGTTGGGGGGGCAAGTCAAACCCGATAAATAAGATTTTTTTTCTTTCTAAAAGCTACGATAAGTCGCTTTTCCATTGGACATCTGCAGAAAACTATACCGATATTTACTAAATGTTGAAAAAACAGAAGTGCGTAATGTTGTTTTTTTTTCCATTAAATCACAAATGCGATGATTTGTTTATTTATTATTGCGAGATGACACAACAAGTTATTCCATAAACATGATGAAGAACATAAATATGGTGTTGATTTACAGATATATTCATCACGGCTAAAATTGGCTTAGGGGGTCAAATGAGTGTCCATTTTTGTAAAAAAAAAAAAAAAAAAAAAAAGTTGTAAGAAATGCATGGAACTGTGTTGAAATAATGCTAATCCATTTGTGCACAGACTACTGATATTATTTGACAGTGGAAGCTCTATTTTCAGAAATATTGGATTTTGAATAGCACATGTATGTGAAAACTTTTGCTGGTGGACGGACGTGACATTACCCATGATGCTCTGGTCAGTACCAGTACTTTATTAGGAATAAACTTGTATACCTACTATTGCTAATTCTCCTCTTATTCATAAATGTTAGTATTGTGGATCTAAAACAATAACAGCTGACACAAAAACACAAAATGTGGCAGTGGACGGATGTGACATGGTTGTTACAGATCCCATCATACTGATGCTCGGCAGCCATGTCACCGTTTCCACTAATGATCCCTGTGCAAAAACTAGGATCAGAATTATTTATTGTATAGTTTATCATCATACTAAAGAGGAAATAACAATATAGAATTGTTATTTCTTTATAAAAATGCTTATTATTAGAAAACTGTTGATTTAAAAAGTGACGTGTGACATTCTTCATGTATGTATTGGCGTAACATAAGCAGGATGGATCAGCACCATACTCCATATTGAACCTGTAAAAATAAAACGTGATATGTAGGAGAGAATCTGGTAAGAAAAATTGGGGAATCTAAAAGAATAGAATATTTGTTTTTCAGGTAAATTCAGTTCAAATATAACTTGGCCATTTGTGACATGAAAATATAGCATTAATTGTGATGAAATTGGACATTTTTGAGCTGAAAACATAGTTCATATGACCATCAACATGTTGCAACAGAACTGAAATCCTGTAAATTTGCGTAACTTGCATTTACCAACACAAAGTTCCTTTGGGGATTCACTTAGATTGATTTCTTATGCACAAAGACAGAAATAAGACCTCGAAGCAAATTTTAGCCGATTATTATTATTATTATTATTGTATATTACCACTCTATCTCGTACTAAATTAAAAAATGATTGGGTTTCCTGGTGTGTCCACACATACCGCGCCATGTTTCTTCTTCTTCTTCACTTGTTGTAACATACGTCAGCATCCGTTTTTTTAATTCACCTGAATCTAGTTGCGAAAAAAGGTCTTTCCATTGTAGTTTTTGCATGATATACCATTTGCGCTACGCCCGAAAAACCACCTCTTGCCAGCGCAATAACTTTTATTTAAAAAATGAGACTTTTAGTGAAATTGTTGTTTTTCCATAAGGTAAATTTTTATGCGCAAGTTATATTTGCGCAATTTGAGGATCAATGGAAAAGCAACTATTGATAGCATGAGCAATGTTTTTGTATGATTTTCCGTCCTGTGTTACAGAAATTCTTCTTTCTCCCACTCAAACTAAGTTGCATTTAAAACCACTTTTAGTGCAAGACTCGTATTACCTGTGAAACTCAAGAAATTTGTAATAATTGCAAAGGTCGTCTATGATCTTAATCCCGTGTGAATCAGCCACGTCTGTAATTTCTAAAGTAAAAATCACCTGCAAATTGCTTAAAATTGCAGCAAACGGAGCTCATGTGATAATATAGTCCCACTTTTATTCTGTCCATTTCCTGGTTGAAGACGACTGAGGCGCTGTTTTGCATAGAACGTCAGGAGGTTCATTTCAGATATGCAGTGGATATTCGCTAAAAGATCAAATATGTCCTTTAAAAGAGTAACATCTGAAAATATGATGATAGATGACATGTGTGGCAGCTATAGCAGAAACATTTTCCTGTCTTTCCACAGTTATCTGTAAGTGCTGAACCAGCCCTTGACATCAGATCCGTGGAAAAATGTCATGAAATTGAGTAAAAAAAAAAAAAAAAAAAGTGACTTCACTCATCCTGTGTGAATCTGCCGCATGAAACGCAGACGTGGGAGTTAATTTCCAAATCACGACAGGTCCATGGGTTATACTAGTCCTATGTGAATAGGCCTGTGTTTCTAAACCAGGAAATAAGCCGAATAAATGGATGGAAAACATAAAAAATGTTGCAAAAAGACTCCAGATATCGATTCACAGAGGACTGGTATCAACACAAAACCTCTGTATTTGCTGAAATAAGGTCGTTTACTGTGGATTTTTTATTTTACTGATTTTTTTTTTTTTTTTTTTTTTTTTTGACAAGTGTTTCTGTCGTCCTTTTCAGTTATAATACAAAGACACTAAACAGAACATAATGTAATAGGCACATCAATCAAGTACACAAGGGCACTTGAAGAAAATCATAATATGCAGGTATTAATGGCATATTGAGCTGGTTTGGTAACTGACTGTTTCTCATCATGGTTTATAAAGAAAGAAAAAGAATATTCACAGGTGGACACAGTTTATACCCACATACAGAGTGCTCCTGTGTTTCATAATGTGGTCAGTGATTTAAAAAAAAAAAAACAAAAAAAAAAACCTACACTAGACAACAAATAGGAATGGGAATTGATATGAATTTAACCCTTTCATGCATACTGGTCACTACAGTGGACAGCTATTCTACAGCTTTTCTCTTGTATATTCATGGATTTTGTTGTTTTCAATGTTTTGTTTTTTGTTTTGTTTTTTTTCCACACATATCTTTATTAAAGTTTTAAGACACTACATATCTTTTCTGACATGAATTGGTAACATTTTGTAGATCTCTTCTTAGCATAAACCCCTAGACTCACAAAGCCCTCCCCATAGTTTTCACACAATTTATCAGTAAATACATGTTTCTGCGCGTCAAAAATTAAACATGTGGTGTCCAGCTGAGTGGAAATTTGTGCAACTTCATGAAAAATAGGTCCATAAGAATTTTTTTTATTATTATTTTTTTAATGTATTTTTAATTTTTTTAAATTATTTTTATTTCATTTTATTTTTTTTTAATTTATTTTTCAGAAGAAAATTTTCAATCGCATTGTTTTTTTCATGCCTGAAGAAGAATAAAAACACACAGGAAAAAAATTTGATTAAGGTTCTCATAATTCGTGCATGAAAGGGTTAATGATTCTGATCCATTTTTGATTTTGCTTATCGATCCGATTCTCTTTGTTTGCATTAAGTTAGTATTGTCAGTTTTGGATTACTGTCCAGCAGTATGGTCAAATACGACACAAGAAAATATTAAAAAGTTGCAAATTGCACAAAATAGAGCCACTTGCACTGCACTATAGTGTGGCTACAGTCAGAACAAATGTTATTTCGATGCATAACCACTTGAACTGGCTTTCTGTTAAAAAAAAAGATTACTTTATTCACAGCTGGTTTTCTTTAGAAATATTATTAGAATAACAAAAACATCCACCTTGTACAAAAATGTTTTAGTTCAGACAGATATAGCTATTCAACCAGGCAGGCGACCAGATTAATTAAGGTAATTTTACACTACCCAAATCAAAAACAAATGCAATGAAACAAATAGTAATATACAGAGCTATGCAAGAATGGAACAAACTACCGGAACACATCACACAAGAAAACTGTAAAAATGAAATTAAAGAAATCAGTCAAGAAGCATATATTGACCATAAATGACTGATACTTGGTCTAATTGAATATATGTACTGTATATACTATACCACTGCTGACCTAAAGGAGCTGTGGTGTCTGTATTTATGTCTGTTATTTATGTTATTTGATGTTATGTAGAATGCAAAAAATTGTTTTGTATGATGATATTGTATGTTATTTTCATTGACTATATGTAAAGATTACACTGGTCAACAACAAATTCATTGTTTAAGTTTTTTGAGCTGATTTAGGATAATTTTGGTGTGCTGAATCCAAAAATCACATTAATTTTGCTCAATCAGGTCAGCTTTCTGAACTATGCTACATATTGGCTTTTTAACATTTTTGCTTACATTTATGGGCATTTTCACATCATATGATACAAAATTCTTTCATATTTCTTGCAATAAACAAGTTCTGAAGGTTTTACTTTTGCCAATTTATGATTAATATTTTTTTTTAATATTACAGGTGAATGAAATGGCTTCGACTAGAAGATCTTGCAAAAATAAGCCTGACGTATTCTGCTACATCTGCGGTGAATACACCATTGTACCTAACAGGAATCCTGTTAGAAATTTTTTTTTTTTTTTTTTCTCTTAAAACCTATTTTGGGTGAGAACTATATAAAAAAATCAACTGATAAAGTCACAAAAATGTAATCAATTTTGTGAGAAGATCAAATTTTTCAAAATCAAATTAGCAAAAAAACCTGACCTGATTGGGAAAAACAGATGTCATTTTTGGATTTAGCGGTGCAAAATGGTCCTAATTCAGTTGGAAAAACCTAGACAACTTGCAAAAAACATTTTTTTGTAACCCAGTGTTATTGTAGGGACCCCAGGAAAAATAGCTGTAGCTATGGTACAGCTAATGGGGATCTGAAAGAAAGAACGAAAGAAAGAAACTGTCTTATATTTTCATCTCTGCACAGAAAATTTAACATGTACAGTATGCACAAATAATAATAGCAGATGATATCGGGTCCAGTTCACTGGGGTGGGGGGTGGGGGTGTCGCACCATGTGACTGTACAAAGTGAAAGTGAAACTTAAGACGCTTTACTAATTCCTCTATGTCTCCCACTGCACCTCATTTTCCTTCAGAAACTTTTATTTAAGGGGGCAGGACGTTTGTTGAAAGAGAAAAGGAATGACGAAAGAAAAAACAAAAGGGTAAATCTGGATGTAGATGTTTTTTTCTAATTGATTGAACTGGCTTCTGCTTTAACCCTTTCATGCATGAATTATGAACCTTAATCTAGATTTTTTTTTTTTTTCCTGAGTGTTTTTATTCCTCTTTAGATATGAAAAAAACAAACAATGCGATAGAATTTTTATTTTATGGTATTATATTGTTATTGAATGTGCGTAATGCTGCCGATACACTGTAATTTCCCAGTTTGGGATAAATATTACATCTATCTATCTATCTATCTATCTATCTATCTATCTATCTATCTATCTATCTATCTATCTATCTATCTATCTATCTATCTATCGATAGACTATGAAACTATGAAATTAAAATATTTTGAATGCTGTTAATCTGATGTTTTCTCACATTTTAACATACCTGCATGGAGGTAATGTGCAAAAAAAAAAAAAAAAAAAAAAAAAAACCTGTTAATTACAGTCTAATAACAATTAGCATCGTTTTACTCAAACATGTGACTGCAGATCAGGTTTATTTAGAACAGTAAAGTTACAGTAATGGTATGAATTGCAGTGTTTTGGATGGTGCATAAACATCCACTGTGTTGGCTAATATGGAACTAAAACAACAAAACCTATGAATATACAACAGAACAGCTTTGAACCACTGTGACCACTATGCATGAAAGGGTTGAGATGCTTTTAAGGAGCATTGTTGTATACTTTTAATACATTTTAATTAACTGATGGTCTTTTATGTGGATCTTTTACTGTAGATTCAAAAACTGTTTTTTGTCAAGTCACTAAATGTACAGGACACACAGACAGCTGACATACTGTTTCTCTCTCACATTGTAAAAAAAAAATAGGACCAATGGCCCTGTAGCTTACCGGCCAAATGAAAAACTTTGGGAAATGTATCCAGATGCCATTTATTATCAGCCAGTTCTGTGTATTTATTCTATTACAGAAAACAGCCCATGTTTTGGTCATATTCCAATCAGATCTGTAAAAAATTCAAATTCCAACTTGATATCATTGATACTGATTTATTGGATCAATCCACTTCCTATCTGTTACAATGGGAAAATTTTTCAAAGTTGCACCAAATCCAGAATCAGATCTGGATCGAAATAATGTCAATAGCTTGTGTTGACATCATCATACAGAAGCTGTATACCAAGTTTGAAGTCAATCAGAACTGGAGTTTGGGAGAAGAAGACGATTGCAATTTTTTCCCCATAAGATCCCATGTTAAATTTTCCATAAGTTCCCAGATCCAGAAGAAGATCCTGATCAGCATGTGACCATTATGTTTTGGTCATCTCCCCATCAGGGCTGGACAGTAGAAATTTACACTGGATATCATTTATATTTACTGAGTTATTGCATCGATCCACTTCCTATCTCTTATAATGGGGAAATTTTTCAAAGTCGCACCAAATCCAGAATCAGATCCAGATCCAAATAATTTCACTAACTTTTTTTGACATCATCATAAAGAAGCTGTATACCAAGGTTGAAGTCAATCGGAATTGTAGTTTCGGAGAAGAAGACGATTGAAATTTTTGTAATGGACGACAGACGACGACGACGGACGACAATAGCTTACGGCATGTCGGCTGGTAAGCTAATGACATACATCTTAAAAAAAAGAAAAAAGAAAAAGAAAAAAAGGTAAAATAGAATAAGAATTGGACATATTATAGTATTTTATGTATGTTTTTAGTGTGGATGTATGGCTGAAATGTCTATTTTCTGTAACTTCTGCTGCTGTGTTGGCCAGGACACTTGTGCAAAAGAGATTTTTAATTCCAATGAGTCTTTTTTCTTGATTAAGTAAAGGTTGATTAATTAAATAAATAAATATAACTAACACAAAATCAGATGCAGCGTTAAAAGCCGGAAGCTCTTGGAGAAAAAAGTTTGCGAGGTGTTTTCAGTGCTTAATGAATATGTGGGGGGTTCTTTGGCAGCGGAGGGAAAACAGACGTTACAGCCTTTGGGTCTGTTTGAGCTGCGTTTGATTGTCCAGTGTTTTCTTCCAGATTGGGGGTATGGGAAGGGGGTGGGGGGGTAGGGGGGGGGGGGGTGGCAAATGGACAGTATCCAGTATCTAGGGTGGGCTGATTCTCTTAAAATCCAGATTTCAGCCTTTGGTTTTTGGAGCAAACGTCCTTCAGAGGTGGCGGTGCAGTCCCAGTAACCCACTGAGCTGCCTCCACCCCCTGTCACAAATCTAATTTTAATCAGGGTGTCAGACTGCAGTTACTTTTAGATTTTCCATAGCCCGGTTATGTAAATTTACCTTTCTATTTATCTTTAACCGTTTCATGCATGAATTGTTCAATTCAATACGATTATGCAACAAAACAAAGAAAATAATCCTATCTTAGTCGCTAGAAATAAAACAGATTTCAAGAAAACAACATATAATGACTTCATTCACACATTCAAAAAGGAATGGGAAGAAGTATAAACTTTTTTAATCCCACCCCTTCTCTGATCATTTAACTTCCTATCAGCATAAGGTTGTACGAAAAATCTATTCCCTTGGATCGTTTTTGTAAAATTTTAACCGCAATTGTCATTTTCACACAAAACACAAATACACACATACCTACACACCTATACAGATATACAAAAAAACAAACTGGTGGTAGTAGTCGTATGTAGTGATAAGCAATAACTGTCCACAGCAGTAATGTGATGTCATGGCTAGGGATGACTGGTATTGGGTGCTGATCTGGCATTTTTTAGAAGATCGGATCGGATTTAGTCATGAGATCAGGCCGATCTGAGCCCAGCTCTGGGAGGTAAACAAATGTCCTGCCCTCTCAAATTCAAGTTTCCGAAGGTAGGGAAAAGGAAAATGAGCTTCACAACAGCAGAGACTTAGAGGAATTAGTAAAGTGTCTATAGTACATATATACAGGGTGGGGAAGCAAAATTTACAATATTTTGAGGCAGGGATTGAAAGACAGTGTATGACCAATTAGTTTATTGAAAGTAATGAGAATTTATTTACCACAAGAAAATTGACATAATAGAAAATGTTTTTATTCTATGTGTCCTCCTTCTTTCTCAATAACTGCCTTCACACGCTTCCTGAAACTTGCGCAAGTGTTCCTCAAATATTCGGGTGACAACTTCTCCCATTCTTCTTTAATAGTATCTTCCAGACTTTCTCGTAATAGTTTTGCTCATAGTCATTCTCTTCTTTCCATTATAAACAGTCTTTATGGACACTCCAACTATTTTTGAAATCTCCTTTGGTGTGACGAGTGCATTCAGCAAATCACACACTCTTTGACGTTTGCTTTCCTGATTACTCATATGGGCAAAAGTTTCTGAAAAGGTATAGATAATAGTGTTAGGTATGATTATGACATCAATATATGTTTGGTTTCAAAACAATTGATCACTTTTAATTTTTGGTAGGGTAGCGATGTCCATGAGTCGGGGTTTTTTTCAATCCGTGGGGCTTTTATGGAATTATTTGACCCGACCCAACCCACCACGCAAATAAACTGACATTCTTCTGACCCACACCAACCTGACCCTCGAGTAACTAACGTGTGGCATGGAACGCACCCCTGTATAATACCTGGATGGACCTGTCCATAGATGCACTACAACAGTGGCAAACATACGGCCCGCGAGCCAAAACCAGCTCGCCAAAGGTTCTAATTTGTCCCACAGTATGAATTTGGAAAGAGTAAAAATTATACTGAAGTTATTAAGAGTCAAAGGTGTCATACCTTTTTTAGTTCAGGTTCCACATTTAGCCCGTAATAATGATAATGGATTAGATTTATGTAGCATTTTTCTATGAACGCACACTCAAAGCGTGTACAGAGGATCCATTGTTCATTATTTACAACAGCACATGGACAGAGCAGGATACGAACTGCTAACCCTTCGGTTATTGGACAACCCACTCTACCATCTGAGCCATGGCCGCCCAGTTGTGACCTCAACTAAAATAATAGTATAATAACGTATAAATGACTGCAAATTAAAATAAAAATGTCATTGTAAAAGTCGGTATTGGATCAATATTGGCAAAACTAATCCTAAAAAAATCAGATCGGAAGCAAAAAAAATCCAGATCGGGACATCACCAGTCACGGCATGAAAAGGTTAATGGCAATACATTCATTAATTCCCAATTTGCAGGATGCCCAAAGTCTTTCGGTTTCTTTGCTGAAATGTTCAAATCACTGCCTAATAGAAGACACAAGAGTGTAACCAATAATTGTCATCGAAACAAATACAGCTAGTAGTTGAGGCATCAAAGAGTTATTTATGTCCAGCAACAGACTGGGAGCTAAAATGAGACGTACCATCTGCATCACACTGACAAAAAAAGTTGTCACTTCTTCAGTGATCAAAGGCAGAGCTGGATATTACACTGACAGAGCAGACAGTGAGGATATGGCCACACCATATTACTAAAGCAAAAATAAGTACGTGAATGAATAAATATAGATATAGTTCTGCGATACGGAGTCGGCGGGGTCAGTGAACGAGCCAGGATTGAAGACGCAATTGTGGAAAAGTTGTTGTAAGACACTGAACCCAACTATCAATCACTTGGTTTCCTTCCGACCACCTCCGGAGAGAGAAAACACAAGCGGTATCCTGGAGTTAATACTGTAGTTTTTAGCGTTTTACTTTCTGCTTGTGTGTCTTTAGTGCAGCGGAGGCAGCCACAACAGGCGGAAATGTTAAAAGGCAACTCCCCCACTGGTTTATGTGTTATATTACATTAATAACACCTCTGTCCTGTGGGTGGTGGAAGTTTGACAGCTTTCCGGTCCCAGGATGTCCACTCCGAGCTGTTGCCAATTTTTTTTTTTTTTTTTTTTTTTTTTTTTTTTTTCCACTGAAAGGATGAAAGGAGCAGCAGTGTCAACCCAGTCTCATAGAAATGACATTCATGTGCAGAAAACTCCACAATAAATAAATGTTTTCCCCACCCACGTTGACTTCATCTTTGCCCTTATTGGTTGTGAGGACATAGAATTGATCAGTTTTTTTGATTTGAGTTTTGATCCCATTGACTCTAAAATGGAAAAGTCACACAGAAACACAAGACCACAACCTTTATGTTTTGTGAACTAAAATAGATAAATAAATAAAATGGAAAAACTCTGTTCTATAAAGGTGTCTGGTAGCTTTGAAGATAAAACAGCTTCGGTTCCAACATGGAAAGAACCATCTGACGGCAAGATGAAGCAGTATTTATGCGACAGACTGTTGCATTTTATGAAATACACAACACAATACCATTGAGACGAGACACATGGCACTGAAATTAAAACTAAAAACAGGTACATATGTTAATTATCCTGCACTGATAAATATATGAAGTTGGTCCCCAAACTCAATAATTTGTCACTGCTCTTTATGTGTGCTAATGCTAATGGCTAATGCTAATGCTATGTACTCTGCGTGGACAACACTGGTCAACAACAAATTTATTGTTTAAGTTTTTTGAGCTGATTTAGGATAATTTTGGTGTGCTGAATCCAAAAATCACATTAATTTTGCTCAATCAGGTCAACTTTCTGAACTATGCTACATATTGGCTTTTTAACATTTTTGCTTACATTTATGGGCATTTTCACATCATATGATACAAAATTCTTTCATATTTCTTGCAATAAACGAGTTCTGAAGATTTTAGTTTTGCCAATTTATGATTAATGTTTTTTTTAATATTACAGGTGAATGAAATGGCTTCGACTAGAAGATCTTGCAAAAATAAGCCTGACGTATTCTGCTACGTCTGCGGTGAATACACCATTGTACCTAACAGGAATCCTGTTAGAAAATGATTTTTTTTTCTCTTAAAACCTATTTTGGGTGAGAACTATATAAAAAATCAACTGATAAAGTCACAACAATGTAATCAATTTTGTGAGAAGATCAAATTTTTCAAAATCAAATTAGCAAAAAACCCTGACCCGATTGAGAAAAACAGATGTCATTTTTGGATTTAGCGGTGCAAAATGGTCCTAATTCAGTTGAAAAAACTTAGACAACTTGCAAAAAACATTTTTTTTGTAACCCACTGTAATAAAGGGAGTTAACCTGACCTTAATCATACCTAATACTTAGAAAACTGACAAGCCTCAGTACTAATGTGCATGTACTGTGCTACATTAAAGGTGAAATGTGAAAAATGGAGTTTGTGTTAATTGTGTTGTCTTCTATTTTTAAGCTAATACCTTCGTACCGAGACTTTTGAGTTCAAGAGTTTGATCTAGAACAGAATGAATGAGCTTCAGCTGTTTGTATTTGCAGTTTTCTACCTGAAGTACATTGTTGTAGTTTATAAAATATTCTATTTAGTCTAGTACAGTAGTTCTCAAACTTTTTACAGTGGAGTACCCCCTGAAATATACTTTTTTTTTTTTTTTTTTTAGCTAAATACCCCCAACTGTCGCTTCAGCAGTTTTGATGGAAAAAAAAATTGGCAAAATTAGTTCCTGTGCCAAAGGTGTCTGTTTATATTTTAAAAACTTTGTCAACAAACAACATATATTTAACTGTTATATATTAAAAATAACACATTTTTATACGGTAAATTTTGTTTGCTAAATATAAACTGAAAAGTGCCCTCTTTCATTGATAAGAAAAATAAATAAATAGGTTATTAATTAATAAATGAACCTTTCATCAACAAAAAATAATACTTATCTACTCAAATAAACTCATTTTGAATAATATAAAATAGTAATGTTCTTTACATGTTACCAAAGTTTAAACAAGATGATTGACAATACAACTATTATATGAATGTATTTATTGTGTTTATTATATTTCAGCATTAATTCTCATTTTGTTATTTTGTATTTGGTACATGATGACTTATTTAATGTATTTTTCCCAAAAAAAATTTTCAAGTACCCCCTGGGCTTCTTCCAAGTACCCCTGGGGGTGCACATACTCCACTTTGGGAACCCCTGGTCTAGTACATGATGATTTAAATTATACAATATAATGCATTAAATTTTTAAGTATGTAACATACATGATGTTTCTGTCTACATCCATAATACTTTGATGGGTTAGTTGTTACGATGGATCCAAATTAAATATTATCAGTTTAAGATTTGCAAAATTTTGAGTCTGCATTGTAGGAGGAGTTTGTGAACATTAGCTGACAGCATTTCTAGGCTCACAGTGTTGGACAATATAAATAGACATAAATATTCTGCCTAAACCTTAAAATGTTGATGGACATACAAATGATGATGATGATGGCTCCAAAATGCAACAGCTTCCATATGCGTACACTGAATTTTTCTGTAAATATATGAAATAGAATTTTTTCTTCTTCAACAAACCATTTTAGTTTCATGCATTTTCTTTGAATTCTCTCATAACTGATCTGGTCTGGTGGTCCATCTTTACATTTGTTCTCCACAGGAACCTCTCAGGGTAAATTGAAGGCATGCACATCTGCTGTCTAGGTTTGATTTACTGGCTGATTGGAAGACTCTGGCTTTCAGTACATTTTTTTTTCTTTATCACTCCAGTGTGGCTGTGGTGGATAACTTACACCGCCAACAAACACTGTGACATGACTTCACGTTACATAAAAAGGTTTAGTATTTTATAAAATCAGTACGTTAGCATTTAGCATTAGCTCGCCCACACCTGATGCCCATTTCATCTAAATATGTTCATCTGTGGCTCCAAAAAGCCAATGTAGTGATGCAAACTACTGGCTTCAAAACAGCAGTCCAAAACCAATGGGTGGCGATAAAACATTAGTTCTTTAGTCTACGTCTTATGTAGGTACATGGCCAGTTCTTTTATCTACTTACTGTAAATGAGCATGTGTTGAACATCATCTACTGTCGGAAGTAGGTAAAGACCTCATATGATTTCACCTACTATGCTACAGCAAATACTTATTCTCACTGTGGATGAATCTGTGGTTATTTTCTCAAAAAAATGCCATTTACACCTACGTTTGTATACAATTTGAAGAAAATATAGTCATGCAGTAAAAAAAAATATATTAAAAATAGAACCAGTTCTATTCCAAAGCTAAAATTGTGTGCACAACATCTTGAAACATATATGAGGACATGGTAAAAATTTCAAAATTTTCATTAACTGGCCACATGGTAATTTGGGTGCTCAAATAAAGAGCATTTTTGTGAAAAATTGAAATTGACCCATTTTATTCATTGCCTCACAGCTATACTTTTCATTGAAATGTCATCTTTTTTGCAGTATATTGTTGCATCTTGACCATAAGAATCCATGCAAAAAAAAATTAGGCCTCTACATTCCTCCATTATGGCACAGCGCAAGCCTGAAGAGAGAGGACATTTGGAAGAATTAGCTTTTTCATCTGATTTCAAGGCCTCATGGACCAAACATGAAGGCACCTACAATTATTTTGATGCAAAATATGGTCTGTTCAGGGGGATTTCACCCCAGACAGTAAGTTTCAGCAGTGTGGCTTGAATACCTAAGGAGATATAGCTCCTCAAAGTTGGCCGAAAAGCAAATTTGCAAAATAAAAAAAAATAAAAATAAAAAACCATTCATTTTCAAAGGGCTGTATCTCCTAAACTATTGCAGATATGACATTAAAATTCTGCAAGTGTTTGTTTATCTGGTAGTTGAACAAGTGTGATTTTTTTCAGAATTTTCTGAGGGGGTCATGCGGGGCACTTTCTGAAATCTGGTTGATTTGGGATGGAATGACCCCTGAACGTCCAAATAGGTCATATCTGATGACCATGAAAAGATGACAAACTGTATTTTATACCAACTATTTACATGTATTGATAGGATTAAAGGATTGATCAACAGTTTAGATCAGTAGATACTTTTGGTTCGACGGTGGATGTTTGGGTCTTTATGGGTTAAACTGGAGTGTGTGGTTTGACATTAGTCAAAGACGGGAGTAGAGTTTGGTCTAAGTTCATCTTATTGTCACCAAAAAAATTTCTCCTTGGGAGGTAGGCCATGTTGATGATAATTACACACATTAATCTTGTGTTACCCGGCTGCTCACTAATCAGTTTGTCAAAGTCAGCCAGGATTTCCATTCCAGATACAGCAGTGCCTCTAGTATACAATTTTTGTGTTTATTCTTCTTCTTGGCTTGCAGGATCTTACCAGAGGCAACCCAGAGAAACAGGCTGCCAAGCTGAGAGGGGATTGGCAGCATGTGACACTATCCATGGGAGCGAGAGTCATAGATGTGAAACACTGCTTAATTTTAGCTGTTCTGGCATCGTCCTCCTCTTTGTAAACGTTGCCAAAAGGTGGTGCGATGAGATACAAACTTACAACACTTCATCAATATATAATTGATGAGTCTACCGTTGGGTCAGGATTTAGTTCAAGCAGTGGGCACGGAGCCCATCATTTACAGCTCCTGTTAATTTTCTAAAAGTTTCTCTATCAAAAAAGCACACAGACTGTGTTTGGACATCGTACATTGCTGTGATCATGCCTACTGTTCGCCTCGGCCGAGCCAAACCGCAGCCGAAAAGTTATTTATTTTTCATTTTAGATTTTCTTGTCATTTCTTAATGGCCACACTGGAGACTTGCAATTTAAACAACACACTGTAAGTCATCAAAATTAAAATTTAGCAAACAAGTAGGAGTGTTTGTATTTTATGGCTTTTTATCATTAAAAACACAGATTCTTTTTTTTTGTTTGTTTGTTTTCCACTGCATTGTATCGACACTATTTTTTCAGCCTGAACTCTCCAGGGAAATATGAGTCGATTCATCTAAGTGTTTATGTTCCTCTCGCAGTTGTATGAATAAGCAAGAAGGAAAAAAAGCAAAACAAAAAATACACTGTTAAATAGAGACAATACTCAGACAGCAGCAGATGGGAAGGGAAATGGTAGAATGACAAACTTTGTGGGTATAAAAACAAGAAACCAGGATTTATGTCTCATTTAAAATCACAGGTAAAACTGGTCTACCATTTTATTTTATTTTTTATTCTCTGCTTCAGAGATTAAATGTGCTAAATGTTGTATATTTTAATTAGACTAATTGGAAAACAAATGACAAAAGGGCTGGTTTGCCAACGTGATATCATGAATTGTGTACAGATAACGCCACTTTTAAATGCTGTGTTATATGTTCACATTATAAGGTTTCTGCGTATATGTTCACGTCAAATACCAAGCGATTAGTTAGGGTTAGGGTTAGCGATTACAGATATGTAAATTGGAGATCTTGGCGCACATTGACATGCAATAAAATGACATTGAATAACACGCAAAAGGATGAAAATGCGTACGTATAGCACACTGAATGCCATAAGAAGTGGCGTGACATACAACGCGATTTCAAGAGATCAAACTGGGTTTGCTGATGTTTTCAAGGTATATGATAAAGTGTTATTATTAAAGTGTTATTGGTTTATGTACAGCTTTTTAGACCCAATAATAAAAGAGAAATTTAGACATATTTCCCCCCAGGATGTACCTAATGATGACCTCAGATAAATTAAAATAAAACAAAAAAAATTATATTCTTGCTCTGAGCCATCCCAAAATTTATTAATTTTTAATCAAATATTGCGGCCAAAAATAGGACCAAAATTGGGACATGAAAAGCTACCTATGGGTATCAGTGCATTTGATCTGGAAAACATGGCTGTAGCTGGTCTTATATACCACTGTAAATAAAGACACTGTTAAATTTGTCAATTCTAGTGTTTTTTTCTAATCCAGACATGCAGGTTTATCATGAATCTCAGTCTCAGTCTAGGTTTCGTGTGTAACCCGCCGTGTCCACTTGCGTTACATACAGAACCTGCCCATTTAAACACAAATAAATCGCGAGTGATTTTGCAGCAGCGGTCATTTTTTGTGAAACACTCTGCCTTGCATAATTAGTTCAATTCCAAAAATGTTCCTATGATAAATAATAAAAAGATATTTAAAAAAGAAAAATAGTAGTGTGTAAACTTCGTGTCCTTTTTACCGTGTTACACGCAGATTTTTGTATTTTTAAAAAATATATAAAAAATATATAAAAATGTGTTTTATCTGAAAAATAGTTCCTCTTTTATTTTAGTAAATATTTAGTGTTAAAATAGACCCAAAATGCTTCCAAACTTGTTTCATAACATTAGTCTACATCTGGTTTGAATTTTTACCCCCCATGTCCTGTTTTTAGGGACCAGTTTCATAGAAGCAGCCATTTCTATGTCACTTTCTCTGTATGATTTGGGTCATTTTCAAACTGTAAAAATAGAAATAAGAGATTTTTTCTGCAAATATTTCATGATAATATAAGAAATATTTCACCCTCCTGTTGTATTATTACACTCAATATCAACCTATCCTGTCATTTAGGCAGAGGTTGGTATAATTCCGTATTTTCTGATGCAGGAGATAATCAAACGTGGCAGATGAACTACCAAATGGTGGAATTATTACAGCGATACTAAGCTGAGAAGGTTCAGCTCCTTCTTTTTCTCCTTCTCTATTGTGATCACACCACATCTACACAATATGATTAAGCATTTTTACATGAGTCTCCCACAAGGACACATCCTGACTGCTGTGCCTTTGTCCTTTTATTGGTGAGGAAGTCGAAGTACTAGGTCATCCTGTTTCAGTGTTACCCTCAGCAGTCTATAATTGCAAAAAAAAAAAAAAAAAAAAAAAAAGTACATGTGAATGATATCAACCAGTAAGAGGTACAGCAAATTGTTCAGAATGTGCATGCGATATGAGCTGACAGTCATAAATTGCACAATACTATCATGCAGGAGGGGGGGTTATTTTGTTTCATGGCAACATCGCTCAGAGAAATAAAGTTAAAATAGCAAAAAAAAATTAAGATCATATATAGTTCATAAACTTCCAGTGAGATTACATGGCTTCAAATGACATGCTATAAACACTGATCTCCATATATAGCGAGGGTAAATTGAAGGAAAATCATCATAAATATATGGTTCGCATGGTTCCTCAGCTTGAAGTAGAACAAAAATACAAAGCTGTTGGTGTATTTTTAGCTTTTACGGCAATGCAAAACAGTTTTATGGAAATGTGCAAGTGTGTGACCGAAAGCACAGAGAAGAACAAAGTCATTCCTCACACCTGGTTTAATATGAAGCAGAGTCCGGACAGTAATTTTGTTAAAGATGTTTCGAAATGTGATGATTTCTTTTGAACTTTTTTTTTTCATGTCTCTTAATGTCCTCCGGTTGCGATGCGTAATTTGTAATCTTAAATCTAAAACGCGATTACGGCCAAGTAAATGGTACAATCATACAGTAACTGAAATAAATTGTGCAAAAAGGAGTCGAAGCCTGCTGCTATTTGATGTTCATAAGCACCTAATCACTCTGCTACAGGAACAAGGTATCTAGGCAACCAATATAAAGAAACAACACACACAAAAAAAAAAAAAAAGAAAACCAATTGCATTATTAAGGTTTGGGGTGGGAGAATGTAAGACAATGTTGCACATAGTTGATAGTACATGGTGAGTATGCGGCGGCATAAATTAGACCTTATTTTAACCAAGGTTCTATAAAGAAATTATGGCTGGCTTTGAACCGCTGACTCCAACATATGACTAAAGTACAGTATGTCACCTTGGACCTTGGATTGCAAGTTCTCAATGAGTATTAGAAAACAAAATTCAAAGAATATTTACCTCCACATAAGGTATGATCCGTTGTCAAATGTGCAAATAGTACTTCTTTCACCAAATGATTACTATCCTGCTCCCGAGAAGGGGTACTGTTATTGGTTCGGTTTATAGATGAGTTTATAGATTGCTAGTGACTCAGAAAAGATGTGATTACATTTTGGGTACAGTCGGTCAAAGTTCCAGGTTTGCTTTTTTTTTTTTTTTAATGAATTTTTAAATCTTTTTCCCCAATTACTTATAATGAGCAAAATTTCAAATGTCTGCAGCAGCCAAAGTATTGGTTCAGTTCAAACCAAATTGGGTTTATAGATTACCAGTGACTCAGAATAGATGTGATAACATTTGTGGAAAAGTAGGTCAAAGTTAAAATTTTTAATGAATTTTTTAAATCTTTTTTTTCTCCCATTCACTTATAATGGGTGAAATTTCAAATGCCTGTAGCAGCAAAACTATTGGTTGAATTCATACTAAATTGGGTTTATAGAATCTCAGTGACCCGGAATAGATGTGGTTACATTTTGGGTAAAGTAGATAAAAGTTCAAATTTTTTACGAATTAAAAAAAATAAATAAATAAAAATTCCCCATTATCATATAATGGGCAAAATTTCAAATGTCTGCAGCAGCAAAACTATTGGATGAATTCATACCAAATTGGGTTTATAGATTTCCAGTGACTCAGAATAGATGTGATTACATTTGGGGAAAAGTAGGTCAAAGTTAAAATTTTTAATGAATTTTTTAAATCTTTTTTTTCTCCCATTCACTTATAATGGGCGAAATTTCAAATGTCTGTAGCAGCAAAACTATTAGTTGAATTCATATCAAATTGGGTTTATAGATTGCCAGTGACCCAGAATAGATCTCATTACATTTTGGTAACAGTAGGTAAAAGTTCAATTTTTTTAATGAATTTTTTTTTTTTAATTTCTTCTCCCATTTACTTATAATGTGCTAAATTTCAAATGTCTGTAGCAGCAAAACTATTAGTTGAATTCATACCAAATTTGGTTTATAGATTGTCAGTGGCCTGAAATAGATGTGGTTACATTTTGGGAAAAGTAGATCAAAGTTCACATTTTTTATGAATTAAAAAAAAAAAAAAAAAAATCCCCATTTTCTTATAATGGGCAAAATTTCAAATGTCTGTAGCAGCAAAACTATTGGTTGAATTCATACCAAATTGGGTTTATAGATTTCCAGTGACTCAGAAAAGATGTGATTACATTTGGGGAAAAGTAGGTCAAAGTTCAAATTTTTTTTGAATACATTTTTTAAATCTTTTTTCTTCTCCCATTTACTTATAATGTGTGAAATTTCGAATCTCTGTAGCAGCAAAACTATTTGCTGAATTCATACCAAATATGGTTTATGGATTGTCAGTGACCCGGAATAGATGCGGTTACATTTTGGGAAAAGTAGATCAAAATTCTAATTTTTATGAAAAAAAAAAAAAAACATTTACTTGTAATGGGCAAAATTTCAAATGTCTACAGCAGCAAAACTATTGGTTGAATTCATACCAAATTGGGTTTATAGATTTCCAGTGACTCAGAATAGATGTGATTACATTTGGGGAAAAGTAGGTCAAAGTTCAAATTTTTAATGATTTTTTTTTTAATCTTTTTTTTCTCCCATTTACTTATAATGGATGAAATTTCAAATGTCTATCAAAACATCAATTTTGTTTCAATTTACTTCGAACTTGCCACATATATGGAGGCAACTGATATGCTGACACCAGCACACATATAGACATGATGACATCAGCTGGATCGATGCCAAAATAAGCTACAATATGGACGAGAGGTGGAGTTTGTTGTTCCTGGCACCGCTTGTTGTGTATTGGATGGTATATTGATATTAACAGGTGGATTTACTCAGGTTGAACATCACTGAAGGCCACCACTGGATTAGACTTTATTTCAACCAATGTTCTGGAGATTTTTGTAAACCAAATTATAACCCCAGTGCATTATTAAAATACGTCACCTTGGACCTTAAAGGAAAATTTGTCAAAAGGAAATCACTTAATGAGTTTTTTTTTGCTATTTAACCTTTATTTAACCAGATAAAATCCCATTGAGATCAAGATATGTTTTACAAGAGTGAACTGGATAAGAGGTCAAGAAACACACACCATACCATACCAAATTAACAGAATATTTGCCTCTTAATAAGGTACAATCCGTTATCAAATGTGCACATGGGTCGTTCTGCACTTGAAGTCGAACAAAGTGATGCTGAAGTACTTCTTTCACCTAATAGGTCTATTTTCGACCTGTCTATCCCTTATGTACATATACATTAAAACCAATTTGTAAAAGTAATTTGACTGAATGGAAGTGAAAGTAAGAGATAGCAAACACTGGATTTTTTTTTTTTTTTTATCGTGCTGTGGGACCAGTCGTGTAGAGACAGTCTGATGAAACCAATGAAGTGTGACTAACTGTAAAAAATACTATATTTAAATTTCCTCCCATGCGATGAGCCGCTTTACACTGGGAGTTATCATCGCACACGATCCTCCGCTAAGTGTGAAACAGTCCTGGTGGACGGAATATTTATGTAGGATTCAGACATTTGGGGAAAATGAGGGAATGGAGGGGGGGGTAAACTCACAGGGATGTATACTTCGAAGCTGGATGTCTTTTAATCATGATGGGAATGTTATAGTGGTTATTTTTAATGTTTGGAAGTTGCTATAGTAATCAGAACAGTCAGAATACGCAGCAATACGGTGACTATGATGTTGAATTGTGGCCGATAGAGTTTTGCTTTTTTGACAAGACTCCTCATTAACCTTTTCATGCATAGTGGTCACTCCAGTGGACAGTTATTCTACAGCTGTTTTCTTGTATATTCATGGATTTTGTTGTTTTAGTTTCATATCAGCCAACACAGTAGACGCTTATGCATCATCCCATACACTGCAATTGAAAACATTACTGTGACTTTGCTGTTCTTGATAAACCTGATCTAACATGTTCGAGTGTAAATCAATTCCTTGTTATTGTTATTAGACTGTAATTACCTTTTTTTTTTTTTTTTTTTTTTGGCATATTATCTCCATGAAGTGAGTAATGACTAGTATTAGAGTACACTACAAACAAAAAGTTAAGGATTATTTTTTTTTTTTTTTTTTTTGGTCAATTTTGCCATTTGTAAATAAAACTATGGTCAAAAAAAAAAAAAAAAAAAAATTCCAATTCACTTCACACATAAAAAAGTAAAAAGCGTTGTGCAAAAATCCCACCTGAAAAAAAAAAAAAAAAAATTGCCCAAAAATTTTAAATATCCATAACTTTTTATTTGTAGTGTATGTTAAAATGTGATAAAACATCAAATTAACAGCATTAAATGTTTTTATTTCATAGTTTTCACACAGTATATCAGTAAATACACGTTTCTTTACTTTAAAAATTCAACACACATTTTTGCAACTCCATGAAAAATAGCTTCATAAAAAATAATAATAATAATCTCAGTTTTTTTTTTAAATGCCTAAAAAGGAATAAAGAAAAAAGTCTTAATTAATGTTCTCATAATTCATGCGTGAAAGGGTTAAATAACTTGATACATAGAATTATTATGATTGCAGTTATTTTACAGGTTTTACAGGTTTTTTGCAAATCTAATTTAATGCTTTTTAATGCCCTTTTTTTTTATGATGGCATATTACGGCCACATAAGAAAAAAGAAAAAAAAAAAAAAAAACAAGCGCTTGTCACTACGAGACTAAAGTCGTTATATTTTGAGAATAAAGTCATTATATAAAGAGATTAAAGTCCTAGTTAAAAAAAAAACAAAAAACAAACTCATTATTTAACAAGAATAAAGACATTATATCATGAGAATAAAGTCATAATTTTAAAAACGTCATTATTTAATGAGAATAAAGCCGTACCCACACATCAAATAATGGAAAACTTGGATCATTTTGTGAAGCTGTACTTTCATTTGGGGTTTACACACGGCCAAATACTGAGTCTAGCCCACCACCAACACATTATCATTAGTCTAAGGCTGGGGTGTCAAACTCATTGTAGTTCAGGGGCCACATTCAGGCTAATTTAACCTCAAGTGGGCCGGACCAAAACAATAATAGCATAATAACTTATAAATAATGACAACTCCTATTTTTTCTCCTTGTTTTAGTACAAAGAAACCAAATTTAAAAAAAAAAAAAAAAAAAAAATCAAAAATACTAAATTATGAAAATATTTACATTTACAAACTATCCAAACAAATAAGATGTGAACAACCTGAAAAAACTGAAATTTCTTAAGAAAATTAAGTGCAATTTTAACAATATTATGCCTCAATTTATACATGTGCATTATGAATCAGTTCTACTTAGTAACAACCAGAATATTGTTAAAATTGCACTTAATTTTCTTTAGGCATTTCAGGTTATTCTCATTTTATTGTTAAAGGATAATTTGTTAAATATTAGTAAATATTTTCATAATTTAATGTTTTTTATGTTATTTTCTGCACTATAACAAGGAGAAAATTTTTGAAGTTGTCATTATTCATTGGCGTAACATATTTTTTCCACATTAAACCAAGAAGAAAATTTGGAGTCATTATTTATAGGTTATTATGTTATTATTTTCCTTGAGATCACAATGGTCTGTATGTGGAACCTGAACTAAAACTAGTTCAACACTCGTGGTTTATTTTATCTTCAGTGTAATTTTTACAAAATCCAAGTTCATCCAGTGGGCCGAATTGGACCCTTTGGCGGGCCGGATTGGGCCCGCGGGCCGCATGTTTGACACCCCTGGTCTAAGGACTTTGAAGTGACTTTGCACACGTTTGGGTTTGTTGTAAGAACCGAACTGATTTGGAGCAAATTGTCTCTTTTGTGGAGGAGAAACTGACAAAAGTGGTCGTCTGCAGGACTATCGGTGGGTACACCAGAGAACTAGAGGGTTTGTTGTTTCGGAACAAACTGTGAGTATTCTGCTCAGTTTTGGAGTCCACCAGAAGTGACAATAGCTGCTTCGCTTGTTGCGTTTGCTGTAAACCCGGAAACTCTGTCGAATTTTCAACATATGACGACTTTAATCTCATAAAAGTACGACTTTATTCTCGTTAAATAGTGAGTTTTTTTTAACACTACAACTTTATTCTCATTATATAATGACTTTATTGTCGAAATATATCGACTTTATTCTTGTTAAATAATGAGTTTTTTTTAAACCACCACTTAATTCTCGTTATATAATGACTTTATTGTCAAAATATAACGACTTTATTCTTGTTAAATAATGAGTTTTTTTTAAACCACCACTTAATTCTCGTTATATAATGACTTTATTGTCGAAATATAACAACTTTATTCTTGTTAAACAATGAGTTTTTTTAAACCACCACTTAATTCTCGTTATATAATGACTTTATTGTCGAAATATAACGATTTTATTCTTGTTAAATAATGAGGGTTTTTTTTTTAAACCACAACTTAATTCTCGTTATATAATGACTTTATTGTCGAAATATAACGACTTTATTCTTGTTAAATAATGAGGTTTTTTTTAAACCACCACTTAATTCTCGTTATATAATGACTTTATTGTCAAAATATAACGACTTTATTCTTGTTAAATAATGAGGGTTTTTTTTAAACCACAACTTAATTCTCGTTATATAATGACTTTATTGTCAAAATATAACGACTTTATTCTTGTTAAATAATGAGGTTTTTTTTAAACCACCACTTAATTCTCGTTATATAATGACTTTATTGTCGAAATATAACGACTTTATTCTTGTTAAATAATGAGGTTTTTTTTAAACCACCACTTAATTCTCGTTATATAATGACTTTATTGTCGAAATATAACAACTTTATTCTTGTTAAACAATGAGTTTTTTTAAACCACCACTTAATTCTCGTTATATAATGACTTTATTGTCGAAATATAACGATTTTATTCTTGTTAAATAATGAGGGTTTTTTTTTAAACCACAACTTAATTCTCGTTATATAATGACTTTATTGTCGAAATATAACGACTTTATTCTTGTTAAATAATGAGGTTTTTTTTAAACCACCACTTAATTCTCGTTATATAATGACTTTATTGTCAAAATATAACGACTTTATTCTTGTTAAATAATGAGGGTTTTTTTTAAACCACAACTTAATTCTCGTTATATAATGACTTTATTGTCAAAATATAACGACTTTATTCTTGTTAAATGATTAGGTTTTTTTTAAACCACAACTTAATTCTCGTTATATAATGACTTTATTGTCGAAATATAACAACTTTATTCTTGTTAAATAATGAGTTTTTTTTTAAACCACCACTTAATTCTCGTTATATAATGACTTTATTGTCGAAATATAACAACTTTATTCTCGTAGTGACATGCGTTTTTATTTTCTTATGTGGCCCTAATACACCGTCGTACTTTTTAATGCCACTTTAAACAGATTTAACGCTCATGTCCAACTGCATATATAGTTTTATGACAGTTTATCAACAACAGGCTTCAACCAGGTTCTGAATATTTCCTCCTCCAATCACTTCTGCTGAAACTTGCATTTTCCCATTTTTCCGACATTTGCTAATATTCCCTCCGCTCTTTCGCCACAGCATGAGCACGCTCACAGCACATTGTATGTCAAGCATCCACTGTTGTAACTTCGTGTATCGGCCACAAACAATAGCCAATTAAAGGGTTTCACCTGTCAATCATCACACTATACTTCTGATCAAAATTATTAAATGTTTATAGAATCAAAATAAGTCATGAATAACAATGCTTTTTTTCCCCATTAAGTGTATTTAATTTCTTAATGCCTCTGGACAGTGAATTTAATGCTTTTTAATACCATTTAAGGCCTTAATTTTCACAAAATCTATGTAATGCTTTTTAATGACCTGCAGAAACCCTGAACAACAAAATAAATAAAATAATTAATTTAATTTCAAAGAGTGAACAAAGTAATGTCAATTTATAACAAATATACAATGTAAAATAACTGATCACACAAATATTCATCCCTATGAAAGTGAGAAGTGAAAAAAAAAAATCTATTTAGTTTTTGTTTCATTGTCTTGAAGCCAAAGAGCTGTTTGCTTTTAATAAGTACAACATGTATATGTAGTAACCAACAGCTCCAGCCTACAGCTTTTCCATCAATATTGTTGTGTTATTCTATGCAACTTAGCATCATGCTGATTTCTGTTTGCATTCATTTTGGCAAAGTTTCAAAGTTTAAAGAAATAAACTAACTGACCTGCAGTGAACTGAGCAGAAGGTCAAGCTTATTTTCAGTAGTATATCGCTGCTAAATCCAAGTATTCACCATAAAGTACTACAGCAATACTACATACTAATAAACAGCACATCCACAACACCAATGCAACATTTTCAATTACAAAAAAATATACGTAAATTAAAAATATGCACATAACTTGCTAAATATCTATGTTTTAAAAAGTGATACCAAAAAAAAAGTATGCACTTAGAAATGAATACAGAACAGTAAGAATATATATGTCCTGGAGGCTGCATCGTCAACAATGATAATGATAGTAGAGTATTTCTTTTCATTTTCCCATCATTAGCTTAGGAGGAATACACCTGTTACAGAATAATGGCAAAAACCTTAGATTTTCATGTGCTTATGGGTGCTTCTATGAAACTGGTACTGAAACTGAAACCAGCCCCAAATGTGAACATTTTTAATTCAAGGTTAAAACCTTCCTCTTTTCATGTGCTTGAGTAAATTCTTTTTGATTTTGTCTTTTAAATGCACTTTTTTTATTTTAATGTCTTGCTTTAGTCTATTTTAATTTTAATGTTAATTTTGATGTATGATTTTAATATAACTAATGTTTTTTATTTTGTGAATATATTTTAAAAGTTTATCTCTTATGATTTTAATGTCTTTTTTTCGTTTTTTGATTTTAATGTAATTTCAATGACTGGGTTTTTTTTTTGTTTTTTGTTTTTTTTTTCTTCTGTGATTTTTTATGCCTTTGCAAAGCACTTTGAGTTACCCTGTGTATGAATAGTGCTATACAAATAAACTTGCCTTGCTTTGCCTAAAAAAAGGACTAGGGGCTAAAAATTCAAACCAGATGTAGACTAATGTTACAAAGCGAGTTTGGAAGGACTTTGGGTCTATTTTAAAAAGAAATATTTACTGAGATAAAAGAGAAACTATTTTTCAGATGAAACACATTTGCATATTATTTGTATATTATTTTCTTTATATGAAAATCTGCATGTAACATGGTAAAAAGGACACGAAAATTACATGCTACTATTTTTTTTAATTTATTTATTTTTTATTTTTTTTTATTTATTTATTTATATATCTTTTTATTCTCTCACAGGTACATTTTGGGAATTGAAGTAAATATGCAAGGCAGAATCTTTCACAAAAATGACCGCTGTTGCAAAATCACTCACAATTTATTACCTCCGCCAAGGAGGTTATGTTTTTGCCAGGGTTTGTTTGTCTGTCTGTTTGTTTGTTTGTTTGTTTGTTTGTCTGTCCGTTAGTGTGCAACATAACTCAAAAAGTTATGGACAGATTTGGATGAAATTTTCAGGGTTTGTTGGAAATGGGATAAGGAAGAAATGATTAAATTTTGGTGGTGATCGGGGGTGGGGGGGCCCACGGGGGGGCCCATTTCCGACAAACCCTGAAAATTTCATCAAAATCTGTCCATAACTTTTTGAGTTATGTTGCACACTAACGGGCAGACAAACAGACAGACAGACAAACAAACAAACCCTGGCAAAAACATAACCTCCTTGGCGTGGGGGGGCCCACAGGGGGGACCACTGATCAGCCTTGGCGGAGGTCTGCGCTCTCCGAGTGCTTCTAGTTTATAGAGGTATATAAGACCATTTCAAGCCATGTTTTCCAGATTAAATGCACGGACACCTAGGTAGCTTTTCCTGTCCCAATTTTGGTCCTAATTTTGGCCCCAATATTTGATTAAAAATTCATTAATTTTGGGATGGCTCAGAGCAAGAGTACAATTTTTTTTTTTTTTTTGCATTTATCTGATGTCATCATTAGGTACGTCCTGGGGGGAAATATGTCTTAAATTATCTTTTACTATTGGGTCTAAAAAGCTGGCTTTTTAAGTGTTTAAATTGGTCGGTTCTGCATGTAACACAAGTAGACACGATGGGTTGTGTTGCATTAGACTGCTGATTCATGTTGCCAAATTTAACACAGTGTCTTTATTTATAGCAGTATATAAGATCATTTCAAGCCACGTTTTCAAAATAAAATGCACTGACACCTAGGTACTTTTTACATGTCCCAATTTTGGTCCTATTTTTGGCCCCAGTATTTTGTTAAAAATATATTACTGTAAAAATGTATTCCTGTCTGTGCTTGTTGACATCTAATGCTTCTTATGTCTTTGCATTTTTGTTCTATTTTCTGTTTATTAAAAAAAAAAGTAAAATCTGTCAAAAAATAAAGTAAAAAAAAAAAAGAACTATATAAAAACTGGCAACAAAAAGAGCATAATAATCAATAAAATGAACAATACAAAAATTAAAATAAAACAAGTATGTATATATATATATATATATATATATATATATATATATATATATATATATATATATATATATATATATATATATATATATACAGTACAGGCCAAAAGTTTGGACACACCTTCTCATTCTTCGCATTTTCTTTATTTTCATGACTATTTACATTGTAGATTCTCACTGAAGGCATCAAAACTATGAATGAACACATGTGGAATTATGTACTTAACAAAAAAGTGTGAAATAACTGAAAACATCTCTTGTATTCTAGTTTCTTCAGAGTAGCCACCCTTAGCTCTGATGACTGCCTTGCACACCCTTGGCATTCTCTTGATGAGCATCAAGAGGTAGTCACCTGAAATGGTTTTCACTTCATAGCTGTGCCTTGTCAGGGTTACTTAGTGGAATTTCTTGCCTTATTGACGGGGTTGGGACCATCAGTTGTGTTGTGCAGAAGTCAGGTTGATGCACAGCTGACAGCCCTATTGGACAACTGTTAGAATACATATTATGGCGAGAACCAATCAGCTAAGTAAAGACAAACGAGTGGCCATCGTTACTTTAAGAAATGAAGGTCAGTCAGTCTAGAAAATTTCAAAAACTTTGAATGTGTCCCCAAGTGCAGTCGCAAAAACCATCAAGCGCTCCAACGAAACTGGCTCACATGAGGACCGCCCCAGGAAAGGAAGACCAAGAGTCACCTCTGATGCTGAAGATAAGTTCATCTGAGTCACCAGCCTCAGAAATCGCAAATTAACAGCAGCTCAGATTAGAGACCAGATGAATACCACACAGAGCTCTAGCAGCAGACACATCTCTACAACAACTGTTAAGAGGAGACTGCGTGAATCAGGCCTTCATGGTCAAATAGCTGCTAGGAAACCACTGCTCAGGAGAGGCAACAAACACAAGAGATTTATTTGGGCCAAGAAACCCAAGGAATGGACATTAGACCAGTGGAAATCTGTGCTTTGGTCTGATGAGTCCAAATTTGAGATCTTTGGATCCAACCGCCGTGTCGTTGTGCGACGCAGAAAAGGTGAACGGATGGATGCTACATGCCTGGTTCCCACCGTGAAGCATGGAGGGGGAGGTGTGATGGTGTGGGGGTGCTTTGCTGGTGACGCTGTTGGGGATTTATTCAAGATTGAAGGCAACCTGAATCAGCATGGCTACCACAGCATCCTGAAGTGACATGCCATTCCATCCGGTTTGCGTTTAGTTGGACCATCATTTATTTTTCAACAGGACAATGACCCCAAACACACCTCCAGGCTGTGTGAGGGATATTTGACCAAGAAGGAGAGTGATGGAGTGCTGCGCCAGATGACCTGGCCTCCACAGTCACCGAACCTGAACCCAATCGAGATGGTTTGGGGTGAGCTGGACCGCAGAGTGAAGGCAAAAGGGCCAACAAGTGCTAAGCATCTCTGGGAACTTCTTCAAGACTGTTAGGAAACCATTTCAGGTGACTACCTCTGGAAGCTCATCAAGAGAATGGCAAGAGTGTGCAAAACAGTCATCAGAGCTAAGGGTGGCTACTGTGAAGAAACTAGAATATAAGAGATGTTTTCAGTTATTTCACACTATTTTGTTAAGTACATAATTCCACATGTGTTCATTCATAGTTTTGATGCCTTCAGTGAGAATCTACGAAGTAAATAGTCATGAAAATAAAGAAAATGCAAAGAATGAGAAGGTGTGTCCAAACTTTTGGCCTGTACTGTATATATATATATATATATATATATATATATATATATATATATATATATATATATATATATATATATATATATAGAATTTTTTTTTTTTTTTTTTTTTTTTTTTTGGGGGGCATTTACTGAGGCCATCATTAGGTACATCCTAGGGGGAAGTATTTCTAAATTTCTCTTTTATTATTGGTTCTAGTGCCAGGCACCAAAATGAACCCAGTTTCATAGAAGCACTCACATATTAACTGAACACAAAAACAACTGTCTATCACGACCATTTGTTAAACTACAGGGGTTTTACTGGTGAATCAGTGTTGCAGAAGATGACAGTGCTTCTATATTCCTTACAGACGTCTTAAAGTCCAAATGGCTCATATCTGATGCCAATGAAAAACTGAAAAACTGCATTTTACTTTGACTTATTTACATGTACTGGTCAGATTGGGTCTGAAAAGCTGGCTTTATAAGTGTTTAAATGGGCCGGTTCTGCATGTAACACAAGTGGACACAATGGGTTGTGTCGAATTTGACTGCTGATTCATGTTGCCAAATTTAACACAGTGTCTTAATTTATAGCAGTATATAAGACCATTTCAAGCCATGTTTTCAAAATAAAATGCACTGACACCTAGGTAGCTTTTTCATGTCCCAATTTTGGTCCTATTTTTGGCCCTAATATTTTATTTTAAAAAAATAATAATAATGTATTCCTGTCTGTGCTTGTTGACATCTGGTGCTTCTTATGTCTTTGCATTTTCATTCTATTGTCTGTTTGTAACAACAACAAAAAAAAAAAAAGTAAAATCTGTCATAAATAAAGTGTAAAAAAAAGAAATATACAAAAATTGTCAGCAAAATGAGCATAATAATCAATAAAATGAACAATACAATAATAAAAAAACAAAAAAGCAAGAGTATAATTTTTTTTGCATTTATCTGAGGTCATCATTAGATACATCTTGGGTGGAAATACATCTAAATTTGTCTTTTATTATTGGGTCTAAAAAGCTGGCAAAGTCCCAAGTACCAAAATGTACCCAGTTTCATTGAAGCACCCATATATATTTAGCATCATCCTAACATGATACGAGATACACTATCATCCTTTCATATCGGTAGGTTAACATATTCAAACACTGTCCAATAAGTAGATTAGAAGTGTTGTTGCCACCACGTCCACTGCTGAATCTGACAAATGACAGTAATTTGCCTTGAGACGTGACCGCTCACAATTGCCAAAAGACCAACAACAACAACAACAACAAAAAAAACCTGTTATGTCACCTCAGAGGGAGCAGTGACAGCAGAAAACTGCAGGGGTTCTACATGGCAGCAGCGGTATATTTGGACCCCATGACATGTTAATGTTGTTGTATTCATTGCAAACAGACAGCATGTTTCCAGAAGGTATGATATGAAAAGATTTAAGTCTGCAGGAGTAAAACTGTAAAAACCTGATGTTTAGGGTTTGCAAATTACTGGTGTTTACAAAAATAGGGGTGGCAACACAAAGATGATATGTCAAACCATAGTCATGAACTGAATGTGAATGAATGGACTGGATTTTAGTGTTTGTGACCTTGAACGTGGTATGCAGTATGGGTGCATTAGCACATATCGAGCTTTGTATGACGCTAAACACAACAAATAAACACAGAAAAATTCCTTTTACTTCGTTCACTTATTTCTGTTGGTTTCTTTTAGTCGCCATATACAGGTTTTCGCTGGTTTTTAGTACTTAAAACATGAGTTGTAAAATAATGTTTAATCACTGTCAGCCTCAAACATACATTTGTTCTGCTTTCCCAGGTGAAACGCAGAATTAAACATACACTGTTTGTCCTTCAGGGTAACACTGCTATTTGTATCCACATGTAATTCCATGTTAATAGAAGGTCGACACAGTATTCTGTGGTCTGAGGTTTTCTATATGATGCCAAAAGTACATTTAATCAAGTTATATATGGTGATAATTTTTCTGTTTAGTTTATTTTAGATGTGATTTTTCACTTCATTGCCAGTGGAAACTTAATCATCTTTCTGTAAAATAGAGGCTGAATCTAATAGTACAAGGATATTTTTCTACTTTGGGTAAAAAATGGGTTGAAAAGGAAGTGGAATAATAGGAGGTTTCACCAATATGTTTTTGGGGGTCGTCCTAAATTGCATATTTATTGGTGTTATTTTTGCACTATTTCTGATTCATATATACCTGGGTTGAGAGAGACTTTCAATGGACTGATTGGAGAGGTCTTGATTAAAAATAATTTCTAGCTGACTGTTCTATGGACCACGATGATAAGTGACACTGTTAGAATTATACTTAGGACCAATAACCAGAACTTCAAACTTCTCTATGTTATATCACTGGAAGATGGAACCCATTGGGTCTGAAATGGATCCAAAGCAGCAGAGCATAGATCTAAGATTGTTATGACTTTTATTGGTATAAAATGGTGAATAATATTATCGAGGACCAACAGATGCAGACTGAACAAAAGTGGGCCGAGAACTGAACCCTGTGGAACACCACATGCCACTGGAACAGCTGAAAAGAAGAAATAGTCAATCATACTCTAATGAAAATAAGTGGTGCCAGGCACAACAAACCCCACCCCTCACACGAATTGTAGCTTATTTTGGTGTGGTGATGTCAACAAATCAGTTCCCTCTATATATATATATATGCCAAATTTGAAGTAAATTGAAACAAAATTGATGTTTGTATAGATATTTGAAATTTCGCCTATTATAAGTAAATGGGAGAAGAAAAAAGATTTTAAAAATTCATACAAAATTTGACCTTTGACCTACTTTTCCCAAAATGTAACCACATCTATTCTGGGTCACTGGTAATCTATAAACCCAATTTGGTATGAATTCAACCAATAGTTTTGCTGCTACAGACATTTGAATTTTAGCCCATTATAAACAATTGGGGAATTTTTATTTATTTATTTTCTTAAAAATTCATACAAATTTTGAACTTTTCCCTACTATTCTCAAAATGTAATCAGATCTATTCTGGGTCACTGGCAATATATAAACCCAATTTGGTATGAATTCAACCAATAGTTTTGTTGCTAGAATGTTAACAACCCGAACCAAAAACAATACCCCTTGCCTAACCTTTTGTAATTATGGAAACCATTTATTGGGGCTATTTCACAGCAGTTTTTTTCTTTGGTCCATCATGTAATATTGTGTGATCAAATGTGTCAAATACTTCTGTCAAATCCAGAAAAATAAGAATTGTCTATCTCTGGATTTTGGATTTTGAAGTGCTACTTTGAGTGTGGCTGATTCTATACTTTTTTCTCTCTTTCTTAAGCCTGGCTGGAATTTGTCAAATAAATTGTTTTCTTCAGTAGTTCATGAAGTTGCCTAGCAACCACCTTTTTTAACCATTTTTTTGAGACTAGAAATAATTTGGGTCTGTGGTGGTAGTTATGGGGGAGTATTGGTTCCAAAAAAGGTTCTTAAAAACTAGTTGAATACAGGAGTCTTTGAAATAGTCTGTGACCAGGCCAGACAGCAGAGAAACATTCATTATATTAAAAATCCATGGCTTCAAAAACCTCTCTGACTGCCTTGAAAGGAACAATATCAAGTTTACAGGTTGTGAGATTAATGCTAGATATAGTGTTGTCTAAGTCCCGAAGGCTGATGGAAGGCAAACTTGTCTAACAATGTAACAGAGGACGAGGGGTCCACTAGAACGATCCTAGAGGGGCAATTTGATATGGTTTATTTTTTTCTCTAGCAAAATAAATCAAGAGAAACTTTTCACAGTCCTCTACAGAGCTGTTACCAACAGCAGCTGGATGTAGGAGACTGTTGACAGTACTGAAGAGAACTCTTGAATTGTGACTTTTGAGGCAGTTGCAGTCGCGGGAAAAAAAAATATCAGACCACCCTTATTTCTTCAATTTCTTGTTCATTTTAATGCCTGGTACAACTAAAGATACATTTGTTTGGACAAATATAATGATAACAACAAAAATAGCTCATAAGAGTTTAATTTCAGAGCTGATATCTATCCATTTTCCATGGTTTTCTTGATAACTGGTTTCCATAATTTTTTTTTAGAGTATGATTGACTATTTCTTCTCTTCGGCCGTTCCAGTGGTTTATGGTGTTCCACAGGGTTCACTTCTCGGCCCACTTTTGTTCAGTCTGCATCTGTTGCCCCTCAATCATGTCATTCACCATTTCATACCAGTAAAAGTCATAACAATTTTGAAACTATTCTCTGCTGTTTTGTGTCCATTGCGGACCCGATGGTTTCCATCTTTCAGTGACTGAACATAGAGAAGTCTGAAGTTCTGGTAATTGGTCCTAAGTATAATAAACAGTGTCACTTATAATCTTGGCCCGTAAAACAGTCACCAAGAAATTTTTCCAATCAGTACAGTGAAAGTTTCATTTAACCCAGGTATATACAGTCGTTGAAAAAATTATTAGACCACCCTTATTTCTTCTGTTTCTTGTTCATTTTAATGCTTGATACAACTAAAGGTACATTTGTTTGGACAAATATCATAATAACAACAATCATAGCTCATAAGAGTTCAATTTCAGAGCTGATATCTAGACATTTTCCATGTTTTCTTGATAATAACCAAAATCACTTCAGTTCTTACATCAATATCTATGACATTGTACTGACAAAAAATGTGTTTTTAGACATTCCATGTTTTCTTTTCTGTCTGTTTTAGTCACATGATACACACAAGCGTTAATACATAATTGCATAACCATCGTTTTTGATGACTTTTGATGGTGTGATAATTTTTTCCGCAACTGTGTATAATCCTACCCCTTCTCCACACAATAGTCTATCCTTTAGTGTCCTATCAGCATAAGACTGGATGAAAAATCAAATCTAAACTTATAAATATAAACTTAAACTTATAATTGATCCTGTTTCTGTTCATAAAAGTGAACAGAAACACCTCACATCTGCTTCATCCAGTATTACTTTTAGACATTCCATGTTTTCTTTTCTGTCTGTTTTAGTCACATGATACACACAAGAGTTAGTACTTGATTACATAACCCTTTTTTTTTAATGACTTTTGACGGTATAATAATTTTTTTCTGTGACTGTAGATTGGCAAAAGTCGGCAAATCTCTCACATTAAATTCTGATTCTAAAATATGAACAAAATGAACTTAGTCATAGAATTTCTCTATTTGTGTTCAGCTCTCCTACATTCTTATTTTACTTTTAATTCATTCAGGGCCTTGAGTCGGTGAGTGGGAATAACCTAGCCTTCAGAGTGGCTATTTCCACTAGCATTCTAAAGAGCGTACTGTTAAATGGCTCAATAATGTCTTTCACATTCCTGCACTGAGAAGCGTAATCATTATGAGTAAAAGTTAGCATTTAGAATCTGCAGCTGAATCGCTCTTTAGAATATGATATTTACTTAGACCAGAAAATAGCAGAAATGCGGTTTATATCAGTTGAAAGCATTTTATGATCTTAATTAAATATTCATAAAAGGTGAGGGTTCAGATCTAAATCCATGATAAAGACTGATAGTGTGTCCATTTTTACAGCAGAAAGAATTTTAAGATATGTGAATATATATGTATACGTATGCATGTACATATGTAAATACTATTTAAATATTTAGATTAGATTAGATTAGATTGAGTTTTATTAATCATTTGGACAAAGCAGTCAGGAAATTGAGGATTTAAACAGCGTTTGTCCTTTTTCCTCTTTATAATCCATGTTTTCACTCTTGTTTGTTTTCTGCTTGTCTTCTCTGCACTTTGGTTATTGTATTTGTATGGTTTTGTATGTAAAATATGTAATAATATGAAAACAACCTAAATGCTAAGTATGTTACAATGGTAAACACACAACGAGATGTAAAGAAATAGACACATTGGAGGATTAGGTGAAAATGTAGACAATACTGTAATACCAGATCCTTTTTTTTTTTTTCTTTTTTCAAAATTTAGGTCTCAAGTTGAAAAAAAGAAAAAAAAAAAAAAAAACTACTGTAATTTGTCAAAATGATAGTTATTCAGATATTTAAAATTCAGATAATGTGATACCAGGTTATGTTATTTATGTAGCATTTTTGGTGTTAGATTAACAATACTACAGCAAGACACACTAAAATAGAATGAAATAAATATATAAAATACAATAAAATGCATCATATTTGAGATGCTGCTATAAGGTGACACAGAAATGGCAGGAAACATGTCCTGAAAATTAACCCATAAATACCCAGTGCTATTTTTGTGGCCGTTCCCAAATCAGTTTCTCTCGATTTAATGCTTTATCACCATTTATTATAATATTAACCTCTGTATTTTACATTTTTTCATTGTAACTCAGGTATTTTTTTCCCTATTTTCCCTATCTACCATGTAGACATTCATGAAAACTCAGAGTAAATTCAAAGGTTTTTATTTTACAACAGAGAAAATGGAAGAAATCATGACTTTTTCACAAGGATATCAATGACTGAACATAAAAAACAAGCATCTACAACTTCTGTCATTTGTCAAACTCTATGGGATTTACTGGTGAATCAATGTTGTAGAACACAGGTGTCAAACATGCGGCCCGGGGGCCAAATTCAGCCCGCCAAAGGGTCCAGTGCGGCCCTTGGGATGAATTTGTGAAATCCAAAAATTACACTAAAAAATTAACAATCCTTTTAGTTCAGGTTCCACATTCAGACTAATTCAATCTCAAGTGGGCCAAACCAGTAAAATACTATCATAATAACATAGAAATAATGACAACTCCAAATGTTTCTCTTTGAAAATGTAAATATTTTCATGTATTTACACTAAAACAAAGTATAATTTCGCAAAAACCTGAGCAAATATGAACAACCTGAAATGTCTTAAGAGAAGTAAGTACAATTTTAACGAGATTCTGTCTGTTACTACATGTTTTGTGTGTTTGTAGATCCACTGCGATCTGTAAGTTATAATGTACACGTGTAAATGATAAACTGAGGCAGAATATTGTTAAAATTACACTTATTTTTTCAGTTTGTTCATGTTATTCACATCTTTTGAAAGGATAGTTTGTAGATGTAAACCTTTTTCATCATGTAAATTTACTTTTTTCGCTCTAACACATAGATAAAAGTTTGGAGTTGACATCATTTCTATATTATCATATTATTATTTTACTGGTTCGGCCCACTGCAGATCAAATTTAGCTGAATGTGGCCCCTGAACTAAAATGAGTTTGACACCCCTGTTGGAGAAGATGATGGTGTTTCCATGGTAACTACGGAGCCTCTGAACATCCAAATGGGTCATTTCAGATGACCGTCAAAAGATCATGAACTGTATTTTACACCAATTATTTACATGTATCGATAGGATTAGTGGATCAACAGGTATTAAACATTATTTTTAAGTGATCCTTATGGTTTGTTTGGGTCTTTATGGGTTAATCCAGAAAGAAAGCTTGGAAAACTGTAAAAATACTCCTCGTAAACTAAACATAGTCAGCATTAATCAGTACAGAGTAAACAGGACATAATGTGCAATTTTTTTTGTGTTCTTGCCAGTTTCTTTATACCATATATACTGGTGTAGGGTTAGTTGTGGGGAGACTTAGATGTTTTTTTTTTTTTTTTTTTTTTTTTTACTAAAACAGATTCCTGTACACTGTGTGTGGGAACAAGGTTAGAAAGACAAAAAAAAAAAAAAAAAAAAAAAAAAAAGACAATTATTCCGACACCTGACCTTGTCACTGCCACCCCCATTCCCATTCCTGAAAATACTTTCTCGACATCTGAGGTCATCCGTGGCTCTGTCAAGTCTGTGAGCGGTCTGGCAGCTGTCAGTCTTGATGTAGCCACTTGAAGGGGCCCCATCTGGTCAGCGAACCCTTATTTATGGGATGAAATTGAGCTGCTTCCCACTCACCTGTTCCCTTGCTTCCCTTGTTATTGGTTAATGTGATTGGATAGATGCAATAATGGAATATGATGTATTATTTATTAGTTTAAGTTAGGCATGACTTATTGAGCGGGCCATTGTGCACTGAACATTGATTTTAATTCTTTATTATTTTTGGCATCTAACTGCTTGAATTGCTCGCCGGCAAAAACAGTCAAAAACTTTTTTCTGTAAAACTAAAGGAACAAAGGGAATAAATGACAGCTTTAAGGTCATCTGCTAACTTTATCTTCAGAATTCTGAGACCACATTATTAGTTTCGCCACATTGGCAGTGACTGCTGAGTGCAATGTCTGGAGGCCCGTACAATTAACATACAGCTCCATCTAGCCTCTGGCCTTAGAATAAGTAGAAGGCAATTATAAAAACCAGAGCCTAGTGAGAGAGAAGAGAATGACACTGCTATCTATTCAATAAAATTGAAGTAGGAAAAACACTGGAGACATTTAATGAAATTACTGAAGAATGGGCATCGCGGAATCCTATACTCGGTGGCATTATCAGAGCAGCTTTACTTTAAAATTGTATTATTTGTGCTGAATGTCAGGGAAATTTCTCAAAACTCGGAAGCTAAATTAACACAATTCGCATTGTGACTGCCATCAGGTGAAACAAATGCTGCTGCGGTGCCGTCTGAGAATTGACACTGACAATTTTTCTTTGTTTGAACGCAGTTTAAAGACACACTTTCTTACAGACTTCAGACTTCAACAAGTCTACCCACACATTTTAACCTGTGTGCTGTTTGTGGGATCAGACAGCCTTTAAAATTGATTTTGTGGCAGGATGCGTCTGGATGGGGGAAAAAAAATTAGGCCAGAATGATTCATGGACGAGAATGATTCATCACTAATTCACCTTAATAAAGATACAGCATGCATGATATTCTTGAGATCATCATTGAAGTGTGGCAATACAATATGAGGGAAAAAGGAAAACCTTATTATTGATGCAACCTGAAACAAAATATAACAGCAGATGAACAAACTTGCTTTCAGATGATACACTACTGTTGTTACTGAAATATCTGCACCTCCATGCTAGTGAAGGTTGCGCATAAACACATGGGCCTGGCCAAGCGAGTAACGGAGTGAGAAAGCACTGTACAGCAATAATAATAATAATAATAATAATAATAATAATAATGATTCGATTTCTATAGTGCTTTGCAAGGCACCCAAAGCACTTTACATTATTGATTCATTATTCATTCACTCTAACATTCACATTCTGGTGGTGGCAAACTATGGCAATACTAATCATTCCATTTTTTTTTTTTTTTTTTTAATTAATGAATTTAGCAGCAACCATGATAGCTCAAATTGTAGGTCTAACCAAGTACTTTAACATGCCATTAAGAAATAATAACCAAATGTTTAATAAAAACATGAATTTATCATTATTGCCAAAGTAACAGAGTGAGGAAAAATATACAGCGTTTATTCAAGGTTTGGAAAAAAAAAAACCAAAAAGTGCAAATATTTAGCATACCACACTTTTCTTAATACGTGACAGTACATTATATCCAAAAATGAAACTGACGCCATTTTTATTTGAGGTTTAAAAGACATTAATTCATGGTAGCAGAGTGAGAATGTTTGTTCAGTGTGATGCACTATAATAATAATAATCAAAGATTTTATTAAGATACTGATAAAATTATCAGCCTTTGGCCACATATGTTTCATTACTATATTTAATACACATTTTTCTGCTGTATTTTATAATAAATTGCATTTAAAATCATTATAGTATATAACGTAGCATCACACGAAGGATATCCAGTGGCGGTCAGGGTAAAACCATTATATCATTTATTACCCCGCCCCCCAAAGGGGAGGCAAGGGGTATTGTTTTTGGTTTGGTTTGTTTTGTTTGTTAATATTTTAGCAGCAAAACTATTGGCTGAATTCATACGAAATTAAGTTTATAGATTGCCAGTGACCCAGAATAAATGTCATTACATTTTGGGAAAAGTAGGTCAAAGTTCAAATTTAATATGAATTTTTGCAACTTTTTTTCTCCCATTTACTTATAATGGGTGAAATTTCAAATGTCTATAAAAAAACATTAATTTTTGTCTCAATTTACTTCAAACGTTACACATATATAGAGGCAGTTGATACGCTGACATCACTATACGCATAGACATGATGACATCAGCTGGATCGATGCCAAAATAAGCTAAAATGTGTGAGGGGTGGGGTTTGTTGTGCCTGACACCACTTGGTAACCCTTTATTGGTCACTCATAGAAAAACTCTGAAATTCAAAATTTTCATCTAACATAACAAGACTTTAGTACTTTTGTGAAATTTTTCAAAAAAGTTTATTGTCATGTTGAAAAGAAGTTACCATATTTGGTTCCTTACCCGTAAGTGGCAAAAAATTTATAAACTAGAAGCACTCTGAGAGCGCAGACCTCCGCCAAGGCTGATCAGTGCCCCCCCCCCCCCCCCCCCCCCCGTGGGCCCCCCCACACCAAGGAGGTTATGTTTTTGCCAGGGTTTGTTTGTTTGTTTGTTTGTCTGTGTGTCTGTCTGTTTGTCTGTCCGTTAGTGAGCAACATAACTCAAAAAGTTATGGACAGATTTTGATGAAATTTTCAGGGTTTGTTGGAAATGGGCCCCCCTGTGGGCCCCCCCACCCCCAATCACCACCAAAATTTAATCATTTCTTCCTTATCCCATTTCCAACAAACCCTGAAAATTTCATCAAAATCTGTCCATAACTTTTTGAGTTATGTTGCACACTAACGGACAGACAAACAGACAGACAGACAGACAGACAGACAAACAAACAAACAAACAAACCCTGGCAAAAACATAACCTCCTTGGCGGAGGTAAAAATTCCCGTAAGCATATACAAAAAATAAAAGAAAAACGCATGTGAGGTGAAAAGAACATCACTTTTAGAGCATTACAAAAACATAGGTGCTGATCCAGACCCCTGTCCACATCCACATTCTCCCTTTGAACATCATTCCTTACATTAGTACCATCACTTCATGGTACCTAACAAAGCAGGTACACTCACTGTTCATGCAGAGTTAGACCTTACAGACCCTGTAGACCACAATGGACCTGAGATTGTTGACTCACTGTCCTCACTGGAACTGTTGCTATCACTGTCTTGTAATGTGTGTGGAAATTACCAAAAATAGTCACTTGCCCAATAAAGGGTTAATGATATGATATGACATAATAAACACAAACTACATGTAGTTCCATAAATGTTGGAAAATGTTGGTTTTGTAAGAGCTGTCCAACCTAGTAGCTAGTAATCGGTAGATGGTTTCTTGAAGTCTAACAGAAACATGCACTAAAGTCTACTTATGCTGCTTTCCAGGCCGGTTTTTGAGCCCGTAAGTCACGTCTTCAAACCACAACTCATGACTTTGTAGCTTTCCAGGCAAGTGACGCCAAACTGTCTGAGCACAAGGAATTGTGGTAGCTCGATGTAAGCAAACCAGCACGATGGACAGTATATTATGTTCATTTACAATCATTTGTATTGCCAAAGGTGCTTGTTCTTTGCTTATATGAGGGGTGGAGAGGAGTAGAAACGGTACAAAAGACAAAATAAGCTGTTATAGCTTTAATGTTATGTTATTTGTATATTTGAATACGTATTTGGTATTAATTTATTCTTGCACTCAATGGACTGAAAACTAGCTAACGCTAGAGTAGCTGCTGATTATACAGAACATTTGCAGATGAATAATGTCAGAGCAATATCTTGTTTTAATAAACAATTTGCATAAACATCACATCCATGGGGGACGCCATTGTTGTTTCACAGGCTACGTGATGTCAGAACTCAGAACTGGGAGTACATGGATCTAGTACGAGTTCATGGGTGGGAAGTCACAGGTTTGACTGTCATTCCAGTGCATTTTCACTGGTAGAAGGTTGGAAAAACATGAGTTACAGGTGGCCTGGAATGCAGTATTATTTACGGCCCAAAGATGAATTGGGTTAAAGGTGCGGGAGACTTTCGTGACCAATTTTTCATCAAATTGTCAAACCTCAGTCATAGCCTAAGTATCATGAATCTGTAAGTCTTTCTGTGATTACTCACCTGAATCTCTTGCATTACGGTGAACAATTTCAAAGTGCTATCCACCATAAACAAACCATTTGTTTACAAACTAAGTCGGGAGGTCACTCGGGCATCTTCGGAATTTTGTTGCAACGTGCATTGTGGGAAATGAAGGCTCGTGCAGCCACCTGACAGTGGTAGCTGGAACAGACAACGCAGAAATGGCAGGAACTCTCTTCCCTCTATGCATATTCCTCCAGCCGTTTCTGCGTTTCAGCTGTTTCCACAATGTGTTTGTTTCATCTGTAACACGTAGCTCAATAATCTCAAAAAAACACAATTATGTTAGTTAAATGGATCATTGTTCTAGATTTTTCCATGTTTATTCAGCGGAAAAGTGACTGCTGATTCCTGGACGTCTACGTGTCTGCAAAGAACTAAAATCGGTGACTCTGTCACTACTCCATTTAGGCTGCTTACCAGAGGGGGGGGGGTCACGTAATTTAAATTTAACTCACCAGTTACGTTTCGGATGGACGGACCAAACCAGGAGAAATGGAAGAACTCACCAAAAAAAGAAGGTTTGAGGTTTTAAAAAGTTAAAACAATAGCTTGGTTTATTGCTTCAGGCAAAAGGTACAAAAAGAACCTAGCATCAAACACACATTTTGTCACAGAGGAAAAGAAAAAAAGCCGCCAAAAAAGAGTTTCCTTTGTTACCTTTTTATAGTCTTTAGTGACTCTTGGAGACTCCCATTATTCAGTGACATCATTCGTTGTATGCTTATTATTGGTTAATGGTAGTTGCTGGGCAGAACATGTGAGTCACTCCATAAGCTAATTCTAAGAAAAGCACATGCTTTTGCATGTGCACCGCTTTTGCTCAACACCTGTGCTATTAGGCTACCGTGTCTTGACCACAAAAAATCCCTAAATTCGTATTCTGGTTTTTCTGCTCTATGCTCTTTACCACAACTACTTTCTAAAGCTGTAAAATTAGATCTTTTAGGTAGAATATGACCTCTGCTCTTTGTTCAGCATAGGCAGGTGTGAGTACATCAAAACCACACACACACATGAATCAAACCTGACTGTTCAGTACCTCTTAAAAAAAAATACAAGATACAGTTAGAAAATATAACTCAGAATATAACTTAAGACTTGCAAACATAAAAAGACTCTTCAAGCAAAAGAACTTGTAACATTACATTTTCATCCTCCATTTTGGTTCATGATGTATGATTTATGATGTTCATCCAACATCTCTTCACAGCCAGATTTAAAGTCACACATTCAACTCCCATTTAATACGATTTGTACCACACATCCATTTAATATCATATGGTTGCACTGCCGCTGGCACTGTCAGGTGGCTGCGCGAACCTCCCTTTCCCACAGTGCATGTTATGACAAAATTCTGAAGATGCCCGAGTGACCTCCTGGCTCGGTTTATAAACACATGGTCTGTTTATGGTGGATGGCACGAAGAAATTGTTCACCATAATGCAAGAGATTCGGGTGAGTAATCACAAAAAGACTTACAAATTCGTGATACTTAGGCTATGACTGAGGTTTGACAGATTTGAAGAAAAATTGGTCACAAATGTCTCCCGCACCTTTAATGCCTCCCCACCTGACCTGAATTCTTGTCTGCTCTGCCAAAACATGAGGCAACCGCTGCTGAACTGGGATCTGCTAATGTGTCACTTGTTTCCAGCTGCAATCGACTTGATGGTCGTGGAAAGAAGTGTCGTCGAAAATGAAAGTTTGGTGCCAAACTCATAGTGCTCTGAGGAAGCCCAGTGCATTCGCTAAAGGTTGGCAACAAAATCTTCAGACATAATGCAGACAAATTCTTGGGGACAAGTTGCCAGAATTGCTTGACGTCTTATTAGGTCTTGAGATGTCTTATTTAAGACTATTGTGAGAGGCTTGGCTAATTAAATTGGCTTTCAAGCAGTGTGTGACTAGTGTGCATTGTGCATTGATGTGTCTGAACAGCCTGACAAATATTCAATGCTTGAATGTCTCAATAATGAAAGAAAGTTTTAAGCTATGGCTGTGCATTCTTTCTTTTTCTATCTTTTTTTTTTTGTTTTGTTTTGTTTTGCAATAATGTAAGAGTGACAGCGATATGATGCATCAACATTTTACAGATGTCAGCGCAGTATTTGCACAAAGCCTTTTACACTTGTATCTCTTTTGAGCTTCAGTCACATGACAGATGATGGCTGTAAAGGTCATGTTGCAGATTAATTTGAGAGACAGGGAGTAAATGGACCAGCCAACATGAATGAATCCAGATTGATTACAGGCTCACATCTCTGTGACCAACAGTAACAAGTGGTACTGAGACCTTTAAGAAATACACAGCTGTGTTTAAGTCCTTAAAGCCAAATCTCTAAAGCTTTGTGCCCATCAGAGTTTATAGACGTCTGCTGCAATTACTTATGATTTTTGCACAAGCTTTTCTTATTTACTTTCATAGATACCAATGTAATATAAACATATTTACTGCTACAAGACATCACATAGTTCCACTGGAAGTATTTCATAGAGACCCAAGCATCTTGATGATGTGAGCATGAAGAAATGTTCACAGCAGAGGCTAAGAAAAGGTTACCTTGACAGAAAAGAATTAGAAAATGGCAGAAATGTCAGGAGGCATTTTTATTAAAATGCCAATATTTTGCTATATCAGTCTAAGCAGGTCATCAAGATAAGACCTTTACACTGTTTTGCCTTTCTGTCAAATTCTGGCATTTTCTACTGGGGGAATAATATAGCCTTATTTCATTTCAAGAGTGAAGATCTTTGCCTTTTTCACATATTATATTTACATTTTATTTTCTCAAGCATCTTTCAACAGATGTTTAATTCCTTTAAAGGTCCTGCTGTGGTGCATCCTGGAGAGGGAGGTTACATAGCTTTGCATTTTCATTAGTTTTTATGTCATTTTGACTTTGTGTTTCCAATTTTAGTTTTCTTTTCATGAGTTTTTAAAGTGGGGGTTGGTGTTCAACTTTGGAAAACGGTCAGTTCTGGATTAATATGAATTAGTTCCACTGCTAGTTTTAGTCTTTTTAGTAATACTGTATATTTATCAGAGGAAAGATCTGATAAGGAAAAAAAAAACAAACAAAAAAAAACTATTGTGCAAAAACTTAAATAAAAATATCTATATCATAATACTGGAAAGTCTCAGAGCGTGTGTGTTTCTGTGTGTATATGCACGGTTCTGAAAATCTGAGACATTTTTACCTGGCGTTTGGTACCTACAGTTGAGGAATAGTCCCATCTCCACATTTAACATCGCGGCAAGTTGATAGGACCAATATTTTGGGAGATATTAGCCATTTTGGAGTACCTTACAATAGCCTTACAATCGCATTGCTCAGTTGACGGGAAGCACCATGCTACATGAAAGGAAATTAACCATTTCATGCATCCTGGTCACTACAGTGGACAGTTATTCTACAGTAGTTTACTTGTATATTCATGGGTTTTGTTGTTTTTGTTGCATATCAGCCAACACAGTGGACACTTATGTACCATCCAATACTCTGCAATTCACACCATTACTGTCTTTTTGCATATTATCTGCATGAAGTTAGTAATAACTAGTATTAGAGTACATTAAAATGTGAGAAAACATCAGTTTAGCTGCGTGAAAAATGTTTTTATTTCATAGTTTTCACTCAGTATCTGATTTTCTGATGAGTTTTAAATATATGTTGTTGTTTTTTTTGCTTCAAAAATTAAATGCATGGTGTCCAGCTGAGTGGATATTTTTGTAGCTTCATGAAAAATAAGTTGATAAAAAAATTTCAGTCGCATTGTTTTTTTTTTTATGCCTAAAGAAGAATTTAAAAAACTCAGGAAAAAAAATCTCAACCAAGGTTCTCATAATTCATGCATGAAAGGGTTAAATTAAAAACAGGAACGACGCATTTACTAACTTCAGTCCACGACAGCTGATGGGAAGCGCAGTACCACACTGCATGATGGGAAATGAAGTTAAAAACAGGGACGACGCATTTACTAACTTCAGTCCCTAGATATCGGTTTTAATATGACCTGTGGTTCCCCATGGGTCAATGCACTATATAGCTATAAAAGATATATGATAGTGTCTCAATAATTACTATGATTCAGGTGAACACAACAGACATAAAAAAAACAAAATGAAGATTAGTGATGAGAAAAAGAAAGTACATTAATCCCAATAAAACAGAATCTGGTCCTCACTAGGTAATTGAGTATACACTTACTGCTTCCACAAGAATTAAAACCAGGTGCTGCTTAGTAAATGCCCTTGATTTACTGATCACCACCACCATGTGTAACCACTTGTATAAAAGCAGACGTTTGGCAGTTTGCTTGTCTGGACCGTTCATGTGTGAGTTTGTTAACACCATGCCAAGGAGGCCTCAAGACACCAGCAATGAGCTTAGAGAAGCAACTGTTGCTGCTCGTCAATGTTGGAAGGATTCTAAGGCCAAACAATTCAACGTATAACGGTGGAGAGGTGATGATTTGGGTTCGTTTTGCAGCCGCAGAACATCACACAGTCATCAAGTCCACCAGAGTACCTTTTACTTTTTACTAGGGCAGTCAAAATTAAAGTGTTAACACGGATTAATCCATCATCATGATTAATCTGATTAAAAATTTTAACGCAATTAATCCATCTGCAGCACAAAATGACTCTGAACGTCTCTGCCAACGCACTTCAGGCAGTTTGTCAAAGTAGAGTTAGTGTTGCGCATGGACAAATGGGCAGTTGATCCAGTAGTGACAGGTAGCAGAACCAACCCATAAAGATGGAAGATGATAAACAGCACGTTGGTCCTCTGGATGGAAATATGAGGACAAAAAAACCCAAGATGGAACAGTTGTTTCAAGTTGTTTTGTAGAAACTGTTGAAGGTATTTTAATAAACACGTTGTGTGCATATATATTCCCTTCTTTCTTGAGTCTGTTTATGCAAAATGAAACGCGATTAATATAGATTAAAAAGGAATGATATTTAATCGTGATTAATCAAAATTAATCCACAGCAATAACAAAAAAGATTTATCTTATCTTATTGTATCTTATCGTATCGCACCTTATCTTATCAAATCTTGTTGCATTGTATCATATCGTATCGTATTGTATCTTATCTTATCGTATTGTACCTTATCTTATCGTATCTTATTGTATCGTATCGTATCTTATCTTATTTTATTGTATCTTATTGTATCATATTGTATCTTATCTTATTGTATTGTATCTTGTCTTATCTTATCGTATTGTATCTTATCGTATTGTGTCTTATCGTATCGTATTTTGTCTTATCGTATCTTATTGTATTGTGTCGTATCTTATCGTATTGTATCTTATCGTATTGCGTCTTATCTTATGATATCGTATTTTATCTTATCGTATATTATTGTATTGTATCGTATCTTATCGTATTGTATCTTATCGTGTCTTATCTTATCATATTGTGTCTTATCTTATCGTATCTTATTGTATTGTATCGTAGCTTACCTTATCGTATTGTGTCTTATCTTATTGTATCATATTTTATCTTATCGTATCTTATTGTATTGTATCGTATCGTATCTTATCTTATCATATTGTATTTTATCTTATCGTATCTTATTGGATTGTATCGTATCTTATGTTATCGTATTGTATCTTATCTTATCGTATTGTGTCTTATCGTATCGTATTTTATCTTATCGTATCTTATTGTATTGTATCGTATCTTACCTTATCGTATTGTATCTTATCTTATCGTATTGTGTCTTATCTTATCGTATCACATTTTATCTTATCATATCATATCTTATCTTATTGTATTTTATCTTATTGTATTGTGTCTTATCTTATCGTATTATATCTTATCTTATCGTATTGTGTCTTATCTTATTGTATCTTATTGTATTGTATCATATCATATATCATATCGTATCTTATCTTATCTTATCTTATTTGTATTCTTGAGTTCCATGAGGCCTTCTGTCAGACAGCTAAAGTTCGTTCAATAGGAGACTGATCCCAAGCGCCCAAAAAGATCAAGAACAGAACGGCTGAAAACAAAAGGGGTCAAGGCCCCGTCAAAGTCTAGACCTGAACGAATGCCAAAAATCCTCCACAACGATAAGAGAGGCCGATAAATTTATACAGAAAATGATTACTTCAAGTTGAAGCTAATACACTTACATAAGCTATGGAACCATTGGGTGTTTGAGCTTTTCATGCAGAGCTCCTTCAGTTTGACTAACCCTAACCCTTAACCTTTGGGTTAAATAAATAATGGGATGGTGGAATCTGATGAGTGTAGTTTTACACATGATGTTACATTGAAGTCATTTTAAAACCTGATGAGAACCACATGATTGTTTGATTACGTCCCGATATTAAAACCACAAAATTCACTAAGGATGTATTGTGTTTTTGTCATGACTGTGATAAACATAATGGGATATGGTCATGTGATCACTCAGCTGACTGAACATCTCACTGGTTAAACAAATATCAACAGCATGGTTGTTTTCCTCTGCCGAACCATGTGGAATATAATCTATAGCACCACCTTCTGACAACATGATGAAGTCTAGTCTATAGAAACACGCATAATTAGTATTTTCTTTTCAATCGTATTATAGTCACAGTCTGAATGTAATAGTATATTCAACTGTTTGTTTTTTTCTGTGTTTCTTATGCATATATATTATTCAAACCAAGAGTGGAAACAGACTGCCTCTAATGAAGACGTGTCTACTATCTACTTTTTATGACAATATCTAGTCTAATATAAAGTCATATTGACCATAACGTCAAAACAGATGACTTTTGTTGTAGCGTTTCCAGCCTTGGACAAATTTGGCATCTTCCATGAGTGCTGCCATTTGCTGACATAAAACTGGCACCGAATATAGATTTTTTCCCCCATTTATTCCACATATTTTTGGTTAGTTTACATAGTTGCTGAATTTGCAGCATCTTAACGCAGTTAGTTTGTGTAAATCCTTGGTTTAATCTACATTTTCATACATCTATTTTTGTGGCGACTTCTAAATTATTGTTTTTTTTCCCCTACTTTAACCCTTCATCAGGCAAGTGGCTTTTTTTTTTTTTTTTTTTTTTTTGGAAGGTTTTAGAATATTTATCATGAGAAACAACTGTTAATGTCCATAATGGAACGTAAAAAAATAAATAAATAAAAATAAAAATTTTAAACTCTATTTGAAATTGAAATTAGAACAATGACAATATAAAAAAGTCATACACAGTATGCAATATATGTGTGTCAGAACAATAACTCTACACCTGCACTCACATGTACACACACACACATTAAAAAAAAATAAAAAGAGGGGGTGGCGTCTGCCTACTTACTTAACCCTTTCATGCATGAATTATGAGAACATTAATCAAGATTTTTTTCCTGAGTGTTTTTATTCCTCTTTAGGTATGAAAAAAACAATGCAATTGAAAATTTTCTCATGAACCTATGTTTTTTTTTTTTTGTTTTTTTCTGAGTTCCACTCAGCTGCAAACCATACGTTTAATTTTTGAAGAAAAGAAATAAATATTTACTGACATACTGTGTGAAAACTATGAAATAAAAACATTTTTAATGGTGCTAATCTGATGTTTTCTCTCATTTTAACATACTCTAATACTAGTTATTACTCATTTCATGGAGAAAATATGCAAAAATAAACCTTTTTGTTCAGGAAAACTGTTAATTACAGTCTAATAAGAATTAACAATTGATTCCCACTCAAACATGTTACTGCAGATCAGGTTTATCAAGAACAGCAAAGTTACATTAATGGTATGAATTTCAGTGTTTGGGATGATGCAAAAGCGTCCTCTGTTTTGGCTGATATGGAACTAAAACAACAAAATTCATGAATATACAAGAGACCAGCTGTAGAATATCTGTCCACTGGAGTGGCCACTATGCATGAAAGGGTTAATATTAAAGTAATCTATAAAGGGCTGCCAAATTGAATTAAATAACTTTACATTATCTTTTACTGAAAATGTGATTTTCTCCAAATGTAAGTGTTGCATAATGTATTTCAACAGAGCTTGATGAGTTGGAGGATTTTTGTTCTCTCAGTTTAACAGAATGAGGCCAGAAAACAACACTCTGTTTACTACTAAGGTCCACTCCTATCAAGTGACCATTTTTGGTCATTTCCGCACACATTAAATATGGGGCCAACCCCGTGCCTGAGTGAGGTCAGGAATCATGTTGTTTTTTATAAAACTATATGGTGATTCAGAGAAATTTTATAGAAATTTTGAAGCTGTAAATAGTGAATATGAGGGATTTTTGTCCATTTATGGCCTTAAACCGGTTGTTTTATTGCATGTGTTTACCTTTTAGCAAGTGCTGCTTGGATGTTTTATGGCAAGAGGAGGGAGACTGTTGTCACGGCAACCGACAAGGAGGTAGATGATGATGTCCAATAACACACTAAGGTTGAAACTCTGAATTTCAGAGTATTTTAATTTGTGCCCTATAAAGGGTTAAACATTTCCTAAGAGATGTATGACCATTTATTAAATTATTACTCTATATTTTGCACTTTTCAGTGTAATTCCTCATTATAAATCTACTGATCTTGTAAAAGCTCAGAGTAAATTCAAAGGTTATGATATCAAAACAGAGAAAACTGAGGAAAAAGTTAAATTTCAGCAAAATATATCATCATCTGAATGTAAAAACGAGCATCTACAACCACCGTCATTTGTCCAATTACATGGGTTTTATAAGTGAATCAAAGTTGCAGAAAATAAAACTGTATTTGTGTTCACTACAGAGCCTCTGAACGTCCAAATGGGTCATATCTGACGCCAATGAAAAGCTGAGTAACTGTATTTTACCTGAATTATTAAAAATTATTGATAGAATTAGTGGTTCAGAAGTTCAGATCACATCAACAGATGCTGTTGGCGAGCAGCGGGTTTAGAAAAACCTTTATTAACATGTTGTTTGGCTTCTTTAACGAGCTTTTTTTTTTTTATACATACAATGTTTTTTATGGATTTTCAACAGCATAACATGGATGCATCATGCAGTGTGTAAATTTTTTATGCCCATAACATAAGTCCCCACCCTCAACTAAGATATAAACATAAACATGTAAATATATACTAAAAGAGATCAATAATATGAACTGGAGGTACATAGTATTTACACAAATTCTAGATGTAAAAACATAGCAGAAGCAAAAATAGATAAATTCATAAAATAACATTAAATAAATAACAATTATTACCTCCACCAGGAGGTATTGTGATCATTTTGCTTTGTGTGTTTGCATGTTTGTCTGTTTGTTAGCAAGATGACTGAAAAAATTATGGACGGATTTTCATGAAATTTTCAGGAAAGGAAGAAATTATTACATTTTGGTGGTCTGTCTTGGCAGAGGTCTGCGCTCTCCGAGTGCTCTTCTTGTTAAAAAAGAGCAATAACTAGAAAAGCACTCGGAGAGCGCAGACCTCCACCAAGGCAGACCAGTCCCCTCCCCCAACACCACCAAAATGCAATCATTTGTTCCTTGTGCCAGTATCAACATTTCCTGAAAATTTCATCCAAATCCGTCCGTAACGTTTTGAGTTATCTTGCTAACAGACAGACAGACAAACCTTGATGAAAACATTACCTCTGCCGTTACACTTGGTGGAGGTAATAAAAGAAATAAACTAGAAAAGCAATCGGAGAACACAGACCTCCACCAAGGCAGATCAGTTGTAGCCCACTACCACCACATTTGTTCCTTGTGCCAGTATCAACATTTCCTGAAAATTTCATCCAAATCCATCCATAACTTTTTGAGTTATCTTGCAAATGGACAGACAAACAGACAAACCCTGATGAAAACATAACCTCCACCAGTCCTTGGCGGAGGTAAAAAAAAAAACATTCGACTGATGGAACGTGTGACTTTCATCCTGTGGAGAAAGTGAGAAAATTCTGGAGAAAATGAACAATCTTTACAAACAGTGACAATACTAATTAAAAATGGCTGATGTTGTATACATGTTTATAATTGTCATCCCCAGACTTCACTTTCTTGTTCTTGTTTTGCAAAGTTAAATTTTTTATAATAAAAAGTGTAAAAAAAACAACAACAAATCTTGTAGTAGAGCAATAGTTACCTCACAAAATGAACAAAATCTTATATGGAAAAACAGGGCATATTGGATTTTCTGGTAATGACAGCTATGCGTTATTGTTTGAATGATAGATCCAATCAATATTCCACACATACGCCACACACACACATACGATGATTTTGCTCGTATTTTAATGCAATTTTGTGGTGCTGCACGAGTCAGTCTGTTTACCAAATGAGTTATTCATACATTTTATTTCCTTGCAGGTACATGGGAAATTTGATGGAATATGTGTCAAATCACTCTCTGACATCTGCTCATATTCATCAGCCTCTAAGTCCTTGCATTGGTTCCTTCATTAGAGAGGTGACACAAAACTCCATCAAGACTTGATATCCCCCTAGCACCTGAGCTAAATTGGATTTTAAATAAATGTCAGAGTGAGTTTTACATTAACACCGGAGAGCACAAATGTAAGTCTGGTATCAGGATTGAGCAGAAACTCATAGTTTGTGTAAGATAATGCCACGGTGGCTTTCTCTGCTGTCATTTGTACGACCTGAAATGGCATTAGGGGTGAATTTAACAAGTTATGCATTTAACATTATTCATTGCTTCGCTGTTTTGTGCCCCGGTGTGATTTACAGTCCTTTTTTCGTCTTTTAAATAGCTTTTAAAAGCCTCACTCAATTACTTATTAATGTCCTCAGACGCCAAAACAAACATCATTTATATAGATTTACACATTTTTCATGGCTACTTTCTTGAAAACTTTATTAGATTTCCACATTTGTCCTCATATTAGAGTTGATTTTTTTTACTTTTTTGTTGATACCAACTAAAGGTTTTAGTTAGAGCATTATAGATGGAATTTTATTGACTACATAGTCAATAACAATCCTTGCCATCTCTGGACAAAAAGGGTAGTATTCGAGGGATTTTATGAAATGTTTGTGTAAAGGCTTGTAAAGACGCAAATTCATCATTCAACCGTACGAATAAACACGACCCGACCTGAACTAGTCAAGGCTGCAATGTTCTGGTAAGTAATGTTTTGATAGGGATGACTTGCATTAGAGCTGAGGAATTATATTTTCATTCTACTTCCATTTCAGACTTACGAAACTACTTTCATATGTGAAGCTACAAGAAAGTACAAGTAAAAAATACAGATGTACCACAGCGTTGAAATCCTCTATTAGAAGTACAAACCCTGAATTCTAAACTGAGTAAAAATACACGGTATCTGTAAAATGTACTTTAAGGGGGTCATATTTGCTAAACCCACTTTTATTAGTCTGTGGTACATTTATTTGTGTATTTGGGGAGCCTAAAGGCGAAGACACACCAACCCGATTTTCAGTCGTCGGGCAGTCTGGCGAGGTCAGTGACATGAGTCTGGTTGGTGTGTTCTCTGCGATCGGCCATCGTTTATACCGTCGCCAGTCTTTTCAGCTGATTCAACATGTGTAATTGGCCACTACCCATCGTTCAGTCGGACCAATCTGATTGGTGGAGGGATAGCCAATGACTAGTGAATCAGTGAACGAGAAGTTTCCATGTGAATACAGATATGCCAAAGTACTTCACACAATACTGTCTTCTATAATAGGTCATGAACTGCTCATATTATATCTGAATGAGTGCAAGTCAGTGTTGACTATGGACTTCATTCATTCCATGAAGTGAACACTGTTAGCATTGTTAGCATAGTGCGATTTCGCCTTAGTTTTCACCTGTGACATTTTTCTTCTTCCACAAGAAGAAGCCAGGGAGCTGACAACGCCAGTATATTCTTATTACTAGCCATCCATTCAACAAGTACAACAACAACAAGAAAAGCACTCAGAGAGAGCGCAGACCTCTGCCAAGGCAGATCAGTGGGCTCCCGTGGCCCCCCCAACCCCACCCCCTCACCCCCGATCACCACCAAAATTTAATCATTTCTTACTTGTACAAGTATCAGCATTTCCTGAAAATTTCATGAAAATCCGTCCATAACTTTTTCAGTTATCTTGCTAGCTAACAAACAAACACACACGCACGCAAACACACAAAGCAAAGCGATCACAATACCTCCTAGCAGAGGTAACAATCCTTCTTGGCTACTAAAACTCTCTGCTGACAATGACTGATGATAGTGAGCTCTGTGTTTTGGTCAAGAGGGATGTTCCATCATTTTCCGTATTTACGTCTCGCACAAGCGCAGAACGTACGCTGAAGTCGGTAGTCGATTTGGTGTGTTCTTCACACTTTTTTGCCTGCGTCAGGGAGACAGGAGTCGACTGATAGTCGGGCTACCTTTTCTGGCGATGATCGTCAATCGGGTTGGTGTGTCTTCGCCTTAATAGTTCATAAAGTTTGAATTTGAACCCTCCAGGTGCTGCAAAGCTATCTTTATATTAATTTTGGCAAAAATCAAGTGGATTTCTACAACCCGCTTTAATTCCTTCTTAATTTCTTACGTTTTATAACTAGCTACGTCATGACATTTGCACATACACTATCAGTCAAAAGCTTGGACTCAACTGGCTTTCTTTATTTTCATAACTATTTACAATGTAGTTTCTCACTGAAGGCATCAAAACTATGAATGAACACATGAGGAATTATGAATTTAAAAAAGTGTGACATAACTCAAAGCATGTTTTATATTTTAGATTCTTCAAAATAGCCACATTTTGCTTTTATTCCTGCTTTGCACATGCTTGGCATTCTCTCAATGAGCTTCATGAGGTAGTCACCTGAAATGTTTTCCAACAGTCTTGAAGGAGTTCCCAGTGATACTGAGCACGTGTTGGCCATCTGTGGTCCATCTCATGCGTGGTGACAGGTCTTTTAAAGCTGTGGCACCACGTCTATGGAATGACCTGCCTCTACACCAACGGTCCATGGACTCTGTAGAGAGCTTTAAAAAACACCTCAAAACCCTCCTGTTCAAAAAGGCTTTTTAGTCTCCCACCTGACCCAGGACCACTACAAATTGATTACACCTTATGTATTCATCATAAAGTACTCCACCCCCCCACCCTCAGTCTCTCTATGTCTCTATCGCTCTCTCTTTTCTCCTCCTTTACTCTCTCTCTTTAACCCCAACTGGTCAAGGCAGACAGCAATCCTTCAGGAGTCTGGGTCTGCTCGAGGTTTCTGCCCGTTAAAGGGAAGGTTTTCCTCGCCACTGTCACCAATCACAAGTGTTTGCTCCTGAAGGATACTGTTGGGTCTCTGTAAACTTGATTTGATTCTGATTTGAATTGGTAAAGCACTTTGTGACTCTGTCTGTGAAAAGTGCTCTATAAATAAAATTTACTTACTTACTTATTTAAATGAGAAGGTGAGTCCAAACTTTTGACTGGTAGTGTATAAGGTCAAGACTTCCGATGAACATTTTTCCGAGTACGACATAATTGTTTGTCAGCAGCAACAGTTGTAGTCCATACTGGAAATATGTCCAAACTTTGAGCCGATTACCAAAAATGTTCAGTTGTTGGTTGAACGAGACAAAGCAGCACAGCCAACAACCTGGAGGGGGTGGGGCCTGAAGTGGCTCATGTGCATTTAAAGGGCCAGCGCTCAAAACGACCTTTCTAGTGTCACCACTCAGAAATAGGGTTGAAGATGGACCTGTGGAGTTGAATTAATGAAGAATTCAGACCCAAGCAGAGCATTTACAGTTTATATAGACCGCAGCGAAATGTTTTAAAATGCATAATTCCATCTTAAAAAAGCTAAATATCACTCCTTTAAAGTGAAACTCATTATGCAGTTTTGCTTCTTTCTTCCAAAGTGGTGTGTTATTATAAGATACTACATGTACTAACAAATTAACAAATTACCCATAAAGACCCAAATATACACCAGTGACCAAAAGCATCTATTGATCTAAACTGTTTAATATCTGTCGATCCACTAATCCTATCAATACATTTAAATAATTGGTGTAAAATACAGTTTGTCATCTTTTCATGGTCATCAGATATGATCCATTTGGACGTTCAGAGGCTCCATAGTTACCATGGAAACACTGTTGTCATCTACAACATTGATTCACCAGTAAAACTCATGAAGTTGGATCAATGACAGTGAAAGGAGACAATGGGTTTATGTTCAGTTGATATATTTTGCTGAAAAAGTCACTTTTTTCTTCCGTTTTCATTGTTTTGATATAATAACCATTGAATTCACTCTGAGTTTTTATGAACATCTACAAGATCAGTGAATTAAATATAGGAAAATACATTATTTTAACTGAAAAAAACATAAAATACAGAGGATAATATTATAATAAATGGTGATAAATCCCTTAAGAAAGGTTAAAATAGGGAGAAAAATTCATTTGGGAACTGCCACAAAAGTAGCTCTGGGTCTTTAAGGGTAAATGTTGTTTGTCAGTGTTGAGCCATTTTTAATCACTGACCATTTTAGTTGCTTTTGTAATATTTAACAATGACACGTTTATTTTTTTTTATAATTTTGTCTCTGTTTTGTCTGCCTTATAATTAGTCTAATTTAGTTTGAATTTGACCATATAATTATACTGAATTATATTTGACCACCTAAAAAATATTTTCATTAATCTGAGTGATGGTTAATCCTTTTGTTTTGAAGGCACCAGAACACAAGGGAAGAGAGTCGAAGATAGGGCAGCCAGATGCCAGGAAAGGTGCATGTTTTTTATTATTTGTATTTATTTATTTATTTTACCACGGTAAGAAAGGCTACAGATGCCATCATGAATGCCTTTATCTGTCACATTGGTGGAATAAACCTCACTAGATAACATTTTTTTCCCCTGCAAAACTGACTGTTTTTTTCTGCCAAAAAATGCATACTTTGGTTCCTCAGTGGCTGCTTAATTTAAAATTTTTACATTTAGAATTTAGCTTGTGGACAAACAGTCACTCCAGAGCTAATGGATACATTAGTAGTCCACCACACCATCCAATCTTAGTACAAAATGTTGGAAGATAGAGATATTTAATAAAAGTACACACAGATGAGTGCAGGAGTGTGACTCACTGTATTTCCTTCAATTTATTTTAAAATGATTTCTTCTATTTTCTTATTGAGAATCCTTACAGTGTTTGGCTCACCGCCCAGCTGTCTGCAAGGCATTCTGGGTCATATTGCTGATTGTCTTAAAATCAACAGGTTAGATCGGTCTGTTTATTTTAGCTTGGTTGTTGGATGTAAAAGTAAAAGATGTAAAAGTTGTAAAAGATATAAAAAGGATGTAAAAGTTTTACACTTGCACTGTTTACCGCATGTTTTGAATGTTTGTGAAAGCTTAAAAAATTGAGGTGTTTCAAGTCCATGTGTTACTGAGCAGTAATTTGACATTTTTCACCAAAAAATTTTATCTCCCCAAATTTTGTTATACATAATGCTAAAGAGCTTATAAGTACCTACTCAAATATGTATAATACATGCATATAAGTTACTCTGCTTACATGACAGAGACTACTGAACACGAAATGTGTCCACGTGTTACCGCTTGATCGGACCCCGTTGTAAATGTTTACATTGTTTACACTACTACTACATTTGCACATTTTATACTACTTTAAAATTTTAAATCTTAGCCTTCATATAGTATATCTCCATTTTGTACATATTTTTCGATTGCATGTTTTAATATTTTAAACTTTTTTAAAGATAAGTCTGTATTTTATAGTGTTACTACTTCGATGTAAGTGAAGGTCGAGACCACCTGCAATTCCGTTGCACAACCGGTGTAATAACAATAAAGACTCTATTCTATTCTATTCTATTCTATTCTATTCTATTCTATAGTTTCTTTTGCGTGATGACTCATTGTCAGGCAGAAGCTGCACAACACTTCATTAAAACCAAATAAATAAATAAATAAATAAAAATCCATGTGGGGATATGACAGACTGAATCCAACCTAATTGAATTGACAGTAACATCACTTATACAGAAAAGTCCACGGAAGAAAGTTGAAGTCACACACATTTATTTAACCTTGTTTGTTCAAATAATGTACTTCCTGATACATAATAGGTCATTCCGCAAAGTAGTTCAATGGAACCCATTTATTTACCCCGCAATATCCTAATCATTACTGGCATTTCATTAAGCGTATTAAGCTAAAAATGCCCAAACATATTGGCAATTTCTGTTCTTCATACAAAGAAGATTGGCAGTATGGTCAGTATGTGTTGTCAAGATTAAAACAGGATGCCAAAAATGTGTCCAGAGTTTTAATTTACCCCATCTACAGACAGAACCACGCCTTTATTTCTAATGTGCACTGAACCATATGTAGTAATTGTAATGTCAATTTTTTTTTTTTAAGGACCTGTAAGGGTCATTAAAAGGGTGTAGGATAAAGAGCTCTGACATGATGACAAAGACTTTAGATTTACTGAACAGATAAGAACTGAATTTAAGTTAAATTACTATGTTTTTCTATTATGTTGCTGTTTGCTGATCCACGGTTCAGACTAAACTGTGACAGTTCTTGTTTGGACGATTCCAAACAGATCTTTAGTTAAGCTACTGATAACATAAACTGTACAAAAAACAGGTGATTTATGGTTTTATTGTTACTGTTTTCTGTCTAAAAACAGAGCTAAGCTAACAGAGCTATAATGTAAACTATCAGCTGCATATGAAGATGATACACTGGTATTTTCCCTTAGTGAGTTTTTGAGAAAATATGATGATGACATAATATAGATGTGTGTAAACAATTATTTTTATACTATTTATTTTATATTTTATTTTATTTGTTAATATTATTTAGTGAGTGATGCAGCCTGTGGATACATAGCATTTATTTTGTCTGTGGTTTTGGACGCTAACCCTGCTCTGCTCTGATAACACACACTATACGACATTTACCAGTGGCTAGCATAGCGGCTAACTTAGCATGTTAGCGTTAGCATGGATGCTAAACTCATTAAAAACTCAACAATAGCAAACTCAAAACTCAACAATATCCTTATAGGATGAGTCTTTTCTTACAAATGCCGAGTGACAGAAGTTTCGTATCCTTTAACTCATGAATAAAAACTTTAATAAACTTTTCTTGGCAGAACTCCGCTCTACACCAACTCTCCTCCTAATTAGCACATTACTTCAGCTGACAAAATTAACCAAACACCACCAGGTTCAGCAAAACAACTAAAATAAAATCCACAGATAACAACATTTGTACTAACATTACCTTATCGTAACAACTCCATAATTTGTGGTTATAGCGGTTAAATCTCAACAGCTGGCCAAGCCATGCTAGCTAACTATAGGGCTACAGTTGACAATCGAACATAACAGGTTTTTAAGATATACATTTGTACAAACCCTAACCAAAGACAACTGAATGTACAATATAAATGTCCGCTAATACAGGAAATACACTCGATAATTTGAAAGATGACGATATCTTATTAACTTACTGCTGGAGTTGCTAGATCAGCTGCAATAGAAATGAATGTGTTATGATGGCGTTATGCTCAATGTTTGGAACTATTGACCCCTCCATGACCTAGCAGAAGGTGTGTATTTCTTCGACAATGGGAGTCTATGGAAGTGTCACTACTCTGATATATATCGAGGACTCTGGTGTCAGGTACCCAGGTTGAAATTAGTAGAGAACACGTTGAGTTCATTTACCTGCTACATTGCAGGTCCTGCAACGCGACTATTGCGAATACATACATCACAATGACAATACTAAATGATATATTGTGCAGCTCTACCACTTTTATTTATTTGGGTCCACCACATCCCTGATTATAACTATAACTATAGACCTGGCACATAACCGACTCCTGTTTTTTTTTATTTGTAGCGATATGGTTTTAATAATAAATTGTATAACATTTACAGTCAATACTTCATGAGGTAACATGCACTGACTCACAAGTGAGGCTGCCATATGTCTGCTGTGCTCTTCTCAAAGGTCAGTTCAATCACGTACTTTTGAGCGCTTTGATTTCATGTTAGATACCATGGCCGATATGTACTCCCTCCTTTTCCTATACACTTGGTCATTGTATAAATTAACCTTTAGTGTTTTTAGCTCCTCTAAGCCAAAATAAATCACTCTGTAAAACCTCTAATTAGAGTACACAAAAGCACGGTAAAGAACGGAATTACATCGAGAACGTATTTATTCCTGCTTTGAAAACCATGACCGCAATATGAGAGTAATCCCTATGTGATATTTCTGAACAAGAATACCAGCCTTTCTGATCAAAGCCAGCCAAGAAAACCCCAAACCGTGATCAATATCTGAGGCGACTGACCTGATCAATTTCTCTCTGCTCTGCTGCTTAAGCTTGTTATTTTCCACAAGTAAAAAACTGACCTGATAGATTGGACAGACCATCCCATCCCTGTGATGGCCACCTGCTCCCATAAAATCTAACATAACAGTTTTTTTTTAATGTGCTTTTCGCTCCCCAAGAGTAGCACAAAGTGGAGGCAACATTGAAAAACTTCAGGACGGAATGATTCCAAAGCGAATACGTCGATTTCCAGACACTCTAAAAATGACGAATATGCACAAAATGTACAGTATAATATTTAAATAGCGCCAATTTGGCTGTGACACTGACATATAGCTCATAATATTCAGACTTTTCCTCAAAAATATAACATAAAAAAAGAAAGACAAAACAGGTTACATGGAAAATTATCTATTCTATTCTATTCTATTCTATTTGATTCTATTCTATTCTATTCTCAATTCGATTTCATATTTCCGTTCATAGCTGTGCATACCTTAATTACAAATAGCTTTAAGGACTAAATGATTCCAAAGCAAACAGGTCATTTTCCAGTTATACTAAAAATGACAAATATGCACAACAATTACACTATAATATTTTAATGATGCCAATTTGACTGTTGACACATGCTCAAAATATTCAGATTTTCCTGAAAAATATGACATAAAAAAAAAACGGGTCAGATGAAAACGTATCTATTCTATTCTATTCTATTCTATTCTATTCTATTCTATTCTATTCTATTCTATATTTCTGTTTATAGCTGTGCACAGCTAAATTGCAAAAAGGTTTTAGGACTAAATGATTCCAAAGCAAATAGGCTGATTTCCAGACATTCTAAAAATTACATATATTCACAAAATTTACGGTATAATATTTTAATATTTAATATTCAGATTTTTCTTGAAAAACAAAAAAAAAATGTAAAAACAATTTACATGAAAATTGTCTATTCTATTCTATTCTATTCTATTCTATTCTATTCTATTCTATTTGTTGTGGGGTTCTTTCCCACACCACTCAAAAATTATAACACCACAGGTGTAGTTGAAAGTGCAAAAAGATGGTGGTGGTTTATTTTGCCGTCGGCCTCCCAAATTGCAGTGCAATATTTACAAGTGAAGTCAAAAATAGAAAAACAAAAAAAACCACTATTTACAAATTTACAAAGCACAAGAAAAAAAATACACTTTCAGCTTTTAGGACCAAATGATTCCAAAGAAAATAGGTCAATTTCCAAAGACTCGAAAAATGACAAATATGCATAAAAATGACAGTATAATATTTTAATATTTAATATTCAGATTTTTCCTGAAAAACATTTTTAAAAAAAACGGTTTACATGAAAATTATCTACTCTATTCTATTCTATTCTATTCTATTCTATGCTATTCTATTCTATTCTATTCTATTCTATTCTATTCTATATTTGTGTTTATAGCTGTGCACACCTTTATTACAAATAGCTTTTAGAAACAAATGATTCCAAAGAAAATAGGTCAATTTCCAAACACTCTAAAAATGACAAATATGCATAAAAATGACAGTATAATATTTTAATAATGCCAGTTTGACTGTTGACACATGCTTAAAATATTCAGATTTTCCTGAAAAATATGACATTAAAAAGAAAAAAAAAAGGGTCAGATGAAAACGTATCTATTCTATTCTATTCTATTCTATTCTATTCTATTCTATATTTCTGTTTATAGCTGTGCACACCTAAATTACAAATAGGTTTTAGGACTAAATGATTCCAAAGCAAATAGGTTGATTTCCAGACACTCTAAAAATGACATATATTCACAAAATTTACAGTATAATATTTTAATATTTCATATTCAGATTTTTCCTGAAAAACATTTAAAAAATTTAAAAACGGTTTACATGAAAATTATCTATTCTATTCTATTCTATTCTATTCTATTCTATTCTATTCTATTCTATATTTGTGTGTATAGCTGTGCACACCTTTATTACAAATAGCTTTTAGGACCAAATGATTCTAAAGAAAATAGGTCAATTTCCAAACACTCTAAAAATGACAAAAATGCATAAAAATGACAGTATAATATTTTAATGATGCCAGTTTGGCTGTGACACTAACACATGCTCACACATGCATATTCAGATTTTTTCTGAAAACAATAAATAAATAGATAAATAATAAATTAAACAATAAAAAACGAGTTACATGAAAATGATCTATTCTATTCTATTCTATTCTATTCTACATTTCTGTTTCTAGCTGTGCACACCTTAATAACCAATAGCTTTCTAAATAAATTTTACAGTGGTGGCAAATTCGGATGCATATGTTTGTAAGACCAGGTGTGAAACATACTAAAAAAAAAGAAGTAGTAATAACTGCAAGGGCATAACAATGTATTGGAAATAAAAGCGGGATGTTATGACTGCAGGAAAAATAATATTAGCTTGCAGCTAGTTGACCTAACAGCATTGATTGAGAGCACAGGTCACAGAGGTTGAAAGATCACAGGTGTCGCCCACTGAGCACCTTACCAAAAAATAATATAAGTTCTTCTCTTTTTTTTTTTTTTTTTTTTTTTTTTTTTTTTTTTTTTTTTTTTTTTTGCTATCTGACAAGTATGTTACGTGTGAGAAATCTAAACAGCACAAACAACGTCTTGCAGACTCCCAGTGAAGGTAATGATCACGTAGGATTACACTTTCATTCCACAAATTATTAGTAGGAGTTTCTGTTCTTATTTCGGAACATGCAACATTTTTCTAATTATAATTGCACTTAAATAATAACCCAGAAAATGACACGTAGGCGGCAGTTAAATGACTGTGTTTAGCGGTTCCTGCAGTGCCGACCCAACGGGCTGATGCACAAAGTTATATAAATCTTATATTATTCTTCTATTACATTTTCATGACTGTAAAAACATAATGCGTTCTACTTGGCACTTTTAGATTTAGTACAATGCTGTTAACACTCTGTGGTACTTCCTGTGAAACAAAACATCCATGATGACCATTTTATCAGCTTCACCCCCAGCACTGCTGCAGATACCCCACACACACACACACACACACACACACACACACACACACACACACACACACACACACACACACAAACCACGCTGCTTATCGCTAACCTACTGTACTTACTGTGGCCAAAGCAGAAACTGCAAAAATCATGAATTCTGGCATTTGAGGTCATTGCACCGTACGCCTGAGCATCACAGTATATTTTATAACACATTACTAGATTGAAAAGAGTGGCTGACAGACTAACTGGAAGGTGCATATAGGGTCACTACTTCTAATCAGTGGAACGGGCAATTAATTCAATTTAATTCAATTTGCTTTATTGGCATGAATATTAATGGAAAAAACATTGCCCAAGCATTAAGGACTAAACAATTTTAATAATAGTAGAGGACATAAATGAGATGAATGTTCATGAGTAAGGATTTGTAATAAACAAAATAGCATAATGTGAACGTAAAGGGGCTATAGCAGTGTTTATACATCCAAGTGGTGAACAAATACCTAAAATTATCATATGGGTGTTAACCCATAGCCCATAATCCATACCCCCCTTTTTTATTTTTTATCAATAAATAAATAAATCTTAATGTATTAATTATTATTGTTTCTATATATTATTTGATGTCTTTTCCCCTGCTCTTTATATATATATATATATATATATATATATATATATATATATATATATATATATATATATATTTTTTTTTTTTTTTTTTTTTTTTTTTTTTTTTAATATTGTTCTTTTATACTACACTTATGCTGTTTTTATAATTTTCATTCTGTCTTTTCCTATTTTTTTTTTCAGTGGTTATTTGTATTTGTTCATGTCTTGGTAGGGTTTTGTATTGTGTCATGGGTGGATGTTGTTTAGAAAATCAAAAATCTGCTTCCTGTATAGTGAATGTCTTATTCATGTTCTGTTATTAATAAAAAGACCTTTAAAAGAAAGAAAACTCACCTGTTCAAACTTGCATTTTCTAGAGCCCCTCTGTTCTTTGTTTTGTTAGTGAAGTGTCTTTGAGGATCCAAAAAAGTGTTATATGAGTGTGATGTATTATTCTTATTCTTACTCTTCTTCTTCTTCTTCTTCTTCTTCTTCTTCTTCTTCTTATTATTATTATTATTATTATTATTATTATTATCATTATTATTATTATTATTATTATTATTATCATTAGTATTATTTATGTCTCTCAGCTTGCCTGGGAATGCCTCAGGATCCCCCCAGAGAAGCTGGAGGAGGTGTCTGGGGAGAGGGACGTCTGGGGATCCCCACTGAGACTGTTGGTTGGTTGGTTGGTCGGTCGGTCGGTCAGATGGATGGATGGATGGAGTGTTTTTCTACATGGAAGAGTTTGATTATGAGGTTTATGAGGATATAAAGTTATTATGTGATATTGTCTTTGATAAGTTGCCATTTTCCATGGTTCAGACTAAACGGTGACAGTTTTGACCTTGTTTGGATGATTCCAAACAGATCTTTAGTACAGCTATTGCCAACACAAACCGAAAACAGAAGTGATTTATAGTTTGACCGTGGCTGTTTTCTGTCTAAAAACAGAGCTAAGCTAACAGCTACAATGTAAACTATCAGCATGAAGATTATAAGACATGGTGTTATTTTGATTGACTGTCAAAAGAACCAGCTATGAGTTTTAATTTGAAGGACAAAACTCGATGATACCGTAATACAGATGTGTGTAAACATTCAGTTCTATACTTTATTCAGTGAGTAATACAGTCTGTGGAGAGGGAAGTCTGGGTATTCCTGCTTAGACTGTTGCCTCCGTGACTCGGCCCTGAATAAGTGGAAGAAGATGGACAGATGGATGGATGGATGGATGGAGTGTTTTTCCACATGGATGAGTTTGATTATGAGGCTTATGAGGATATAAAGTTATTATAATTATTATTATTATTATTATTATTATTATTATTATTATTATTATTATTATTATTATTATTATTATTTATGTCTCTCAGCTTGGCTGGGAATGCCTCAGGATTCCCCCAGAGAAGCTAGAGGAGGTGTCTGGGGAGAGGGAAGTCTGGGCATTCCTACTGAGACTGTTGGTAGTTTGGTTGGTTGGTTGGTTGGGTGGTTGGTTGGTTGGTTGGATGGATGGAGTGTTTTTTCCACATGGATGAGTTTGATTATGAGGCTTATGAGGATATAAAGTTATTATTATTATTATTATTATTATTATTATTATTATTATTATTATTATTATTATTATTTGATAAGTTGCCATTTTCCACAGTTCAGACTAAACGGTGACAGATTTGACCTTGTTTGATTCCAAACAGATCTTTAGTACAGCTATTGCCAACACAAACCAAAAAAGTGATTTATAGTTTGACCGTGGCTGTTTTCTGTCTAAAAACAGAGCAAAGCTAACAGCTACAATGTAAACTATTAGCATGATTTTGATTGACTGTCAAAATAACCAGCTATGAGTTTTAATTTGAAGGACAAAACTCGATGATACCATAATATAGATGTGTGTAAACATTGAGCTTTACACTTTATTCAGTGAGCGACACAGTCTGTGGATACATAGCGTTGATTCGTTGGAGGTTTTGGAAGTGCTAAGTGTGTTCTGGTGTGGGACTCAGTACTAGAATCAATACTACATTTAACCCGTTTTATATTTCCCATGACCACTTAATCCCTAGAAAGGTTAAAGAAAACCAATGAACGAATGAATTAAATAATGGTCAGATTATTCAGCCTGCAGCCAATAAATGAATATCTTCTGGGAATCCAAAAACCAGGTGTAGACATAGCTTATCTGACGCCAACAAAATGACCTTCTTATAATCAAATCAGCTAAAGTACTCATGACTATACCAAATCTTATTTTCTTTAGGAGAATAGCAGCAGCATCACTTCCTGTCCGGAGCTTTGCTTTAATAGGGGAGATCAATGACACAGAGGGAATTTATGACTCATATGTCGACATAAATTACCGAGTTATCTTTGAGGAGGGAGCTATTGTTAGGCTTCAAAAACTGCAATGGATTCCAATAACTCCCACCACTACCGCCCTTTTTACACCACCTGTCACTTCCTCCTCTATATTCTGCTTCTTCTATGTGTGTGTGTGTGTGTTTGCGTAATGAAAAGAAAACAAATGCTTTACGAGAAGCTCCCCTCATATAATTGCATAAGCGTCATTATTGTAAACACACACTATCAACTATTTCAGCACTGAACGTACAAACAAGTAAAAAAAAAAAAAAAAAAAAAAAAAAAAAAAAAAAAAAAGCACCATACCTGAGCATTGTTTTCTATCTGTATACCTTTATAATGAAGACCAATTAAAGAATACCGGCTGGAAACCGGCTTGGAACGAGCAGGATGAATACATTCTGACATGCCTCATAGCACCAGGATAATTAAGTGAGCTGGATGCAAGAAAAGGGCTGTGCACAAGCTACAGAGCAAGGGCTCAATTGGCACCGACCTTTTGGAAAAAAGGTATGAGATTGGCAAGAGTCACTGGAGAAAATGTTTCCCACAGGGCAAAATAGCTACAGGCGTCTAGAGCCATTGGCAAGACGCTGTTGAAAGAAAAAAGGTACGAAAAAAAAAAAAAAAAAAAGTCCTGTTTGCCTCTCTTACAGTAAATGGGAATGTAGCCGCAGGTTAGATTTCACTTCTCCAAATTTATCAATTGTTAACAAATGTGCGTTCAAATGCATAAGTAAGTCAATAAATCACTTTAACAACAGACACTTTTTAAAAATGTTCGGGACGTAACGGGACGGTTTACTTTTCTTACGCTAAATCAGTGATGAACGGGAATAAATAGACATTTTAATGACAAAAAAATACCTCTATGAGTGTGTCTTATTTTGGTAAAGTTTTGCAGTGCACTCAAACAGAAATAATGAAATCATCCTATTGACCTTATTCCTACTCCCCTGGATACTTTGCATGAATTATGGGTGCAATTTCAGACCCTGTCCTAGAACTGGTGTTTTCCATGGTAACGCTGCTCTGATCCTACTTGTTCTATGAGCGAACGGGGAATAAAACCAGTTAAACCTCAGATGTGGGAGTGATCATAACTTCGCCCTCTGGCGTGTCCAATTTCACTGTGGATGTACACATTTTTGTCCTTTATGCGTGTTATTTAGTGGCATTTGATGGCATGTCAATGCGCTAGCCGCTAATCACGCTCGCCTCTAATCATGCTAACCGTTAACCATAACCCTAAACCTAACCCTAACTGCTAATCGCGGTAGCCGCTAATCACGCTCACCTCTAATCACGCTAACCGTTAACCATAACCCTAAACCTAACCCTAACTGCTAATCGCGCTAGCCGCTAATCACGCTCGCCTCTGATCACGCTAACCGTTAACCATAACCCTAAACCTAACCCTAACTGCTAATCACGCTAGCCGATAATCACGCTCGCCTCTAATCACGCTAACCGTTAACCATAACCCTAAACCTAACCCTAACTGCTAATCGCGCTAGCCGCTAATCACGCTCGCCTCTAATCACGCTAACCATTTACCATAACCCTAAACCTAACCCTAACTGCTAATCGCGCTAGCCGCTAATCACGCTTGCCTCTAATCACGCTAACTGTTAACCATAACCCTAAACCTAACTGCTAATCGTGCTAGCCGCTGAGCACGCTCGCCTCTAATCACGCTAAGTGTTAACCATAACCCTAAACCTGACCCTAACTTCTAATCGCGCTAGCCGCTAATCACGCTCGCCTCTGATGACGCTAACCGTTAACCATAACCCTAAACCTAACTCTAAACCTAACCCTAACTGCTAATAGTGCTAGTCGCTAATCGCGCTAATTGCTAACCTGTCCCCAAAACCTAACCCTAATTGCGCTAGCCGCTAATCGCACTAATGGTGTGCTATTTTACACGGCGTAAATATACACACTGAAAGCTTATATTGTGTACAGATAACACGCCGATTAAAAGTGGCGTGTTCGTTGTAAAGATGATACTGCTAGTAAGTGATTGTAGGGGAACAGCCTAGCTCCAAAATGAAGCCAATCTTGTAGTATCTTACTGTTGCAATACCACTGATAACCACCGGGGTAAATCCAAACGGATGCAACTGTGTCAGGCACGGTTCGGGTTCGGACAGAAATATGTGGCCCGAGCCGGCTCTACTGCACATATGCCTTCATGAATATTCATACAGTTATGGAACTAGACAACAAAGGGTCCTGAGTCCATAAGGATGATAAGATATCCTTGTTTGAAATAAAAAGGGTTTACCGAAAAGAGAATGTTGGTTTTGTCTAGACTATATTGACCAAATTAAATAGAACTGAACAGAAGCCTCAGATCAGCTGAAACACTTCAGTTTATTTAAATCCAGGTTAAAGACCCACCAGTTCTGAGCTGCATTTGAATAGAGTTTTTATTCGGAAGTTCAGATCTGCACTGTTTCTTTTAAGCTTAAGTTTTCATCTGTTTATCTGTTGTATCTGTTTTTTCTGTTTATCTGTTTTATTCTTTCTTTTTGCCCATACTTTTTATTGCTTCCCCTGCCTCCTGCTGTAATGCTTTCATGTTTTATGTAAAGCATCACTGACTAAAACAAGAAAAAAATGCCATCAGTATTCGTCAACTAAAACTAGACGAAAATAGTCATGCATTATTCTGACTAAAATACGACTAAAATGCTCAGACTAGACGAAAAAACTATGAACGTAACTAAAACTAATAAAGACTGAAATGAGTGTTTGACACAAAGACTAGACTAAAACTAAAATTAAAACAGGCTTGTTGAGCCACATTATGTAATAAATTCCCATTATGTAATAAAAGTTCAAATGTAATAAGAATATCACGCCATCTTGTAATAAAGCCGCGTTATGTAATAAACTGACGCATTTTGTAATAAACTACCTCAATGCATTATGTAGTAAATTTTTTTCACATTATGTAGTAAGTTATTACAATTTGAGAAGTTTATTACAAAATGCACTTGACACATTTTTATTTTCAGGAAAATGTAATGTGCTAAATTAATCTTTAAACTGTGTGGTTAAAGTTCTGATTCCATTACCTGTAGCTCCTGTGACTAATTTCTTCTAAATTGCTCTGAAATTATATTAATTTGGATTGTTATTACATAATGAACCATGTTATTACATTTTTTTTAAATAAAAATGTGTCAAGTGCATTTTGTAATAAATTTCTCAAATTGTAATAACTTACTACAAAACGCGAAAAAATTTACTACATAATGCGTTGACGTAGTTTATTACAAAATGCGTCAGTTTACTACATAATGCGGCTTTATTACAAGATGACGTGACATTCTTATTACATTTTGAACTTTTATTACATAATGCGGCTCAACAAGGCTGCCTAAAACAACACTAACGGTGATCCCACCTTTTTGCCAAAATTGACTGATTTCCACAGCCAAGACAAAGGAGTAACAGAGGTGAGACAGGCTGGACTTTTACACAGCGGACCTGTGCTCTGGAATCAAAGGGGCGATGATGTATAGGTGAGCGTATAGTGCACAGGTGTCAAACATGCGGCCCGGGGGCTAAATCCGGCCCGCCAAAGGGTTCAATCCGGCCCCTGGGATGAATTTGTGAAATTGCAAAAATTACACTGAAGATATAAACAATCAAGGATGTTGAAATCATTTTAGGTCATTTCAGTCTCAAGTGGATCAGACCAGTAAAATACTATCATAACCATTTAATAATGAAGACAGTAAATTTGTCTTTGTTTTAGTTTTAAAACAGTAAAATTATTTTTAAAAAAAAATGTTTACATTTACAGACTAGCCTTTAACAAAAAATGTGAAAACCTGAAATGTCTTAAGAGAAGTATGTGGAATTTTGATAATATTCTGCCTGTTATTTAATGTTTTGTGTATTTGTAGATCCACTGTGATCTCTAAGTTGTGATTCACATGTATAAGTGATAAACTAAGGTGTAATATTGTTATCATTGCACTTATTTTACTAAAGAATTTTCAGGCTGTTCATATTTGTTCATGTTATGTTCAAGTACAATTCGTAGATGTAAACATTTTGATTACGGAATTTACTTTTTTCACTCAAAAGTTCTTATCCTATTATTTATATTATTTTACTTGTTCGGCCCACTTTAGATCATATTAGGCTGGATGTGGCCCCTGAACTAAAAGTAGTTTGACACCCCTGGTATAGTGTGTTTATATCATTTGATTTGTATTTTTTTACTTTTAATTATTATTTCAGTTATACCGTATTTTTATTCTTTATTTCTTTTTTGTGTATTGTTTATTTCTGGGGAGGTATTTATATAGCTGTTTTTGGCTTCTATCCTCTCCTGCACAATGGTGTTACTTGTACAGGGTGGGGAAGCAAAATTTACAATGAACATTTAGTTGTTTCTTCTCAGCAGGCACTACGTCAATTGTTTTGAAACCAAACATATATTGATGTCATAATCATACCTAACACTATTATCCATACCTTTTCAGAAACTTTTGCCCATATGAGTAATCAGGAAAGCAAACGTCAAAGAGTGTGTGATTTGCTGAATGCACTCGTCACACCAAAGGAGATTTCAAAAATAGTTGGAGTGTCCATAAAGACTGTTTATAATGGAAAGAAGAGAATGACTATGAGCAAAACTATTACGAGAAAGTCTGGAAGATACTATTAAAGAAGAACGGGAGAAGTTGTCACCCGAATATTTGAGGAACGCTTGCGCAAGTTTCAGGAAGCGTGTGAAGGCAGTTATTGAGAAAGAAGGAGGACACATAGAATAAAAACATTTTCTATTATGTCAATTTTCTTGTGACAAATAAATTCTCATGACTTTCAATAAACTAATTGGTCATACACTGTCTTTCAATCCCTGCCTCAAAATATTGTAAATTTTGCTTCCCCACCCTGTATGATATATATATATATATTTTTTTTTTTTTTTAATTTATTTATTTTTTTGGTGTTTGTGATGTGCAAATAAGTAAGTAAGTAAATAAATAAATAAATATTTAAAATTCTATTCTATTCTATTCTATTCTATGTCAGTATTTAAGTTACTATTTGTTTTTGCTCATTCTTTTTTTAGTTAAAGGGATAATAATTCTGACCCATAGGTGACAGGATATCATGCATTATACATTGGATAAAAGTGAGTTACAGAAGAATCATAGACTCTTAACAGCTCAGGAAGACACAGTTCTTATAATCATACACAGTTATGAATATTACATTCCATTTCTGCAATTAGATCCTCCTAAATCCCCCTAAATCTTACATATCTTCAAAGAATCACCAATGCAAATGAAGTTTTGTTCTTGATTTTACATACTTTATCATGCAGAGGTAGCAGACAAAGGAGATTTGAAACAGCCCCGTATCCAGTCAAACAGTTTCACAAATACAGAAATAGGACTAAAACATGCACAGGATTTTTTTTTTTTTTTTTTTTTCATCTGCGTTCATGCACTTACTTTTCATTTCATGCTTGATTTCAAATAATGTCAGTTAATGCAAAACAATAGAAATGAATGTAAAATAAACATGTGACTTGAGCAGAAGAAGACGAAATCTGTGCAGATCCTACAGTTTGATACAAAGCGCTGGTAATTTTATCCAGTATGTCAGGGAGGCAGGCAGGATACGGTACAAACCCACAGTCCACTTGACCGTGCATGATTAGACCACATAGCCAGGTCCATAAGATGGATTATACAGTATTTCATCACACACCGAATGTGACCCTTTATTATATGCCTTTTCCATATTAAATTTCAAATTACATCCTGTTAATTTGTGGATGGAGCATATTAAATGAAACCTTGAAACCATGAAGTATAGAGGTTGAGACCAAGAGATATCACTGTATTTAATTTGGCGAACCAGTGGCCTGTCTGTGAAATGAATTAGAAGTTTAAGTCAGCAGTCAGTGTGTAATTGTATTTCCTTCATACATTATCAATCAGTAAACTGAAACAATAAGGGCCGATTTGTTTTTTATTATGATGAATTATTGCTTCGACTGCAGCCACATATGAGGAAGTTTCATTAGATATGTTCAATTGAAGAACATGAAAATAACGTAAAAAAAAAAAAAAAAAAGCATTTAGTGTATTTAGGTCACAGGTGTCAAACATGTGGCCCGGGGGCCAAATCCAGCCTGCCAAAGGGTCTAGTCCGGTCCTTGGGATGAATTTGTGAAATGCAAAAATTACACTAAGATATTAACAATCCTTTTAGTTCAGGTTCCACATTCAGACTAATTCAATCTCAAGTGGGCAGGACCAGTCAAATACGATCATAATAACATAGAAATAATGACAACTCCAAATTTTTCTGTTTGTAAATGTAAATATTTTCATGTATTTACACTAAAACAAAGTGTAATTTTGCAAAAAATGTGAATAACTTGAACAAATATGAACAACCTGAAATGTCTTAAGAGAAGTACAATTTTAACAAGGTTCTGTCTGTTACGAAATGTTTTGTGTGTTTGTAGATCCACTGTGATCTGTAAGTTTTAATGTACATGTGTAAATGATAAAACTGAGGCTTAATATTGTTAAAATTACACTTATTTTTTCAGTTTTTTTATGTTATTCACATCTTTTGAAAGGATAGTTTGTAGATGTAAACCTTTACATAATGGAAATTTGATTTTTTCACTCGAAACCATAGAGAAAAGTTTGGAGTTGACATTATTTATATATTATTATGTTATTATTTTACTGGTTCGGCCCACCTCAGATCAAATTTAGCTGAATGTGGCCCCTGAACAAAATGAGTTTGACACCCATGATTTAGATATTAGTATGTGGATGCTAATGAGGATTAGAGATCTGGCCAGATTAGATCACAAGGCTTTCAATCTGATAGTTAGCTCGTATTATGAGTACTGATATGTATTATGAAGTACAAATAGACCAGAGGAGTACCACCATTACCACTAGACATCATTGTTCTGGTATTAAAATGCTGATTAATATTTAGGTTCCTCACATAATTCAGTGAACAATAATAAAACATGTGACCCTGCATGTCACATTGTGGATGCACGGAGCTGGGCCAGAGCTGAACCGTTTCTGTAGAAGATCCGTTTTGCGGTGCAGTATCTGTTCTGGCCCGATGTGCGTTTGGCCACCGGGACGGATCTACCAAGCTGTTTCAGGCCGAGTCAGTCAGCGATTCTGTTCCAGATCCGTCCCAGTATCTCTTTGCTATCTGGGCAGTCCACATAAGTATTTTAAAATCTACATTTCTAATGTTTTAAGTACTCTAGAGAGTCCTGTACGTTCTGCTGTGTCCCATAGGTCATCATTCATTCATTAATTATTTTATTGTGTGAGAACCGCACAAGGAAGCCAGTTCATTGTGGTGTTCTCACATGAGTTAGTTAAAAAAGAAATATACAGGGTGGGGAAGCAAAATTTACAATATTTTGAGGCAGGGATTGAAAGACAGTGTATGACCAATTCATCAATCAATCAATCAATCAACCTTTATTTATAGAGCGCTTTTCACGCACAGATGCAACACAAAGTGCTTTACAGAATTAAAACAATTACACAACAAAAACAGAAAAACAATTACAAAGAAAACCCCTCCCTCCCACCCTCCATACTAGACACGCACACACACACATACACACACACACACACACACACACACACACACGCACACACACGCACACGCACACAACAGGGAGACATGGCATGGCACTGAGGATCAAGGAAACGCCACCTTTGGGGCCGTCCACACTGGGAGGAGCCGCAGGCCGTGCCATCGGGGGGACCGGCACCCAGGCCCCTGACTCCGACAGACAGGTGGACCCCCACATCGAAGGGAGGACCCCCAGCCAGCCGGGCCAAAGGGACCCAAGGACAGTACCCCCACTAGCAGACCAGACACAGCTCCCAGTGTGGAGGACCCCCCTGAGGAAACACTGGCATTAAAAGCTAAAGACTAAAAGCATAACATAAGACTAAGAGAATAAATAAAATAAAATAAATACAGTACCAAGAATAAAATACGAAAGAGTATAAATAAAATAGAATAGATAAAGTATCAGTGATAAATAAAACAAAATAAGAACAAGAAGAGTTTAAAAAATTAGTTAAAAGCCTGATTAAAAAGGTGTGTCTTTAATCTTCTTTTAAAAATAACAACAGTTTCTGCAGTCCTGAGGCTCTCCGGCAGGCTGTTCCACAGGTGGGGGCCATAGTGGCTAAATGCTGCCTCACCGTGGGTTTTTGTTCTGGGTTTTAGTATGGTTAAAAGGCCAGTGCTGGAGGACCTCAGGGTCTGCGAGGGTTGATATGGTAAAAGCAGATCAGATAAATAGGAGGGCGCAAGGCCGTTAAGACATTTAAAAACCAGCAAGAGAATCTTAATCAATTAGTTTATTGGAAGTCATGAGAATTTATTTGCCACAAGAAAATTCACATAATAGAAAATGTTTTTATTCTATGTGTCCTCCTTCTTTCTCAATAACTGCCTTCACACGCTTCCTGAAACTTGCGCAAGTGTTCCTCAAATATTCGGGTGACAACTTCTCCCATTCTTCTTTAATAGTATCTTCCAGACTTTCTCGTAATAGTTTTGCTCATAGTCATTCTCTTCTTTCCATTATAAACAGTCTTTATGGACACTCCAACTATTTTTGAAATCTCCTTTGGTATGACGAGTGCATTCGGCAAATCACACACTCTTTGATGTTTGCTTTCCTGATTACTCATATGGGCAAAAGTTTCTGAAAAGGTATGGATAATAGTGTTAGGTATGATTATGACATCAATATATGTTTGGTTTCAAAACAATTGACGTAGTACCTGCTGAGAAAAAACAACTAAATGTTCATTGTAAATTTTGCTTCCCCACCCTGTATATGAATGGTGGTCATTAGCATCACATTTAGATTGTGTCGCCCTTTACACATATAAAGATAATTACATTACGGATGTCCCTAATTGGTATCAGCTGCACTTTTTAGAGGATCGGATCGAATTTAGTCATGAGATCGGGCCAACCCAAGTTCGGTTCTGGGGTTCTGGGGTGGGGGGGTAAACAAACATCCTGCCCCCTCAAATTAAAGTTTCCAAAGGTAGGGAAAAGAGGTATGAGCTGCACAGCAGCTGGCGACTTAGAGGAATTAGTAAAGCATCTGTAAGTTTCACTTTCACTTCATGGTCTGTGCTTACTCATTGTGAGTTATGTACAGTAGTGATGCGCAAGTTCATTTGATCCAACCTAACTCGCCCCACAAATAAACTGACGTTCTTTTGACCCACCCCAAGCCGACCCGCAGGTTACTCGCTGATCTGTGCATCACTAATGCACGGCATGGAACGCACAATGTATAATCCCTGAACGTACCTGTTCATAGATGTGCTACAGCAGGTGTGGCAAACATACGGCCCGCAGGCCAAAACCGGCCGAACAAAGGTTCTAATTTGACCCACAGTATGAATTTGGAAAGTGCAAAAATGATATTAAAGTTGTTAAGAGTCAAAGGTGTCATACTTGTTTCAGTTCAGGTTCCACATTCAGCCTAATTGTGATCTCAAGTAAAATAATAACATAATAACCTATAAATAATGACTCCAAATTAAAATCAAAATTTCATAGTTAAAAGTCGGTATTGGATCGGTATCTGAAAAACTAATCCTAAAAAAATCAAATCAGATTGGAAGCAAAAACATCCAGATCGGGACATCACTAAATTACATGCTAAGAAAGCTGTTGGTTGTACAGGGTGACAGAAAAAAACGGGAACTTTTTAACAATCCAATAAAACCAAGAGTAATGGAAGAAAATATTTTATTCATAGTAACTGAAACCTTAAAACATGCCATTTAAGAAACAATGATGGAATTTTCATCTTTTAAAAATTACTTCCTGTAGATGGCGTCCTCCTGTACGAATGCATTCTTGAAAACTGCTTGGTCATCCTGTTGGTTTCTTCTTTAGGGTAGATCCAGTCTCTTCAAAGTTATTAATCCAACATTTTATCGCGTGTTTTGATGGAACAGCACCATGACGTCCTAAGTTGTAAAAACGTCGGAACTCCCTCTGCGCAGCTGTCAAACTATCACCGTTTTTATAAAACCTTTTTATGGCTAACGCACGCTGTTGCCCGTTCCACTGATCCATGGTTACTAAAATGGGGGTGTGTTTACTTGGTCAAGGTCACTGTCTCGCAGTGCTGCCACTTACTCATGTCTGCCAATATGCACTTCAAAAATTCCCGTTTTTTTGGGTCACCCTGTATTTAACAGCTGAATGGACTGCATCTCTTGTTGAAAATTATACATGTCAAAAAAAAAAAAAAAAAAAGCCACTGCCATGACACATTTTTCAGTAATCTTTGAGAACGAGGTGAAAAACTAGTAAAGAGGTGAAAATCACTACATGTTTAGCCATATTGGAGCTGCAGAGACATCTTAAGCAACTTGAGAAGAAACAATAACATCACCTGAGCGACTTTCAGGTGTATCATACCATCTTCTATTGACATATTTTCAGTCTAATACTTCAACATTTTTACAACAAACTGCAACTTTCTTTATCTCTTCAACTGATAATCATATACTGGCCTCTCACCACTGACTGTTATGTAATACTTTCAGCTTTCTATAACATCTTGTCTTTTGCTAAACAAAAACAAAGTGATTCTATCATTTCTTTCTTGCATATATTTTGTACTTTTGTCGACTTCTCCAATGCCTCACAGTGATGTTTTAGCTGTGCAATCAGCTCTTTATTCATTCAACTGCTGCTCACCAAACTGCTACTTAAGGTTCAATATCTACATATGTCATATAGGTTAAGAAGGTAATATGTGAAATGATTTATCCAAGTAGCAGAGTCATCTACTCAAAGCATTTCAAAAACCCAGACCTAATGCACTCAAATCAGGGATAAGGCCCATTCACCTGCATGAAAATCTATAAAACAGTAACCTTTTGGGTCAGTTCAACTTCAATGGTAAAGTCTGTCTGATGTGACATTGAAACTCATTGTCTGAGGTGACGGTCCTTACTGATGACCCTAGATTAATGTCTGGTCTTGGTCTGCATTGGTCTGTTTCATTCTGGTAAGAGCACCACAGCGGGAGACCAGACACTGAACTCTGAAGTCATTCCACCGTTATACATCTCTGCAACTTTTCAATCCAACATAACTGTCACTGATCAACTGAGACCAGGTCAAGCAGTCAATTTGAGGAATGGGAAGCCATTCAGACGCTAATGTCTGTCCGTGATGACAAGGATCGTGGCAGTCATTGATGCTAATGGGGGCCATACTTGTCATTGAACCAACTCACAATTTAGCTTTACATATTTATTAGAATGGAACAGAAAGAACACTATGTCTATGTCTGTCTATCAGAGTAACACAATCCATGTAATATTATATCTTCCAAAATTTCTAATCTAAAAATGATTTTTAGATTAAGATAGCATATATTAGCTGTATATATAGCTGTATTGGACTGTAGATCCAAATTAAATCCTTTTTAGGTGGTGCAGTGGTGTAGTGGTTGGATGAAGATCTATAGTTTGTCCCTGAGCACCTTCAATGGCACCTCACTCCTCCTGATGTATGTGTTAAGTGCTAATGCTAATTATTAATGCTAAGTACATTGCATGTATTAATATTTTATTTATTTATTTATTTTATTTCGAACATGCAAAGAAAATAAGACAAAACAAAGCAAATTAAGACATTAAAAAAAAAATTAAATGGACAGAATCTATCTTCAAGCACATACAAGTCTGAATTTTGCATGGTTGAAAAGGAGTAGGAAGAAGTATAAACTTATTTAATCCTACCCCTCAGTGGTTTTACACCTTTATCATTAACTTAATACAACAATCAGCCTATACTATTTCCCTAATTTTAGCATCGAACCACAACAATCCATAATGCAGTAACTGAATTATCCACAACAGTATGTTCATGACAGTACAGTCATACAAACAGACTCAACAAATCAAACATTTTCTTCAATAATTCCAGCAGATTTATCAGTACAACATCATTCATAAACAAACAGGCCTCATTGTCATTATTAAATACTGGACCTCTCAAGAATCAGTTCTTTATATCTTTTTTTAAACTGAATTATGTTTGATATTTGTTTTATCTCCACACACAATTTGTTCCACAGTTTTACTCCACAAATGGTGATACAGAAACTTTTTAACGTAGTGCGTACTTTATGAATCTTTAAATTTAATTTTCCCCGTAAATCATAGCCTCCCTCTCTTTCACAAAACATTTCTTGAATATTGCCCGGTAGTAAATTGTTCTTTGCTTTATATATTATTTGAATAGTTTTGAATTCCACAAGGTCAATGAGTTTTAAAGTTTTAGATTGTAAAAATAGTGGATTTGTGTGTTCCTGAAAACCAACATTGTGAACATAAGTACAATGCGGTGTCAAAATTTCCCTAAGGGGATAATAAAGTAAGTTAACCTTTAGCCTTGATGCAACAAAAATGATGAAATGTTGTGTATATAACAATAAAAGTACAGTGTAATAGATAGTAACAAGAAGAAAAGGTTGTAAATACAAAATTAAATTAAAGATGATAAAGTTTAAGACTCAAAATAATGTAAAATGTATACATATAGGACTAAAGTGATGTAAAAAAGACACTCGTCAGTGTAAGAGAGCATAGTTAGCCTATATTAGCAGCATATACAGCTCTATTGGATTGCAGATTTAGAAAAGGTCTACATTAAATCTTCCTTGTATTATCATATTAAATTTGGCAATGTAAATAGGACATCATAAGACAGAACTGTGGATGTGTAAAATTTATCATTGTAAAGCAAATACAGATTACACACTTTCTTCTTGTAAACCTTAACCCATAAAGACCCAGTGCTACTTTTGTGTCAGCTCCCAAATTATATTTTCTCTATATTTAACCTTTCAAGCAATTTATCTCCATTTATTATAATATTAGCTTCTGTATTTTACATTTTATCAGTATAAATCAGATATTTTCCTGTATTTCGTTTACTGATCACGTAGATGTTCATAAAAGCTCAGATTAAAGTTGAGGGTTATTATGTCAAAAACAGAAAAAGCTGCAGAAAAAGGGACTTTTTCAGTAAAATATATCATTAACTGAACATAAACCAGGCATTTCCATCCACTGTCATTGATCCAACTCCATGGGTTTTACTGGTGAATCAATGCTGTAGAAGATGACGGTGTTTCCACGTTCACTATGGAGCCTCTGAACGTCCAAATGGGTCATATCTGATGACCATGAAAAGATGACAAACTGCATTTTACACCAATTATTAACATGGATTGATAGGATTAATGGATCAATGGGTATTAAACAGTTTAGATCAGTAGATGGTTTTGGTTGGTGATGGATGTTTGGGTCTTTATGTGTTAAAGATGTGAAATTTGCTAATTTTGTTGAATCACAGAGTTAATAGGGCTCAAGCGCTGGCCCAGATGCTTTCACTAATCTGCACCAAATTTGGTGCACATATGTGGCTCACTGGGATTGAAAAAAAAAGTCAAGTGGGTCCATGACATCAGATCAACAGGAAGTCCGCCATTTTGAATTTTGTGGCCATTTCCTCACAGTGTATTTGATCAAACTTCTTCTAGGTATTTAACTCAACGGACTTCAAACTTGGTCAGTTAAGTCTTATGAGGTTGTAGACGTAAAGTTGCAAAGAGATTGGGCAGGCGACCGTCGACGTGTTCAATTAGATGTTCGCCATGAAAAACAAAACTGTTATAACTCTGTCATTTTTCCTCCAATCAAAGCCAAACTTGATGTATTCAATAATAGTCCCTTTCCAAATGAAATGACATAACAATATTGAATCTGACTGATAGCGCCACCTTTTGGCGGATAGTGGAACTCACATCTAAGTTGGTATTGCAACATTTTCAGTCATGTCAGGTAGGGATGGGAATTGTTAAGAATTTAACGATTCCGATTCCATTATCGATTTTGCTTACCGATCCGATTCCTTATCGATTCTCTTATCGATTCTCATTGGGTGAGGGAATAAAAGAGTACAAACGGGTGTGTTTGCATTAACTGTCTTTTATATTTCCATCTCTGCACAGAAAATATAACATATACAGTATGTACAAATAATAATAACAGATGACGCCGGGCCAGTTCGAGGGGAGGGGGTACAGTGAAAGTGAAACTAAAGACTTTTTACTAATTCCTCTATTGCCGCATTTCTACTACATGGAACCAGTTCGACTCGGCTCGGCTTGTCTCCCGTTGTTGTGCACCTCATTTCCTTTCCCTTCTTACTTTCGGAAACTTGTATTTGAGGTGTTACGACGTTTGTTGCCCACACCGGAACCGGCCCGCCGTTCACTCTGCTGCTACATTCACAAGCACCGCTGAGTAGAGTATCAAATACATGACATTCCTGTAAATGATTCACATGCTGTGGACAAATGTTTGAGGATATTGGAGGGATTCCACCCTTTTGAAGACATGGAAGCTTTGACAGTGTTCCAAGTAAGTGGACCTGGTGTCGTCTTTTTAGACCGTTTCTGCCTCAACGCCATGTTGGCTACGTTCTGACCAAACAATGCAGCGTACATGTGACATCATTGCGCATGCACAACAAAGGCGGAATCGATAAGCAGAATCGTTAAGGAGGCAGGCAAACGACTACAAGGAATCAAGCTCCTGAGAACCAGTTCTCAAAAAGAAAAAAGCGTTGGATTGTTCCCCCACTAATAGGGAACGTGAGCTGGGTTTAGACCGTCGTGAGACAGGTTAGTAGAACATGGAACCATGAGAAACAAATAATAAAATAGCAATAAATGTATAAAAAAAAATGCATTTCACTCTGGTTCTCAAAAAGAACCGGTTCTTGATTCCCATCCCTAATGTCAGGCATCCAAACCTCTGTATTCCCGCGTGTGCGAAACCCCTCACAGTTACTAGTTAATCTTGATCCTGATGACCAAACTGAGTCACTACTAAAACAAAAACCAACTTATATTCTGTAAATTACATGTCTATAATGTGTTATGTCATTCAGAAATAATCAAATATGTAACTCTGTTTCAATAATTAGGCCAATATGGTTGAGTGCACTGTTTGGATGCCTTATTGTAGTTCTTAATTAACAGGGGTGCGCTGTACATGAATTATACTGTCGATTATTATATTGTGTTTCAGATATTTTAACGTCTTTTTCAGCTGTCGAATTACTCTTCCAATAACCACTGCTGGAGAGTGACAGCCACTTTGTCAACTGTTCTCCTCCCCCTGCGGTCAGGGTTGTCTTTTTGGATTTCGGTCTTGGCACAAACAATAAATGGCAGAGCTACTTGAAGCCAGTGAAGTGGCAGAAGGATGGTACAGTAAATGTTAGATTCACGATGGGACAGCCACTGTTACTGTCAGATAAGCGCGGTGCTGAAACCATGGCATGCTTGCAATCCTTTGGGAATATCCTGCAAGTCAGTAAGGTGAAGAAAAAAAAAAAAAGGGAACAAGCAAGAAGAAAAATCATCCGCAGACTGAGTCAAGAGGATAATATAGCTCTGGCGCACTGAAAGGACTTGTAAAATGTGAAGCAAATGAATGTATTTTATTAAAATGAACACAATAATGTCTGCAAAAAAAACAGCCACAGTGGGGCTTTATGTGAACCTGTTTGAACTCAAGAGCGGCAACACAGTACAGAAAAGAAAAGTCAGCGTTAAAGAATCTGACCATTCTCTGCCTGTACACTCACCATCTGTATGAGTCTGTATAAGTCTGAAGTCTCTTGACCGAGCAGCAGATGCCCCATTCTTGAGTAGTGGCAGTAAACATCGGCAGCATTATCAAAGGCCTCAGCTTGCCCTGCTCTCCATCAAGTCTCCACTCAGCTAATGCCTGCATCTGTAATGTCCCAGAGGCTGCCTTATCTCCCCCGGCCACTTGGATTCATTGCCAACCTCCAGTTCATGGCAAAGCTCTGATCTGAAGACAAGCTAGTTGTGTGCCAAGGTGGGCAGCAGAAAAAAGTGACCTCCCGCCACCAGTACTCATCTCTCCCACTCACACCATGGAAGCCAACAGCTCCCCAGCACACTCGGAGAGAGGGAACAAATGCAAGACTCTTGAGTAGATTGCCCTCTGTTTTTTCGTGTGTTGTCTCTCAATTTAACGTCCTGTAGCAACTGTGTTACGGGTCTGATTTTATTAGAACATGGATCAACATGATGGGTTTTCTACACAGGCCTCGTCTAGACACACACACACACAAAATATGGCTTTCTACTGAGATTAAAAATGCTATAGCGTAAGGGAACGCCAGAAGATCACATGACTGTATTTTGAGACTCACAATCTACAATGTGAATTCCATTTTTTTTTTGTCAGCTTGGGTAAAAACAACTTTGAAAGAGTATTCCCTTGGTTTCGGCAGGGCTTAGGTGGTGGGATCACTTTTTGTTGTTGTTCTTTGACAAATATATGGAAGGATATGCAAACATTTATACTTTAAGAAGTAGAAACAAAGAAAAAAAAAATCTAAGTGAGGAAGTAAATGCTATGTCTCTGTTGCGACTGCTGTGGTTTCATTTAATATCTAAACTGTTCTTTCCCAAACAATAATGCAATAGGCAAGGCAAATTTATTTCTATAACACAATTCATACACAGGGAAATTGACAGTGCTTTAAAAAAATGGAAAACAGACAAGTTAAAAAAAACACAAATAAAACATAATCAACTAGAAAAGCACTTGGAGACCGCAGACCTCTGCCAAGGCAGATCAGTGCCCCCACCCCCCCCACCCCCTGATCACCACCAAAATTTAATCATTTGTTCCTTGTGCCAGTATCAACATTTCCTGAAATTGTCATCCAAATTTGTCCATAACTTTTTGAGTTATCTCACTAACAGACAAACAGACAAACCCTGATGTAAACATAACCTCTGCCATTCCTTTAACTGTACTATACAGTATATATATATATAAAAAAAATTAAAGTAAATTTTGTACAAAATATTAACTGAAAAGTGCCCTCTTTCAATGATAAGAAAAATAAATAAATTGGTCAATAATTAATAAATGAATAATTATTTAGCTACTCAAATAAACTCATTTTGAATAATATAAAATAGAAATGTTACCAAAGCTTAAACAAGATGACTGACAATAAAGGTATTAAATGAATATATTTATTATGTTTCATATTTCAGTATTAATTCTAATTATTTATTTTGTATTCGGAACATGATGACTTATTTAATGTTTGTTTGTTTTTTTTTTAACTTCAAGTACCCCCTGGGCCTCTTCCATGTACCCCACTTTGGGAACCCCTGATGTAATAGATGTGACAACATGAAAATGTTGCACAACTGACATAAACAATATTAAAAAGTTTAACATGGTGTGAGACATGAAAAATAAAATGGTATAAAATATACAAACAAATTACATTACAAAACAGACTTTCAGACACTGTTTTGGTAGTGGGTCAGTGAAAATGTACCTCCATAGCAATTCATGACGTATTTTTCATAGTGGACTTTAGAGGTCTTCTGACTTAATCCACCTTTTAGTATAAAAATCGTACAATCAGTAACGTACAAACCAACATTTTGACAAATTATGTTAACATGTTAAATGTTGACTGGTTTTAACAAATTTTATGAAAATGTTGATAAATTTTGCATTTTTCTTTTGGTTCTCAAGTTGAAAAATTGTGGGAATCACTGATCTAGACCACCATAGACTGTTGTGGTTTAATCTTTAAAACTGTGCTACTACAGTACAGAAGGAATTTGAACCATATTTGAAACTTCTCATAATAACAGAAAAGATTGATAACACTGTTTTCCACTGTTGCTTCAGCTAAACATCTGTATGGTGTTACTGCTTACTGCTCATTGGACCTCTGCAGCCACCAGCAGCTCACTGAGACCTGTACCCTTAGATTTACACCAGATTCGTCACAGCATTTAGAACAGACCACCATAAGGCTTAGCAATTCACTAGAAATATATAGTAATACTATTTTTGATAGAGCTACTTCATGGCTGCATCGAGAAGTACAAGGCAGATTAGACAGACAGGAAGTCAGATGCTCGAAAGGCGAAGAGGATCTGCTCAGTTTTCAGAATGTGAATGACCCTGATGAAAGCAACAAGTGGAAACATGTTGGTGTATATTTAGAGTGAAATGAAGTTCTTCTATATGACAAGTTCTGCTGGAGTTCTTGACCTGTAGCAAGTTTTTCTCTTCCTCCGTGAACACTGGAGGCAGTGCCAGAACATTCTATTTCAATTTTCAGACTGTAACAGCGTGTACAGACACCAGATTGTATAAAAAAAAAATCTTAATATCAATGTAAATATGTCAAAATGCTGATACAGGATATATATGTGAGAATGCGTATATTTTCAACAACTTGAACACAGCCCTATATATTTCACCCATATTGTTCAGAACTTGTCAGTTACAGTTGGATATTTTTCTCCACTCCCTAGGTTATCCACAGTTGAAGCTCAAAAATCAAGTAACATTTGCCATGTTAGTATATCAGACAGACACAACATGCATATTAACACCCTGCGGAGGTAGAAGATAAACCATGTCTAAGCTGTATCACAACACTCATGCTGGAAACCAAGGGGACGTCTTCATCATTATGACATCACCATGACTGTGGCTGCAAAATAAGTTATCATCCTGCAGGTTAAAGTGCATTCACCAAACACTGACAGCACTGCCAGGCTCTGAAGAATCACTAACAATCACTGGCTTAGTAACATTAATCCTACAATGAACCATCTGACTGTGTTTTTATCCATTATTTTATTATTATTCTTTTGCAAAACATGTCATATTTCAAGTCAAACAGTAACTATGATAATCTAAGGCTACATTCAGACTACAGGCAAATGTAGCCAAAATCCAATATTTTTGCCCATATGTGACCTGTATCCGATCTGTTAAAAACAGTTTGAACAGCACAAATCTGATTTTTTCAAATCCGACCCAGGACACTTTCATATGTGGTCCTAAATCCAATACGTATCTGATATTTTGCAATGCGACTTCAGTTTGAAGGTCGCATTTATCCGACCTTTACGTCATTGAAATGTGACAAAAGTCACAATTCTGCGTTCCAGGAGGAGAAGCAGTGGGAACAAGTGTTCAGAGAACGCAAACCTCTGCCAAGCACCCTAAAAGGTGTGCATGTGTGGATCGACTATTTCTTTTTAAATTAAACAGTTTCCAGGTTGTTCCATACAGCAGAAAAAGTTGAAGCTTGGTACCAGTCATGTGTATGTCAAATCATATTAAATTCCAATCAATATTTGTTGAGTTATAATGAAAAATGTGTTGTGAATGGGATTTTCAATGTTAAATTGAAATGTCCACAGAGTCCACATTCCACAGTGGATGTGGACAATTTTGTGCCAGATATAAGATATTGTTATGAGCTATGGGTGGATCAAATTGGAGGCTAATCGGAATCATTTTGAATTTTTTAGGAATTTTTGAAAATTGTTCAATGATGAGAGATAGGAAAATTGTAGATTTTGTGACCTTGCTGTGACCTTGAACTTTGGCCTACTTGGCCCAAAATTTAATGGGTTGGTCCCAGGGCCTAGGCCTATCTGTGGGGAAGATTTGATAAAGATGGTTGGAATAGTTTTCCTGTAAAGTTGCTAACAAACAAACACGCAAACAAACAAACACACAAAGCAAAGTGATCACAATACCTCCTGGCGAAGGTAAAAATATATTTACTTCCGTAAACACAGTGCGTGCTTGTGTGGTCACATATTACGTCAGGACCTCTTTTGTGCATACCGGTCACTTCAGGGTCGTATTCAGTTTGTACTCAAAACTGATACAAGTCGTATTTAATGTGCAATATGAACAAGCACACAAAAAAATCAGATTACACTAAAAAATCTGAATTGTGCATTAAGACCTGCTGTCTGAATGTAGCCTAATTCTGAGGAAACTAGACTTCTGCACCTTCTCTTGGCTCTGTTTTCACGGTTTGGAATTCATGGCCAATTGAAGTTCTTTTCCAAAAATGCGGAGATAGAAATGGGTTATTAGCTGGGTTTCCATTACCCTCAGAAATGCGCAAAACATAAATTGCGCAATAGAAAACTGGTAATGGAAACACAGAAATGTTGCAGAAACGGTCAAGATTGCAAAAAAGATTTTACGCTCTCATGAGGTGGTTTTTGAGACGTTTCAATATAGAAATATTGTGCAAAAGTGTAATGGAAACACATTTATTTTCACTAGTCACGGTCAAGTCTAGTCCTACAAGAGGTTCAGTAACATCACACAGATCATTAAACATTGCCCAGGTCTTTTAGAAAATCTGGATCCACAAGTTGTTTGTGAATTCTTTACAATTCGCTCCCGAAAATCCATTATGCGTGGCTGCTGCCATTATGAAGGACTTTGCCTTGGGACGATCAGGTGCACCTGCAGAGTGAAATTGTGAGGTTCACACAGACCCCCCCCCCACCACCACCACCACCACCACCCCCCCCACGACCTTGAGCAACTGTGAACAACTGAAACTGACACTGGGCATTAAGTGACCATTAACTGTCTGTCCCATTCATCTCTCTCTCTCCTGGGGTGCCATAAAGGGGTGGGGGCGGGGGGGGGGCATGACAAATTCATGGGGCCCATCACTCCCAGGGGGCCCAGTAGATATAGGTTAGAAGCTGTGAAAATTTCGTGTAAACTCCGGAGTAAAACAGAGGCATGGAAGCTGGGAGTCGGACATCCAGAGTTAAGTTTCGGTTTCTGGTTTCACACCAGCTACAGTAGTTACGGCACTTATGGAATGCACCCCCACATATATACCTCCTGCCCCTACACCATGTAACCCCCCCACCCCCCTACCCCCCTTACACTCTGACAACAAATTCACAGATACTTTATTTTATGAAGGGCCCAAAATGTTGACCTTTCATGGGGCCCACAATTGCTAGCAGCACCCCAGGTGACAACTTTACAGTAATTTTTCGAGAATTACAACATATCGCGAGACGAGACTGCACTAGAATCACGCATCAGCCCACAAGTACTTTGTTGAAATTGTAAAAATATCACTTTTATTTTGTGGAAAACTATAATGAAAACCCAGCTATAGACAGCTGTAATAAGTAAAAATCTGTTTCTACTGCACAAATTATTTTCATGTTAGCTTTACTTTTCCTTACTTGGCATGAATCATCACATTGCTCATCTTTATATCCAGTCTATAGGAAATTGCACTATGCAGCTTTCAGATTGTCAACAATATAACACTGTCAACCTAAAGTACCACACTGAAAAAAGCCACCCACTCTATGCAGTTAAAGGTCAGCTGAGCTACTCTCGATTCGTGACCTTTGTAAGTGATCGCATATCAAGACTGAAAAAGTCTACACCAGTAGACAAGACAATCTGTGCCGCAGTTCATTTATTTATTCATCTAAATATCATCAAATGATAATAAACAAGGAGTCGGTAAATGAATGAATGAGCAAAGAGACACTTCAGAGTAAATTATGAAAATATTTCAATGTTAAAACCCTTTTTTTCCTCAGTGAATTTCCCCTCTCAAATAAGAAATCAATGCGCAGTTATTGAAAAGTATATAATGAACACCATTCAGCTGCCAGTCTGGTGGTCTTCTGATAGCTACAGGGTGCCATTATTTATTCATACACTTGCATGAATACAGTCATCTGTGCTGCTTTAGGTTCAGGTATGTGACAGAATACCAATTATCCTGAAGGAGCTCAAGTCATGCTGCATTTGGTTAAAACTGATTTGATCTGAGGAAAGAAAAAGAGAAAAAATAAGAATAACATGCTGTTTCATAATACACACCGACTATGTGCCTGGAAAAATGTTTTGTACATGCACTGATGTCAGGCAGAAAAGTGTAAATCACTGTCACCCTGCTTCGCCATCTTACTTAATTAACATTACAGGCCTGTGTGGTCTGAAAATCTGGCCCAGATCACTTCTTATTACTGTGATAAAAAACAGTCTCTGGTTGGGTTATGAGCTAACAAGAAGCGTGGTCAGATGTGTAAAACAGCGCTGAATCCAGAGCTTGATCAAACCCACAATGATTGGCCTCCATCCTCTGAACCATTAGCCTTAAAAAGTTTGATGGATACTGCACACTCAGATCTTCCACTGCTCTCTTTGAATTATGGGTGAGTTGGACGGCTCAAAAAGGGAAAGCGAAGCAGGATGGCAGCCAGAATGTACTGAATTATGGACATTCACACCCAAGTTAACTTCATAATGTGTTTGTAAGAGCGAAGCTGTAGATTCGACAATGTCATCACCTTTTCTTAGAGTAAGTCTCTAACATTTTTCAGAGACATCATCTATTTAATGACCTTTTCACCCCTGGTATATTATGGCCAGTGTTTTATTGTTTGGATTTTTTTTTTTTTTTTGGTTAAAATTATCTTAGTCGTCCAAGATAAAGTCCATATACATAACACAAGAGCTGCAACCGATTAATCGACTCAAAGTGATCCAAAAAAATCATTCAGCCACAATTTTCCTGAATCAAAACTTTGTTTCCTTCATTTCTCTGCTGTTAAACATTGGTTCCACTGTTGTGTTTCACACGGACGCTTATTGTGACACACAAAGAAGCTTCAATTCAGGAAAACTGCAATAGAATATCTCCCTTCAATCAATTCGAGTCGAATAATTGAATTGTGACTTTTTGCATTGACTTCAAGCACCTAGTCGATTAATCGGTTGCAGCTCTACATAATACCACTTAATGTAACATCACAACCAATGAAAACAATGCACAATTTGCCATTTTAAAATAATTATTGAATATCCATCCATCCATCCATCCAGTGAATTGCTTGGTCCTACTGAGGGTTGTGGGGATGCAGGAGTCTGTCTCGGTTACCTACAGGTGAAGGTGGAGTACACCCTGGACATGTCCCGGTTCATTGCAGTTTTTGAATATAACACTCTTAAACTGGAAGAAATATGGAGGTATAAATAATCCATTTCAGAAACAACCATAAACCATCAATCAGTGCCCTCAACCAAGATATTGATGAAGATATGGAGTTGGTAAATGGACGCTCACCTCTCCTCAAGCGTTAATGCTAATGCTAACGCCAGTCTGTTGTCAGTTCCCAGAGTCTGAACCAGACATGGAGAAGCTGCGTTCAGTTTCTATGCTCCACATGTCCGGAACAAACTTCCAGAAAGCCTCAGATCAGCTGAAACACTCAGTTTATTTAAATCCAGGTTACAGACCCACCTGTTCTCAGCTGCATTTGAATAGAGTTTTTATTCTTTTAAGCTTAAAGTTTGGATCTGTTTATCCGTTTTATCTATGTATCTGATTTTGTTTTGTTTGTTTGTTTGTTTTTCTCATGCCTATACTTTTTATTGCTTCTGCTGTAATGTTTTTAATGTTTTATGGAAAGCACTTTGAATTGTCTTGTACATGAAATGTGCTATATAAATAAACCTGCCTTGCCTTGCTAGGTGCTGTGTATAGTAATATGGGTAAAATGCAGAGAGTGTATTTCCCAACAGGGATAATAACCTAACCTTAACTTTTAATAAAACCTTCACTGTTTATCCTGGTATAGGTCACAGGTGAAGCCCATACCTCCCTATCCAGAGCCACCTCCTCCAGCTCCCCTGGAGGGAGGTGCCCAGGAGGCATCCCAACCAGATGAACCTCCTGAGCTGTGGAGGTGTAGCACCGCTACCATGGCCAATGTTCCTCACCCCTTCTATTACTCTCGAAGGTAGAACCCAACCACCCTGGGACGGAAATTAATTTCTGACACTTCTGTCTTGTTGTTGGCGACGATAGGTGAGAATAAGATCATGGGTCGACTCACCACAGCGGTCTCCACATCACCCCCTCCAACACTGCACCCATCTGTCCTTGTTGATTCTTGGTTAAGGAAGAGCTACAGTATTAACATCAACTCAACACAGCTTTATTTATAAAGCACTTTAAAGCAGTGATATTTTGCTTTTTTAAAATGGAATTATGCATTTTAAAACATTTCCCTGTGCTCTGCATAAACTGTAAATGCTATGTTTGGGTCTGAATTCTTCATTAATTCAACTCCACAGGTCCATCTTCAACCCTATTTCTGAGTAATGACACTAGAAAGGTCGTTTTGAGCGCGGGCCCTTTAAATGCAAATGAGCTACTTCACACCCCACCCCCTCCAGATTGTTGACTGTGCTGCTCTGTCCCGTTCAACCAACAACTGAACATTTTAGGTAATTGGCTCAAAGTTTGGACATATTTTCAATATGGACTACAACCGCCACTGCTGATAAGCAATTATGTCGTACTCAGACAAACATTCCTTGGAAGTCTTGACCTTATATGTGTAAATGTTATGACATAACCAGCTACAGATGTTACAAATTAAGCAGGAATTAAAATGGATTGTAGAAATCCACTCGATTTTTACCAAAATGAATATAAAGATAGCTTTGCAGCACCTGGGGGGGTTCAAATTCAAACTTTTTGAACTATTAGGGTTCAATTACACAAATAAATGAACCAAAGACTAATAAAAGTGGGTTTAGCAAAATATGACCCCTTTAAGAGAAACCACTGCTGAAAGAAAGTGCTGCACATCCATCATAAAAACATAACTATAAAACAAAATTATACATCAATAAAGGCAATAAAAAAAACAGTGAAACAGGAGCAGAGCCTCATGCTAGATCAAAAGCCAAAGAGTAAAATTAGATTTTAACCCATAAAGACCAAACAGCAACTGGCAACCAACAGCATCTACTGATGTAAATTGTTTAATATCTATTGATCCACTAATCCTATTAATCCATGTAAATAATTGGTGTAAAATGCAGTTTTTCATCATTTCATGGTCATCAGATATGACCCATTTGGACATTCAGAGGCTCTATAGTGAACAGAGAAACACTTCTACAATCTTCTACAACATTGATTCACCAGTAAAACCCATGGAGTTGGATCAGTGATAGTGGATGGACACACTTGTTTTATTTTTGCTGAAAATGTCAGTTTTTCTTCAGTTTTCTCTGTTTTTGATATATTAACCCTCAACTTGAATCTGAGCTTTTATGAAAATCTACACGATCAGTGAATTAAATATAGGAAAAAACCTGATTTTCAGTGAAAAAAATGGAAAATAAAGAAGATAATATTACAATAAATGGTGTTTAATCACTTAAGGAAGGTGAAATATTGAAAAAATAATAATTTGGGAACTGACACAAAAGTACCACAGGGTCTTTATGGGTTAAGATGAGTTTAAGTCAATGCAGGACATATTTACTTAGATATTGGACAGACATTTTAACTAAGTCCAGTGAAGCTACAACACAAAGGCTAATGATGATATTAACCTCATAGAGTTGGGGGAAAAAAAATACAAGAAAAATCACCAAAGTCTCATGAAAGTAGAAGTTTCCACCTGTAGGATAAGTGTTAATATTCATAGTCTGTGTATGTATTTGGTTCAGTTTAACATGACTTTTTAGCCTTTATTAGGTAATTTTCACCATCGGGAGTTTGTACAGCGTGGCGCTATGCTACCGCTGGAAAAAATAACGACCGAACACTTTACCAACCCGAGAATAGTGACTGTCGGAGCTGCAGCACAACATCTTTTATTCATCACAACTTCAACTGAGTGTTTTCCAGTTCATGAATTCAGCGGTCACATGATCGTCTCATAATGTTCATATCACTATCCACACTTGACACCAATGCTTGACATTCTGCACAGGCTTCTTTATCTGGCAAATATATCATCCTTAGACATACCAAGTCATAAAATATATCAATAACACATCAGTCTGAATTTGAGCTGCTTGATGTAGCAGAAATTCATCAAAGTCAGCAAACAGGAGAGGACACAGACTGTTTTTCAAATTGCCAAGGATCTGTTCAATGAGCCATACTCAAAAGTGATTTATTCTCTCATTTTTCAAGCAACTGTACACGTTTGTAAATGTTTTTAACAGTTTTGGTAAAAAAAAAAAAAAGAATGAAATCAGAAAAAGAGCACTTAATACTAGAGAATATTAAGTGTTTTCAACATTACTTTAAAACCTTTCACCTGCAGAGTTTGACGCTACCTTTGTGTGCATGCACATGAGGTTGTCAGGGGAACATAATGAAATGATGTTCAAATAAGAGATTACAGTGAATTTAAACAGTGTGACATGTAGCAAAGCTGCAAAGGAACAGTCGGTGACGCAATCATAATAAACAGCTTGAGTTTTCTGTACCTGTGGCCATTAAGAATCCGAACAAGGCCTCGAATGTGAAGCTAAGTATCTCCCCTGACGGTCTGCTCTCTAATGGTTTTTGCTTTGTGAGTCTTTCTGAATTAAAATAAAGACGTCAGCACAGCACAATAGAAGTGTTTGCTGCTCCTTTTGTGTGTTTGAGCGTGTGCACTTGTGTGCGTACGCGTGGCTTCAGAGCTGTGCTTTTAATCAGTGTTATGGATAGTTTTAATTTGGCAATGCTTAATATTCCTGTCCCCATTACACTCAGATAGTGTTTAAGCTGCAAAATTGAATTTTTAAAATGAATCATTGCGCTGCACCATGCACCAGTAGCACAGATAATTCAAGTTGAAAAATAACATTGCTTTTTTTTTTTTTTTTTTTACAACGCCCAAAGAGGATGGATAAGCTACTGGAGAAAAGAGTTTGCTAATCACATGGACAATATGATTACTGAAAATAGTCTACATCAGACCACAAACAAAAACACTGTGGGACACAACAGTACATCAATAAAAGTGATGACAGTGGGGAAAGCCTTTAATAACAAATTTATGAATGTTCTGATTTTCTTTGATTTATATCAGAAAATATTATTCTAGTTGATGTGTATTTTTTTTTATTTATTGAAATATTTTGGTTTCAAACTAGATTCACCAAAGTAGAAATTCTACTGTCAAAAATGAATGATAAGAGCATTTTGTCCACTTTATCTCCAGTGTTTGAGGAGCTGCTTAGGCCTCAATTAAGCAGGATTTACCTTGAGTTTATATGGAAAGTACACGAACAGGAGTACTTGGGTCTTAGATCCGAGGTTTATCTATCTATCTATCTATCTATCTATCTATCTATCTATCTATCTATCTATCTATCTATCTATCTATCTATCTATCTATCTATCTATCTATCTATCTATATTAGGGCTGTTACATGATTCAATTTTTTAATCAGATTAATCACAGGGTTGCTGTGGATTAATTTTGATTAATCACAATTAAATATCATTCATTTTTAACCTAAACGAATCACATTTCACTTGCAGTTTTTTTCAGTTGGGATTCTTGCACAGTGCTTTTTATTTTTATGTGTGTGAATTGAATTGAAACACTTTTTTTTTTTTTTTTATGACCAGATATAATTTTATTTACAAATGGCAAAATGACAAAAATAATGACAGAAAAAATTGAATATCCTTAACTTTTTGTCTGTAGTGTAGACAGACAGACAGACAGACAGACAGACAGACAGACAGACAGACAGACAGACAGACAGACAGACAGATAGATAGATAGATAGATAGATAGATAGATAGATAGATAGATAGATAGATAGATAGATAGATAGATAGATAGATAGATAGATAGATAGATAGATAGATAGATAGATAGTCACTACTGTTTAATTGGAGGGAGATTTCAGAGCTGCCATGTTCCTTCCTTCCTATAGTTATAGTTTTCAGGTATATCCTCCTCAACAGGGAAAGACTGACTGCCCGAAGGTACACTGGAGGTACTTTTTTTTTTTTTCTTATATGGTATTTCATATTCCCCTCTGGTCACAGCTCTTGCAGATGAGGTTTGATTCCAGGCATGCAGAAAGAAGCACTTCCATATTTTCTTCAAGGCAAAATATGTAAGCTTTTCCTTAAAAAACGTCATATAGACTCATGTGATAATACGTCTCAATCATTGCTTCTGACCCTCTAGACGTGTGTGGTGATGTGTTTACCTGCAGACACTCTGGCCTCTATATACTTATTTTTTCCCAGTCTTTTTTGTGTGCAAGTGTGTACTCAGGAGGTTTTTGGTGTGTTTGGACCTCCAGCAAAACACAACTTAACACACATTAACACAAAGTAATTAAATAATGACAAATAATAATGACAAATAATAAACAAAAAATAATAATAATAATAATAATAAACAAATGGTTATAAACAGATGCTTTGCTGACCGTGAAAAATCCTTTATGTTATTATGGGATGTGTCAGATAGTTTTCCATTCATTATTAGACCATGGTGGGGGAAATTAGAAGTACAGTCTAGGTAATTAATGGGAAACGGTCATGTGCTACTGACATTCATCTCCTTGGTATTATTGGATGTGGGTCTAGATCTCTATTTGCAGACATTTATTACCCCATCCTCCAAAGAGGAGTTTTGTTTTTGGTTCAATTTATTTGTTTCTTTGTTTGCTAACACGCTAGCAGCAAAACTATTGGTTGAATCCACACCAAATGTGGTTTATAGATTGCCAGTGACCCAGAATAGATGTCATTAAAAATAAATAAATAAATAAATAGATAAAAATAAAAAATTGCACTTTTCGTTCAGCAGAATCTCAAAGTGCTACAGCGTAGGGTTGGGAATCTTAGTTGTAAGGCCGATGTGATACGCATCTCGATACAGAATCTCTGATCCGATATATTATAGATACGTGTATGGTACCTCACAATGCGATACGATTCACACCTACATCACGATACAGAGCGATTAAGCACATTCTGATTCAACACATTCGTTCTGGAAAAAAAAATATGCAGTGCAGTTCAATGAGTTTGATTATTTATTTATCAAATAAGACCATGACTTTTTACAAAGTGTTTTTAGTTCAGTTTCAGAACACGTGCCTCACATTCAGTCAGGTGAAAAAGTTAGGACTTTTTTTCCAAAGTCGTTTCTCTGCATGTTTCTAACTCAACTTCTTGCTCCCTCGCCGAATCAATTTGTAATGAAATGTATTTGTAATGTAGGTAAAACAGAATAAGGATCTGTCACTTTAAGAGACACCTGTGTAAGGTATTATGGGATGTACTGTTAGACATGTACGTGACACTTTAAGGAAGTATCTGTTGTATGTACGGCAATATTCAATACAGCTGATCTAGTAAAAAAGTAGACGTTCATCAACCACATGTGGTCACCTCCTTCTATGTCTGTCAGATTCACATACAGATGTTACAGTATTCATCAACGGTGCTCGTACCACAGTCCATCCACGGAGCTCAGACTGTCATGTGCAGTGTACACATCCGCGAATCCACAGCACACGTTAATGTGGGTCTGAAGGAAAGAAAAACTTTACCCGAATAAAGAGTAACACTTAAATGAGAGTAAAAATATATTCTACTGAACAGATTGAATTGTATTGATATAAGCATTCAATAACCGATGCATCGCGATATCATCCCAAACTTTTCATTCACTTCGCAGCTTCTCTACCGGTGCACTCGGATCGTGCATCGGTCGATCGTTTCGGTGTATCAATACGTATCGGATAATCTTCCCATCCCTACTACAGAGAGAAGACAGTCCAATAATAGAAAATAAAATACTATATCAGGAATAAAGGGATAAAATGTGCTTTTTAGCCATTTAAAGATCGTTGAGGTGATTATTTTAACCCTTTCATGCATAGTGGTCACTACAGTGGACAACTATTCTATAGCTGTTCTCTTGTATATTCAAAGGTTTTGTTGTTTTAGTTCCATATCAGCCAACACATTGGACGTTCATGCACCATTTCATACACTGCAACTCATACCATGACTGTAACTTTGCTGTTCTTGACAAACCTCCTCTGCAGTGACATGTTTGAGTATAAATCAATTGCTAATTGTTATTAAACTGTAATTAGCAGTAGTCTTAAACAAAAAGTTTTTTTTTTTTTTTTTTTTTACCATATATTATCGCCACGAAGTTAGTAATAACTAGAATTAGAGTATGTTAAAATGTGAGAAAACATCAGATTAGCTGCATTAAAAATGTTTTTATTTCATAGTTTTCACACAGTATGTCACTTTCTGTTATTGTGTTTTTAAATACATGTTTCTTTGCTTCAAAAATTAAATGCATGCTATCCAGCTGAGTGGATTTTTTGTAATTCCATGAAAAATTGGTTCATAAAAAATTTCCATTGCATTGTTTTTTTCATGTCTAAAGAGGAATAAATTCACTCAAGGAAAAAAAAAAATGACTAAGGTTCTCACAATTCATGCATGAAAGGGTTAAGCATGTACCTATACAATTAGGGCTGTGCAATTAATTGAAATTCAGTTACGATTTTGATTATTACATGCAACGATTACAAAAATGATGTAATCGAGAAAAAAACGATTATTAATTTTGAGTTGTTTTAATTCACGCGCACGCAAGCTCCCATGAGCTGCTCTGCCCCGCCCCCCTCTAAGCTCCAGCTGCCTGCTAGCCGACAGGTCCATCCCAAGAGGAAAGTTGTACCTAGCGGTCTGGAAAAACGGCAAGAGAATCACAGCAGAAGTGCTTGGTAAACAAAAAAGGCAAGTCAAATTCAATTGTATGGAATCACTTTGGGTTTGATGAAGAAGACGAAGAGCAAAAACACATCACGTGCAAAAAGTGTTTCGTAGTTGTGTCCGCACCGACCGGTAACACAACAAACCTTTTTAACCATCTAAAGTTTAACCACCGCCACCGTTATCATAATCTTATGAAAAACTAAAACACATAAAAACAACTTCGTCCGCAATGCAATCTTCAGTCTCCGAATCTCTTTACGCTGCAACTCCCATATTAACCTAACCCTAACCCGTATAACCCTAACGTACGTATTCTAGATGGCTGATGTAAACAGAAGGCCTGAACTGAAACCTCACGGCACGGCACTGAATTTACTATGTTTCATACTACATTGAACATACTTAAATTTATAATTTGCACTTTACGTGAGTTTTTTTTTTTTTTTTTTTATTGCTACAGTTCTATGGCAAGTCTATAGCAGTTTAATTCCAGTGCACTATTTGTTTACAAAAGAAAACATACTTGAATTTACAGTACACTTATTTGCATTCAAAGATTTTTTTTGTTTCGTACAAAAGTGAACATACTTTGTTTTAGTGGTTAAAAGCTTTATTAATGTTTAAAGAGTATATTTTACATTGTTTTGCAAGAAAAAAATAAACAACTTTAAGGTTAACAAATAATCGTTTTTAATAATCGTGATTTCAATTATTGCTAAAATAATCGTGATTATTTTTTTTTCTATAATCGAGCAGCCCTATATACAACCATATTACCCAAGTACATGTGAGTTTGTTCCAGTAGTTGTACAAACCTCTTATTTGTTTTTTTTTTTTTATATATGTAAATACGTGTTTATTTTTCCAACTTTAGATCTGTTTACACCCTGGCTGGTTATCGTCTGGCGTAAACTTGGAACCTCACCGGGGCCCTGACATTATCAGCTGTTCAATATGTGTTATGTCTTCGTAATTCAACAAATAATTGGAAGGAGTAAGCCACTGTGTACTGACACGCGATGATGAAGGCAAACATCAGTGGTGGGGACAACAGGAACAGTGTGAATGTTGACATGTTTGGCCAGATGATTTGACAGCAGATGGAGACAGCATTGCAGTGTTCCAGCCCTTCATTAGAAAACCTGTCAGCTGATGCCTCTCTACCTGTTATATATGTTGATAGCTGGCACATAATGTTCCTGGTTGCATGTCACCTTTGAAAAATTAAAGCATTTCTCTCATCTGCTTGCTCACCGCCATTTAATTAGCAGAGATGCACCCGAAACCATTACTCTCACGCCTTCATCCACAACTATCCATCATTTGTAACAACAGCCAAATATTATTGCGGTGCACAACATACTGTATGAGCCAAATATATCTATGCAGGTACACAACAACAATATGACCATAGACTCTGCCCATGTAGGCTTCCAGGTTAGAGGCAATTTTTAACTACAATGACGACTCTGTACATTATAGTCAGTCCACAAAAGAGACAGGCTGAACCCCATCTCCCAGAAATTACATTCATAACCCACAGAACTAAACTGCAACTGCAATTATGTTTTATTAGAAACATAATGACAGCTGCATTATGTTCTGTATCAGTGCAATAACACATAAATGATGTTCTGGTTGTGACTAGAGAGTTATTTCATTATATAATAATTATTACGTACAATACATTTTTAATGGTATCCAGACACAGGCGGATAATAATAAAGTGATGCGTAGAAATTGAAGGGAAAAGAGGCTATGCTAGTTTGGGTTAGAATAATTTATTTGACCCTTTAACCTTTAGGTTCGCAGTTGGTTTGTCAAAGTTTGCAACAGTTTACAAAAAAAATATCCTAGTTATCTGTATATGAGTGTATTTAATTAAAATACAGTGATTAGCTTCATTTTTCTTCATGTGGTCCCTGCAGTAGACCATAGTTGTAAGTAAGCCAGGGGTGTCAAACTCATTTTAGTTCAGTTCCACATTCAGCCCAATTTGATCTCAAACGGGCTGGACCAGTAAAATAATAATAGTGAAAAAAAAGTAAAATTATATTATGATCAGGTTTACATCTACAAAGTTTCCTTAAAAATCGGAATAACATGAACAACTTGAATTGTCTGAAGAAAAACAAGTGTAATTTTAACAATATTCTGCCTCGGTTTATCAGTTTATCATTTACACATGTGCATTACAATCACACAAAACATTTAATAACAAACAGAATATTGATAAAATTGCATATATTTTTCTTAAGACATTTCCGTTTGTTCATATTTGTTCAGGTTATTCACATTTTTTGTAAAAGTATAGTTTGGTAATGTAAATATTTTCATGTAATTTTACTTTTTTACACCAAAAACACAAAGCGAAAATGTGGGGTTGTCATTATTTATAGGTTGTTATGATAATATTTTACTGGTCTGACCCACTTAAAATCTAATTGGACTGTATGTGTCTGTATGTGAAACCTGAATTAAAATGATTTTGACATCATTGATTGTTAATATCTACAGTGTAATTTTTACATTTCACATATCCATCCCATGGACCGGATTGGACCTTTCGGCGGGCTGGATTTGGCATGTTTGACACCTAGGGCCTAAGCCATTTAGTTAAGTCTAATTGACATAAATTATATTTTCTTTACTGCCTCATGATCTTTACATTATGGATAAAGGGCTGAACAACAATATAATAATAGTAAAGATGGAAATCACCTTTAACCCTTTCATGCATAATGGTCACTACAGTGGACAGTTATTCTACAGCTGTTCTCTTGTATATTCATGGGTTTTGTTATTTTAGTTCCATATCAGCCAACACAGTGGGCGCTTATGCATCATCCCGTACACTGTAATTCATACCATTACTGTAACTTTGCTGTTTTTGATAAACCTGATCTGCAGTAACATGTTTCAGTGTAAATCAACTGTTATTTGTTAGGGAAAAAAAGTTGTTTTTGTTTTTGTTTGTTTTTTTTTTCTTTTTTGCATATTATCTCCATGAAAAGAGTAATAATTAGCATTAGAATATGTTAAAATGTGAGATTAAAATGTGAGATGTCAGATTTTATTTCATTGTTTTAATATCAATTTCTGATATTGGGTTTTAAACACATTTCTTTACTTCAAAAATTAAATGCAATTAAATGCAATGGACATTTTTGTAACTCCATAAAAAAACAACTTGATCAAACTTTTCTTTTCATGCCTATGGAGGAATAAAAACACTCAAGAGAAAAATCTTAACTAAAGTTCTCATGGTTAGTGCATCAAAGGGTTAATTTTTGAAGCAAAGAAACATGTATTTACTAAAATGCTGTGTGAAAACTATGAAAAAAAAAAAAAAAAACATTTTCCATGCTGCTAATCTGATGTTTTGTCACATTTTAACATACCCTAATATTAGTCATAACTCACTTCATGGAGATAATTTGGGGAAAAAAACAAAACAAAAACTTTTTGGAGTTAATTACAGTCTAATAAAAATAATAAGCAATTACTTTACACTCAAACATGTTACTGCACATCAATTTTACCAAGAACAGCAAAGTTACAGTAATGGTATCAATTGTGGTGTATGGGATGATGCATGAGCGCCCAATGTGTTGGCTGATGTGGAATGAAAACAAAAAATGCATGAATATACAAGAGAACAACTTTGAATAGCTGTCCACTGTAGTGACCAGTATGCATGAAAGGGTTAAATGCACAGTGTCCAGCTGAGTGGACACTTTTGCAACTCCATGAAAAACAGATTAATAACAAAAAAAAATTTCAAACGCATTGTTTTTTTTTAATCCAATCCAATTTTTTATTTGTAAAGTACAGTGGATTAAAGTACTGTACAGAAAAATAAATAAAAACAAAAATAATAGCGTAAAATACAAGAATAGATTAAGACATAGAACTGTAAAAAAAAAAAAAAATAATAATAATAATAATAATAATAATGATAATGAAATGAAATAAGATAGATAGATAGATAGATAGATAGATAGATAGATAGATAGATAGATAGATAGATAGATAGATAGATAGATAGATAGATAGATAGATAGATAGATAGATAGATAGAAATACAGAAGAGTAGATAAAACCTAAATAAAAGAATAAAATACAAGACTAGATTAAAAACATAAAAAAGTTGTACAATTAATGGCAAATTACGAGGAATAAAAACACTCAGTAAAAAAAAATCTTGATAAAGGTTTTCATAATTCATGCATGAAAGGGTTAAGAGACCAATTCTATATAAAGTAAATCTGTAAAGATGCCGATGCAGTGAGAGCTAGTATTATTTAGCTATGTTGCTAACATTAGCTAGCACCAAATGTATTTATTATCTGTCATTTATGTAAGATTTGTAACTTTAATTATTAACTTTATCTGCTTCTTATACTCTTTATCATGACATGAAAAGTTAAAAAAATGACACCTGATATGTTTTATTGACTCAGGGACACAGGATTTAGATCAAGCTAGTCAGGAGTACGCTAAGCTAACACTACCACTAACATACTGAAAACACAAGCCACACTGCTAATTAGAAAAGAAAAAATATTAAAAGTGATGCCGAGTACTTCAACATCTTGCTAAATGTTAACACATACAGCCATGTTTGATAACAGAAATGCCACTGCCATATAATGAAAGAACACGCTAATTAGTGGGCTAGCAGGCAGGCCATAAGGTTGCACCATTAATGCTAATGTAGGATAATGTAGCTAAATTATGCTAACAGGCTTAGTTGTAAATAAAGGGCAAATTATCCCCCATTGTGAGGCTAACTCTTCATACTGCATGATTTTGGAACAGCTAAGATAAAGTAGAAAGTAGCTGAAAAAGAAGTGATGAGTGTAGAAGACATTTATGCAGAATTATGTCTATTATATGTATATTAATTATATGTATATTAATTATATATATATATATATATATATATATATATATATATATATATATATATATATATATATATATATATATATACACCATATGAGATGTTTGAATGTATTATTTTTATTCAATTGTTTTATTTGGTATTGGTTTATTGCTCTTATTTGTTGTTGTTTTTAATTGTACAGCTTTTTATGTTTTAATCTAATCTTGTATTTTATTCTTATATTTAGGTTTTATCTATTCTTCTGTATTTTTATTTGTTTTTATTTGTAATTTTTATAGTTGTTCTATGTCTTTTAATCTATTCTTGTATTTTCCACAGTTATTTTGGTTATTATTTATTTTTCTGTGCAGCACTTTGGTCCACTGTGGTTGTTTTAAAGTGCTTTACAAATAAAGTTGGATTCATGCAGAATTATATGACAACTCACTTTTAGGATTTCAGGGTCAGTTTTCAGTTTTTGTGCTGGTTTTACCACCTAAAAAAGGCCAGTCTAAAAAAAAAATCTGCTTGAGCCCAGTACATTTAGAATATTTTCCCCACTTTTCTCATCATCATACACTTCTTTCCCAAGGGGAGCTGAAGCCCTGAAGCCTCTTAATCTTACTTCTCTGACAAAAAAAAGCAATTTTGCAGCCTGTCTTGTTGTGTCACTGTGGTGTTTTAATATGATCTTTTGGATCCCGACTGACAAACAAATTAACCGATCAAGGCAGTGGTTTTATGAGGCAAAATAGAAACCTCTTGTGAGAGTCTGGTGGTTCAGAAGAGAGTGTTGTAAAGGCTACAGTTTGACTCGACAGAAAATGAGTGAGGTTTGGTAGAATGAAACGAAAAGACAGATGGACTGAACACCTGATGTGTGGATTGTTTTTGACATTTGAAATGATCCATTCTGTTTTATCTTCAAGGTGGAAAGCTTGGATGCAAAGAATTTGGTTATTTTCACCTGTAAAATTAACATTTTTATATATTTGTCCATTTTTATGTGTTTTTCACCAGCATTGTTTAATCACATATTAAGTCATACAGTGATCCCTTATTTTTCGCGGTTAATGGGGACCGGCGCCCCCCGCGAAAATCGAAAATCCGCCAACTGGAGCCGGAGCCCCCCGAGCCTATCCTAGACCTAGGTACATGTATGTATGTATCTATAAATAGTACATAAGTACTGCAAATGTAATAATTATGAAATGAATGAGATATATATAAAAGAAAACAATGATTAGTACATGTATACATGCATACACTACTAGGCAAAAGTTTGGACTCACCTGGTTTTTCTTTATTTTCATGACTATTTCCATTGTAGATTGTCACTGAAGGCATCAAAACTATGAATGAACACATATGGAATTATGTAGTTTAAAAAGATGTGACAAAACTCAAAGCATGTTTTATATTTTAGATTCTTCAAAATAGCCACATTTTGCTTTTATTACTGCTTTGTGCATTCTTGGCATTCTGTCGATGAGCTTCATGAGGTAGTCACCTGAAATGTTTTCCAAAAGTTTGGAAGGAGTTCCAAATGATGCTGAGCACTTGTTGGCCATCTGTGGTCCATCTTATGTCATTTAAATAAGAAGGTGAGTCCAAACTTTTGCCTGGTAGTGTATATATAGATCGGATACATGTACATGTACGTACTGTAAAACATCTGAAAGAAAAGAATGTAGAAAGTAAACAAAACACACACACGTGCATACGTACTAACAGCTGATACGTACTCTCTCCTCTCTTCATTCCTGACGCTTATCCATCGTATACGTACACACGAACACACGCACATCTTCTCCCAGCTCTCTTTTCCTCTCATACGCACAAGAAACGAATCAGTTCTCTCTCTCTCTCTCTTTGGTCTCGAGCATCAACACACACAAACACACGTACATGGGCATGCACAAACTGACATTTCTACATTTTCTCTCTCTCTCTGTCTCGCTCGGGGTAAGCGGTTGCTGGGCCGTCTGCGTTTCTTGTGTTGCTTACAGGAGGCTGTGAGTCATCGTTTGACGTTTCGCTGGCAGCTGCGGCCTCTCGTCTGCTGTGGGGTGGATTTTCGCGGAATCTCCGCGATTTTTTCTTGATTTTTTATTTTTTGATGAATATTTCTGAAAAATCCGCGAATAACTAAAACTGCGGAACTTAAAGCGCGAATTGGCAAGGGATCACTGTATTTTTAGGTCCAACAACATGTTCACTTTAAATGAATATCCTCCTGAGACCCAGGAAAGTGAGTTTTGGCTTTTTTTATGTATTAATTTATTTATTTATTAAGTAAAGCTGAAACTCTTGTCTACTACAAAAATGACAAAAATGGACAAAAATGCATTGCTTAGTCTCAGGAGTGCATTATAAATAAATCATGAGACAAAATCTTTTTAAAAGCACTTGATAATGTTTTGCTTATTGTACTTTAGCACTGATGCTTGATTTGATCCTCTCTTTTACAAGTCGTTTTGGATAAAAGCACCCGCTAACGTAATGTAATATAACGTTCAAAAAAAAAAAAAAAAAAAAGTTAAAGATTATAATTATTAGTTTATTAATATGATTAAACTGGGTTACAAAAAATGTTTTTTGCAAGTTGTCTATATTTTTTCAACTGAATTAGAACCATTTTGCACCGCTAAATCCAAAAATGACATCTGTTTTTCTCAGTCATGTCAGGTTTTTTTTGCTAATTTGATTTTGAAAAATTTGATCTTCTCACAAAATATAATAATTAATACCAAAATAAGATTGGTAAGCACACTTTATGAAACTTGTGACTTGATTCCTGTTAGGTACAATGGTGTATTTCACCGCAGATGTAGCAGAATACATCAGGCTTATTTTTGCAAGATCTTCTAGTCGAAGCCATTTCATTCACCTGTAATATTAAAAAAAAAAAAACATTAATCATAAATTGGCAAAAGTAAAATCTTCAGAACTCGTTTATTGCGAGAAATATGAAAGAATTTTGTATCATATGATGTGAAAATGCCCATAAATGTAAGCAAAAATGTTAAAAAGCCAATATGTAGCATAGTTCAGAAAGTTGACCTGATTGAGCAAAATTAATGTGATTTTTGGATTCAGCACACCAAAATCATCCTTAATCACCTCAAAAAACTCAAACAATAAATTTGTTGTTGACCAGTGTTATTTGTTTCTTGTGTTTAAAACCATCTTGTTACTGTCTATCATGCCACTTTCATTCTTTCATCATTTCTTGCATCTTCCCAAAGGTTAAGGTTAAAGGATAACTCACTATTTATTTATTTTTTTACTCTGTAAGGAAATTCTCTCTGCATTTTACCCATCCTAACACACACACACAGTACCGAGCATTAGCATTAACATGTGGCAAATTATGACCTGCCAAAATGTTTAATTCAATAAACAGAAGCTCAGGAAAGAAGGCAAAATTGGTTAAATCCATACACAGGAGACATTTACTAAAATACAAAAAACCACAAAGACTATTATGACATCTATTAGAGCATCTAGATAAAGTGACTGACATTAGACTGAGTTGTGAAAATTAAATATTTATTGTTTCTTGAATGATTTTGAGCTTCTTTAAATGGGAGCCAGTTGTTGCTACAGATCACGGTAGTTGGTCTTTCTATAAAATGCAATAAAATGTAGCTCCTCTTTAATTCACATGGATATATTGAAGGGAAATCAATAAGATCAGCCTAATAACAAATCACTTTTTTCATCCACCTTTTTCTATATGTGCCTTTATCTGCTTCCATGTACCCTCTTGAATTGTTTATCTTTTAATTTAATGCCTAACATTTCCAAGGTGCATCCATCAAAAGAGCCCTGGGGAGCGAGCCTATAATATCAGGTTGCATCACAAGTGTGGGTAAATCTCTTAAAACATTTCCTGGTGGTGTCGAAAATAAGCTTATATGACAACACATATTCACTTTGGCTAAGCCTGTAAAAGAAGATCAGGTGCAGGGATTGCACTGTTTTCTCCAATAATCTAAACTGGTTCTGTAAAAGGCTAATAGATGGCATCCGATTTGCATATAAATTATCGTCAAGTCTCTGGTGATCTATGACTCTCAATCTGATTTAGTAGCAATGGCACAGCAGGAGATACAGTGGAGGGAGTTTGAGGAAAGAGGAAGGCAAGCAGTGATTTTTTTCTTTCTTTTTTTTTTTTTTTTTTTGCCAGCAATAACAGTGTTGACTTTTCATTTTAAACATTTTGATAAGCTGTCATGTGTCTAGGTGCCTTTCTGGTTCTGAATAAGGCATAATAGTACATCCCAAATTCCCCCCAAAAAGTTTGAGCACTGTAAAATGTAAACAAAAAAAAAAAAAAAAGAAAGGCATTAAACATTTGCCATTTTTTCTATGCTCTACTGTGAAAAAAAAATACTGGTTAGAATGAGAAAATGTACCATTTTATGAAATAAAAAAGCCAATTTTGGATCTGATTGATGCAGGAACACATCTCCAGAAAGTTTTGTTTCATGAAGCGGCAAATGTTTTCAATTGATAAAAGGACACCAGACTCTTCTATCATAAAGGCATGGCGTTGTAATAGATCCAGTATGGGGTTTAGCATTGTTTTACTGAAATATACAAAGCCTTCTCTGAAAAATACATCATCTGTATGGAGCTTATGTTGCTCTAAAACCAGTATATACCGCTCAGCATTAATGGCATCTTTCTCCAGGGTGCGTGAAAAGTAGCTCAGAATTAAAAATGGGTAATAAAATCCATATTCTTATTACAAATTTATTGAAACAAATGATACTTGTTCTTTATTTCATGGGAAAATTAAAGTAAATCTTCATATTTCAATGTAAGCACCGGTGGCGGCAACCAGTTTCCTCGAACGGCCAGGGATGGAACGAACAACCTTATGAAGGACGTTGTCTGGGATATCATTAGTCGCTTTTCCATTGACCCTCAAATTGCACGAATATAACTTGCGCATAAAAATTTACCTGATGAAAAAACGACAATTTTGCCAAAACTCTCATTTTTGTATTAAATATTTTTGCGTTGGCAAGAGGTGGTTTTTTGGGCGTAGCGCAAATGGTATATCACGCAAAACTGCAATGGAAAGACCTTTTTCTGCAACTAGAGTCAAGTGGATAAAAAAAAGGATGTTGATGGACATTACAAAAAGTGAAGAAGGGTTTTAAAAGAAACATGGCGAAATATTTGTTGACACACCAGGAAATTGAATAATTTCTTAATTTAGACCGTGATAGAGGGGTAATATATAATAATAATGAATATATCTTTAAAACAACATGATATTTACATTCGTTGCCATGTTTATGGAATGACCTCTTGTGTCATTTTGTGATAATAAGTAAACAAATCACATTTGTGATTTAATGGAAAAAACATTACACATTTCTGTTTTTTCCACATTTAGTAAATATCAGTAAAGTTTTGCGCAGATGTCCAATGGAAATGTGACTATTGAGAACCTCCTGAATCCGTGAATAAGAAATAAGACAATAAGAAATCCCCATTAGTGTTTTCTGTTTAAAAAATGTTTTCATCATGACTTCATTAATGACAGAGAAGTTGAGGTCATTGCCATTTTGGCAGGTTGTGGAAACAAAATATTCAAAAATTACGAAAGATACAGCCAAGGCTTTTTATCCCAAAGTGCAAGCCGTTAGGTAAGCGCAACACCAGAACAGAGAAATTGTACTGTCGTTGCACTGATTCAGGTATTTGTTGCCACCTAGGGTACGGGAGTCAGAGCCGCTGGGATGATGTTAGGCAAGGTAGGCAGCTGCCTAGGGCCCCCTCGCTGAAGAGGGCCCCCGATGGCCACATGGTCATTTATCTGTCCAACTAATTAAAAACCGTCCATTGTAAACAAACCACCACAGTGAGGCAGCGCTAACCCTCTCCTGTACTGTTTTGTGACTGGGCCCCCCAAACTAGAGGGATTCCCCCTATGCAATGACAAACACTGTGAGGGTCATGTAGAAGTGACCTCCGCCCTCGTGCACCCCCCATCACATCCCCCACTTGCTGTCAGTGGAACTAATGGTCTGTCCACACTGAGCACGGCGGCGGCCATTTTAAAAGAACACCAATGATGGAGCACTCCTGCCCTTCAGGGTTTGAAAAAGACAAAAGAAGAAGAGGAAAAACGCCAACGACACAGCGGTAAGTATGAAGTAAACCATTGTTTTCTCCAAATAGGCTACAACTGTGTGATATGTTTGAAAGTGTGCGAACAAAAGCCCTCACATCAGTGACCAAACACACAGATAGATGTTAGCATGAGAGGGAGAGGATTCAGTTCAACAACTAATCATATACACACAACACAACTGTGTTCTGTTTGAAGAATTTAAGGAGAGAAGAAACACAACTTCTCCATCGCCCTTTTCTACTGTTGGACAGCGTTCCAAAACTTCTTTGGAGCTAAATAATTTGGATGTGGAGGACTGAAGTACGACAGCATTAACAGTATTTAGTACTGAAAAGCCAAAGCTAAGCCTACTGAAGTGTTTTCACTTACTCTGGACGGTTCTCTGCCCCTGCTGCGGTCACCCACACAACTTTATTCCAAACTAAATCGTTTGGTTCTATGAATCCCATCCAGTTTGGACAAAGAATCCATCCAGTTCAATGTACATTTTCAGTTAGCTAGCAGCTTCTGCTGGTGATCTGTCCATCCCATTAGGAGAAAAATGTCCCTTTTCCATTGCGTTTGTCCGTCTCATCAGTACCTCTGTTCCTTGTGTGTCAGCTGGTTTAGGCACAGAAGAGGACTAGGGTAGGACTGCAGCAAAAGTTTGGATTTTCAGTCCAACATTAGTTCAGTCCCTCACATCAGCTCTGTACCCTCACTGCCGAACTGAGTTCTGTTCACGTTCAAGGAGGCACACGTAAACTATACATGAGGCGTTCAGGAACAATTAGAATAATTAGGAAATTACAACACTTTTCAAAATCGTCAAATATTCAGAATATTCAAATACAACATCAAAAAAATGAATGGTGGTGTCTGTGAACCATGTAATCACAATCCTACATTTTAAACTCTGTAATTATCTATATTTCCCACACTTGCCCATCAACACATCACAACATTTTGCACCATGTGCTCAGGTAGTTTTGCCGATGAGGTCTGACGTTACATTTTGGTGCATTATGGGAAGTGAAGTCCTTCTCCTGCAAAGTTACTATCAAATCCTCCGCAATTTAATCATATACTTCCAGAATAAGGACAAAAGTAAGCCTACTCACCAAATGCTTTTTTTTTTTTTTTTTTGCTTTAGGTGCTAACCTCAATAGCTGTAAAATGCTCCTCCAACTGTTTCTTTTTATTGCGTACTATTCTAGACTTTGGTTGCCCCCGTCCCAACTTTCTGGGTATGTATTGCTATTATCAAATTTTACATTACATCCCCCCCAAATGTGTGTTTTCTCCCTTATTACCTCCGTTAAGGAATGGCGGAGGTTATATTTTCATCTGGGTTTTTCTGTTTCTTTGTTTGTTTGTTTGTTTGTTAGCAAGATGAAATTTTCAGGAAATGTTGATACTGGCACAAGGAACAAATTATTAAATTTTGGTGGTGATTGGGGGGGTTTGATATGCCATGGAGGTCTGCGCTCTCCGAGTGCTTTTCTAGTTTGATATGTTTTCGATAGTATATTGTGAATGGAATATAGGTTTATGGAATTTGCAAATCATTGCATTCTACTTTTATTTACATTCTACACAACATCCCAACTTTTTTGTAAATGGGGTTGTACAAACAACTGATAGGTCTGTTTAGTTCAAAGCCACTCACAATTTTGTTATGATCCGTCTTATTACTGATTCGTTGTATCAGTTTGTCTGAAAGCACTTAAAGCTATTCTCATTCTAAAAACAACTGCTTTTTCTTGATAAAACTTCAAACATTGATTGTTTTCAAGTGTTTACTGTCAAAAATAATACGCTGCTGTCTGTCACGCAGCTTGACAGACTGAGTTTTTATTATTAATACAAAACAGGAGAAAAGAAAAGGTTATGAAGTTCTACCTTTGTTCCTGCGTATCTCATTTGTCAAGTGTATCAGAGTCAGTTTAATAAGCAGAATATTGGAGCAATCCTGTGAAAATGATGAGTAAGATTGCCTGAATTATTGTGCAACTGCATGCCAGGCAGGCAGATCGTAATCAACTAGCAGACCCCGGGCTGTTTATTGCAGACCTACAGCATCAGGATAAAGCACTGGAAGCTCTTATGCAAATTATGTTATTTTGCGATGAATCCCACTTTGTAATTGCCTTGTGTTTCCTCTGTTTCAGACCACATCTTGTATGCATATTTCTATTTTTTTTATGTTTCTCAGAAAAATTAGGGTCTTCCAAAGTGTTTTTGGTGAAAACATAACATCAAACAGCTGTAAACTGCACTTTCCCACCAATCAATTGTTTAATTTAATTTAATTTTCATTTTATTTATTAATTTCAATCTAAATGATTGGAAAGGAACAGGATGAAAAAACTTAGAATACCTGCCCCTTTCTTGGAATATCTGCTTACATCAGATAGGTTGCCATTACAGCTATTGCAGTAAACAGTTTACATTACAGTCAATGCAAATAAATAAATCCAAAATCCATAAGTAAAGTTATGTCATTTCATGCTTTTATAAAGCTTCTCTATTCTTTCCTTATACAACCTGTCAAACTGAAAAATATTTGTACAGCTCTTCTCTTCCATTGCCAAAGAATTCCACATCCTGACACCCACAACAGAAATACACATTTGCTTCACTTTAGTCCGAACTCTTTGCTGTTAAAAAAGTCAACCTCCTTCTATATTCTTCATCCTGTGATACTAAAACAAATAATTTTTGCAAATTTACAGGCAAAAGTCCGTTTCTCGCTGTAAACATAATCAACAATATCCTTGATTCAGCTAACTCTGTAAACTTAAACAATCCTGATTGAATAAAACAACTCATTTGTATGTTCCCTGAAATTAACATTATACATGATTCTTATTGCTCTTTTCTGCAATAAAATATATGTGTTGCCCCATACTTCAATACAATAACTGTGTTGTGACATTAGAAGTACTACTCATACACACTGTAAGAACTGACAAATTTCTCCATATTGTATAAACACATTAGCAGGAGCATCTTAACTGCTCAACAACTTTAAATGTAGATGTTGATATTAATATTGAAGCATTGCATTTCTACTTTGGCATCATTTTTCTCTAATGTGTTATGGATCCAAGCGACTCAACAGATACCCAAATGATAATGAATACGGAGGGCCATCTATCTCCTGCAGGAGTGGTGGTTACATCCCTGAAAGTGCTGATCAGCTTATTTCGAAAATGATGCACCGTTAATGGTGGGCATATAATGGCTTTCGTTACTGTGTCCATTCATTTCAGCAAGTAGTTTAATATATCACAGTATTTTAAGACGTGTGTTGTCGATAACCTGAGAGCTCCGACTCATTTATGTTTATTTAAATATTGAGGATCTTTCAACCACGAAACACAGGACGGGGAAGATGCTGAGCGATCGGCGTCATTTATTTTGCAGGCTTTCATTAACAACGAGTCTTTAGCTGAATCAATGAGTTCTATTTTAATCAGGGGTTGTCTAATATTAGCCTGGGAGCAAGACGGGAGTCAAATATACAAGACTACATCAAAAATAACAATTGTGTGTAAGAAACAGTTTATTTTTTTTTTATTCAGAATAATATTTTTAAGTATTTTGTGTATTTTAGACGTCTGAGGCCACCTTTAGCTCTGTTGTCTTTGCAGGGCTGTAAATAACGTGCATGGCGGTTCAAATCCTGCTCTGTCCTAGTCATGTGCTGTTGTGTCCTTGGGCAAGACACCTCACCCATCTTGCCTCTAGTGTCACTCACACTGGTGTATAAATGCATGTGAATGTTAAATGGTCCGGGGGGGGGGGGGCTGTTAAGCACGTGTCAGCAGCCATACTTCCATCAGTCTACCCCAGGGCAACTGTGGATACACATGTAGTTTACCACCACCAGAGTGAGAATGTAAGAGTGAATGAATAATGGATCAGTCATGTAAAGTGCTTTGGGTGCCTTGAAAAGCGCTATAGAAATGTAATCTAGGGATTCTGATATGAGTATCGGGTATCGGCTCCGATACTCAGTGTGTGTACTCGTATTTGTACTCGTAAAAGTAATCCGATACAAATGCACCGATACCAGTTACAGCCGCGTGACATTCACAGTTCAGTGCAGCAGGTACGCACCGGTTAGGCGGTAGGTTAATCCACATGACAGCCCGCAAAACTACACCATTCAGTCAGGATATTCAGTCTTTGGTAGCTGTCGCAAAAATTCAGCATGACCTTGACGAGACAACACGCAACGAGCGAGTTTATCAGCAACTGTCTGAGCAGACGACTTGGAAGTAACGCGCTGCATCGCTTTGACGTCCAGGTACTGTAAAGTTGGCAGTATCCTGTAATGGAGACGGTCTCCAGGAATAGTACCTGGTACCCGAGTTGAGTCGAGCCGGTTCCACGTAGTGGAAACGTGGCAAAAGACATAGATAGCATAGACAAATTTTTGCCATTATTAGTAAACTAGCGTGTTGACCCATGGAGATCCACGGGTTTAGATGTGGTAGTTTTTATGCTGTTGTGTATTTGTGCATGCTGTTCCGCATTCATCCAGTAGTCACCGCCAAAGCGTTCTGCATATAGCAATGTGATTGTAAGACTATTGCGTTCCAAAATTACTAACATCTCCCAAAATATTGGTCCTATCAATTTACCATTTTTTGCTAGTCTGTTCCGTGACCAAAAATACACAAGTTTGCCAAACTGCAGTAGTCAACTCTTTATGGATTTTGTGTAAATCCCTGGACACACAAACATACATGCACACACACACAGAGGCCACTTGGCTTTTATAATATAGATGGGTGAAAAGAAATAATAATTTAAAGATTCATAAAAATTTTTAAGTTTGAGCTACTTTTTCCCAAAATGTAATCAGATCTATTCTTGGTCACCGGCAATCTATAAACCCAATTTGGTATGAATTCAACCAATAGTTTTGCTGCTTAGGTGTTAACAAACAAACAAACCAAACCAAAAACAATACTCCTTGCTTCCCCTTCGGGGGCGGGGTAACAAAAAAACATTTAGTAGTCACTACGACGTCCATTGCTATGACAAAATGCATTCCAAACTATAGGAAACTTTTAGCAAGTGTAAATTCAACCAAAAAACTTATATTTTCTGAACAAAAGAATTAAAGACATTTTAAGTGCTAAAGGAGGTCACATTAAAAATATATTCCAGAATTAACTTCTTTTTCTTTTTTATGTTTTTAATGTTAGCTATATATGTTCTCTATGCGATTTTGCTATATATTGTTCTAGTCTGTGTATTATTTTGGCTGTACCTTAATGCGGAGACTGATAAACGCTTATGAATGGTCATTTTTACTTTAAAACTACAAACCTCAGAGTGACAAAAGACTTTTGTACAAGGCACAATATGAGTCTCCACACAAAAAACAATGTAAAATATAAGAATTACATGGTTGTTTGTCAGTATTTCATGTCATTTATCTATTTCCTTTTAGATATCACCCTAAAGATGATCTCATGTCAAAAAAGCCAAATAATCTCATTTCCGTCCATGCACTCTCCACACCATTAATTTATACAATTTATTTTCTAATGACTCAATTAGCTTCAGATTACAAAAGGGCTGGCGAGTTTAATTATCCATAATGGATAATTGCCCCACATCATTTGAAACTTTCACCACTGTACTGGATGCACCACTATGGACATCATGTTATGAATATTTTATGTTGTGAAAAACATTTAGTGTAGGAAAAATTAAACTCAGTCTAAAACCATAATGCTAGTGTTGTGGTGCTCATTAAAAACTAATTCAAGTGTATACTTTTTATGATCAGCTCTAATTAATTGAAAATCAGGACAAAAAAAAAAAAAGTCTTGTAATTTAGAATATGATATAACAGGTTTCATACTTCACTGACCTGCATGTCTACGTCTTAAGAGTAATTTGTGATTAAAGGTAGATTGGCATATGTAGTTATAGCTCATATCACATTATGAATGAAGGGTCTAATATAATATTGATAACAGATGTATTCAGGCACTTAGGGGATTAAAATATATGTGACAAATGTAATTCCTGAACATTGTACTCTGTTGTTCTATTTATTGACTATATTCAGTCTTTTAATTTGGCCCAAGAAGAGAAAGCTGCAGAGGGAAAGTATGTATTTTTTTCCCCTCTTGCAGCTTTAACTTCTTGTTGTTAATTATATTTAATAATGAGATGTCTGAATGTCGGTTTCCATGAGGACCCCAGGAAGTACAGTTGTTATTGCAGTAATAACTAATGGAAATCCTCAGTAAATAAATAAAATAAATAACTTGCATAATAAATTTAAACCTTGCATGAGTGTGATTGATTCTTTTATTTTGTTTTAATTTATGGTCCCTTTTTTCCTGGGAAACATGCTATTTATCTGCCATTACTGAATGACCATAATATAAATCAGACCTGGGCATTGTAAGGCCAGGGGGCCACATGCGGCCCAACAGCTGACCCTAACTGGCCCACATGAGGTCATTGGCAAATTAAAAGTCAATGCAAATATATATCACCATAATAGATGTAACCAATACAACACCACTGCTTTTATTTTGAAGGATCTGCTAATTTACAGTTTTTTCCACACAAACTTTCTGTACTTGCGTAAAACTTATGCACTGATTGGTTTGTTGGTCAGTTTCAGCCCATGAAGATGTCAGCTAATGCCATAAAAAGAAAGACTGACTCCGAATGCAGAGTTTTTAACAATACATGGACTTGTAAGAACTTCTTTATCGAAGTTGGAGGTAAAGAAAAAGAAAAGGAACTGTGATATGCAAACAAACAAAGCTGGATGCATTTATAGTTTTTCATGCAAAGTTAATGTGGAGCCGGTTTTGCACATTTTCAAAAGTCTTTTTGTGAATATTCATTAAATAGTTGTATTCTGTGCTGCACATTTTCATTTTATTATTGTTGCATTTACTGTTTTTGTATTACAGTAAAGTATATATGTATATATATGTAGAAAGAGATACATTAAGGAGAGCTGATCCGGCCCTTAACAACTGTCAAAGTTTCTCATGTGGCCCCATAGGAAACTTAATTGCCCACCCCTGATATAAATAATCCAACTTTAGATGTAAAGTTAACTTAAATTAACCCTGTACAGAAATGCAATCACCACATTGAATTCATCCTAGTGCACAATCAAAGAGGTTAGCATGTGTAAACAACATTTTCATACACTCAGCGACCTCATACTTTGAATAACTCTCCTCCAGAATGTAGTGCCCTCTGACAGTGTTTGCATCTTCACATTCTGCAGCTCTATTTTAATATTGAGCACAATGTAGACAGCTGTTAAGGTGCCTTTAAGGAAGGCACTTACTACTGTTTGCTCCAATGGAAGTGCTCAAAAGCTAACAGCTCAAGGCTGGTTGTACCAGGCAGCTCCCAGGGGTGAATATCTAAAACTCCTCTGCTAAGAAAGAAAGAAAGAAAGCGTGCTCGGGACTTATTTTCTGAGCAAAAACAAGACTGAAAGCGCCAAATAAAATAAAACAGGGAGCGCTGGATTGTAGTCGCACAAAGAATTTTGTAACATCACACCATATATACACGCTTTAAGTTAAGATGTTTGTAGCATAAGAGGCTTTTGAGATGCAGATTAACTGAATTGTAGAGCCTATTATCTTCAGACCTGTTTTTAAATGACTGTATCACTAGTCGCTTTTTAATTGACCCTCGAATTGCGCATTTGATGGAAAAATGAAAGTAAATCATATTTCAACATAAGCACCGGGGGCGTCAACGAGTTTCCTCAAACGGCCAGGGATGGAATGAACAACCTTATGAAGGACGTCATCTGGGATTTCATTAGTCGCTCTTCCATTGACCCTCAAATTGCACAAATATAACTTGCGCATAAAAATTTACCTGATGGAAAAATGATAATTTTGCTAAAACGCTTATTTATCGATGAAAAGTTTTTGGGCTGGCCAGAGGTGGTTTTTGGGCATAGTGCAAATGGTATATCACGCAAAACTGAAATGGAAAGACCTTTTTCCACAACTAGAGTCACGTGAATAAAAAAAAAAAAAAAAAAAAAAAAAAAAAAGATGTTGATGGATGTTACAACAAGCGAAGAAGAAGAGTTTTAAAAGAAACATAGTGCAGTATGTTTGGACACACCAGGAAACTGAATCATTTTTTAATTTATTACGGGATAGATGGGTAATATATAATAATAATGAATATAGCTGTAAATAAACACAATATTTATGTTCGTCACCATGTTTATGGAATGACTTCTCATGTCATCTCGCCATAATAAATATTGCATTTGTGATTTAATCCTCCGGTATCCCATCCAGCAAGGCCCTTACTAAGCACCAAGTGTGCTGTTTTTGCACACTTGTGGAATAATGTCCAAAAATTTTTCATACAGTTTGTTTTTAATTCTTTTATACTTTTTCCTATTTCATCAACTTGAGCCGTAAATAAAAATACCAAATACTCAATAATTGTCACATTTTTTAACCCTTTAAATGCTGTGTTTGTAATGTAAACAAACCATTTTTTTGGATGCAAAAAATACAAAAAAAATGTTTTTTTCAATATACTACATAAAAATTGGATCACATATTATTTGATTTCTGCATCCTGGCATATGTCAATGATTAAAGCTATACCGTATGATGTGGCATTTTTACACTTTTCTTTTGTCATCTTAAAATGCTCCTAATAAGTGTGTGTCAAACTAAAATGTAAAAGAAATCCGCCAGGTATTGAAACTCAAAAATGTTTAATTCTCATATATTTCCAATAACAGTCTGACCAATCATTTTAGTCGGTCCGAATAAAATAATTGGCCGAACCTGGCTGAGCCTCCTGTCAATCATCCATTACGGCCGTCCAGCATCCGATATGTGTCCCTCTGAATCTGACGCTTCACTGGTGCTGCTTCTCCTGTCACTGACCACAGTCTACTGTCTAGGATGTGTTTGGATAGAACTGACATGCACATGTGGAAGGAAAAAACGGATTTATCAACAGAAACAACAACTGAGGGGAACAAACGGGAGTCTGATGAATGAAGGATGGAGATAAAAGTCCGGAAGTCAGCTGTACTGGACTGAACAGGTCTGCATAAAGCTCAGCTTTTATGACGGTGGGACTCATACAGGTACATGTACATGGTGTCACACATGTAAGATGATGTAGGATGATAATTGTATGGACTATGAAACCTCAAATGTCCACGGAAAATTCACGGAGGCCGCACGTTCACAGTGCGCGCGCCCATCCCCTGGGCACTGCAGTGAAGACCCTGACCCAGTACTGCACAGACCAGGTCTACTGATGGAACAGGAGCCGCGGGCCCGCGGCAGGTGGATGATGCATCTGATTACTGAGGAAGGGGTCCGCGGACACGCCAAAACGAACCAGACCTCCACCTCTGCTTCCTCCTCCATTTCCATCGCGCATCAGGAGAGAGGAGGAGGAGCCTCAGAGCTCAGGCAGAGGGAAGGGGGCGGGGCTTTGGAGGGAGGCGGGTTGTTCATGTTCAAACTTTTACTAAGTGCTGTGAGAAATGCCACATCGGTAGGTATAGCTTTAACTCCAACACTGGTTAATTTGCATTATTATTTTTGGTGCTAGGTCAAATGTTCAAAAATACTAGCATCTGTCACCAAGTGTACCAAAATGGCACACCTATAAATCAAACTATTAAATATTATATATTAATTTATTTTTCTGCTCTAATTTGATTTTATTTTTGTAAATCAAGGTCAGCCCTAATCATGCATATCAAATGGAAGGAATAGTGCGTTTTAGGCACACTTGGGAGACAGATGCTAGTCTTATGATTTTCTTTTGTTTACAATGTGAAAATTTTAGTTGGTGGCCAGAATTTTAAAGATCATGCAAAAATGAACAACTTTTGAATTCTAACCTTATTTAAATTGTGAAAAATAATATGAAGTTTTTTAAAACGAAGTGCAAAGTGTGCCTAAAAGACACACCCGGATACCGGAGGGTTAATGGAAAAACCAACATTATGCACTTCTGTTTTTTTGACGTTTAGTAAATATCAGTAAAGTTTTGCGCAGATGTCCAATGGAAAAGCGACTACTGCTGTGGACGTGTAAAAAGCCAGATGTTGACGGCAGAAATTTAAAAGAAACACCTCACAATTAGAATGGCTGGTGTGACCTGCAGTGCCACTCACAGATTCATAAATTCACAATAACCAGGAGTCGTACTATTTGCTTCCTGCCAGCTCTCAGATAGTAGCCATTATGTTGCTCACAAATGGAAATAGACAGCTCCTGCTGACTGCATTATTTTTTGACAGATGCTCTTTAGATTATTGAAGTTTTCTATGACAGGAAACATATGGGGTGGTCAGCAATCGCTACCTCACTCTTGGGCCAATTTCCCATTGGAATTCAATACTCTGACAGGATGTAGATAAATGAGATGGACACCCTGATGAGGCCATGCCTATGTGTCATTACTGTGTCAATAATCATGTTCATTTTTGTTAAAAAAAAAAAAAAAAAAAAAAGCATGAGAAAAAAAAAGTTTAACACCAAGAAACGTCTGGGCATACACACATGCAACACCATTATATTTTCTATCACACAGTCTCTTTCTCTTTTTCTAGGCCACATAAAAAAAAGAATTCCTGAACATTTGAATGTGGTATTATTTGCAGAAACTTCAGAGGAGATTCTTCTCACCGGGCATTCATGATATCAACCTGATGTGGCGTTTCTTTTCGCAGCACCTTTGTTAACACTTCCTTCAGCTATCTCCACATCCTCGCTCATTTAAAACTGACCCTAATCTTCAGAGTATTTTCCAAAAGCGTTATTCATCGACTCGTTAGCATATTATCTGAGCAAAAGTAAAGACTAAATGAAGTCTGGGCAATTGCCATCCGCAGGTATTGTCATATCTCGGTTCAAAAGTGACACTGTGGAGATTCCGGGGATGGCAGGATTGTAATGTCATCGGTCACATACTGATATATCAGATGCATGAGACCGACTGAACCCAAACCTACCGCGGCGACAAAGGATGATTGGCAAGGGCAATGAGAAAGATAACTCCTGCTCCTTATGTAAAATGACCAATCATTAATTATGCATAAAGCTTGATAAGACATTATATTTTTAGGCACTTCTGAAATCTCCGAACTGTGACCTTTTATTCTAGGACATGAAAACAGTGAACATGTCTATTAAAATATAACTAGGTCTATTAACACATGCATAGAAAAATGAATGAATAAATAAATGCCCTGTAAGAGTACGTATCAGCAAATCATTAACTATTATTGCCTTGTCATTAATATTCTGAATTCTCCTTCTTAGTAAGACCTTAACATGCTTTGTATTGTCTGAAAACTCTCTCTCAGGTGATTTTTTATTTTTTTTTGGACAATTCCTGATTTGGTTTCCCAGACTACTTCATTTCGAATACTCAACGGTTACAGGAATCACCTCACCCCTTACTCAAACACTTTTAGCTAATATTAGCGAATCAGTGTTGTAAGTGCTGGACAGCAAGTAAGACCCAGACCGACCACAAAATACACTGCACAGAAAATCAACTTTAGTGTTATTTAAGAAAGGAGAGAACAAAAGTTTACCTGATTACCGGTAATTTTTCCGCTCAAAACTTGTGTAGTGAACATACAAGGCTGCCTGGCCCTGCCCTGGGTAATGCAGTTTATTTAAGTACATTATGAGTCTCCAAGAGAGTCTTATATGGTGAGGGCAAGAAAGAGTATCTGCAGCTTGTGAGAAGTGCAAGAAGTAGTCAGTCCAGGACCACCTGGCTTTTAACGGTTTACGTTTGGGCAGATCTGGTACCTTTTGAAATTAAAATGTTACAAGAAAAAAAAATCACAAACCACTCCTTTGTTAAAAACCACATCTTTTCTAACGTCATACTAGGCTTTTGGGTAAAGATATAACTGTATTTGGACGAAAGGGGCAGAGCCGCAAGTGAGCTAATGCTAAGAGCTAACTTACTGACTCAATGGGTGCGGTTACATGATGTTTTTTAAATCTGATTTATTTTTCCAGAAGAAATTTATTCGGAACTAAAGTATTTTCTCTTCTGTTTACATGGAAATGTTAAACCCGAATAAAGGTTTACATGAGAAACGTTTATTCAGTTCTCGCAGCCCTTCTGTTAGCCTAGCTTAGCATAGTCACTGCATTTCCATGGTCACACGTAGCCAGTTTTTTTAAAGGTGATTTGTTGTCTTTTGTAAGTGATTTTGTGAAATCCGATTCTCCCTAATTATTTCTTTAGATCCGTGACTTACTTCACTCGTAAAATCTTGGGACTGTTGTGTTGACAGAAGTTGGAAAATTTTTTTGTTGGAAGGGATGCATGCGCTAAATTAGCTTTGCTTTCGTGTTTTAGCTTTGCATTAGTTTTTATTTACCAAGATTTTATTCCTGCAGTAAGTCACATAACCATGATTTGAGCCTCAATTTGTGATCATATTGACCCCTACGGACTACAGTAATGATTAGGGAGAATTGAATTTCACAAAATCACTCATAAAATACTACGAATCACCTATAAAAGCCTGGCTACGTCTGGCCATAGGAATGAAGCGATTATGCTAAACTAGGCTAAGCTAAGCTAACGGAAGGGCTGCGAGAACAAGGCAATCGGTGCACTGCAGTGCAAACTGATTTGCCCACTTATCGAACTCATTAGTGCATGACAAATGAATGAATAAAATCTAGTGATGAACTCTTCCTTCTGGGTTTTCCAGGCTGGTAGATCCCATCAGAATAGCCCACTGGAACGCTTTGGGTTGACTAGACTGCATCGCATATTCTTCCGCCAGCGCAGAATGTGTGCGTCATCGCGACAGGACAAGACACTGAGCATGTGCAGAATGGAAGGAATAAAGTCCAAATGGAATAAAGGGTTTACATGTCCCAGGAATAATTTAGTTAGGAATTAAAAGGGGATTAAACCAGTGACTTTATTCAGATTTAAATTTAATCCGAACTATTCTTTTTCATCTGGAATAAGGTGTTTACATGGGCATCTGAAATACGATCTAACGTTTATTCAGATTAAACCAGGAATAAAAGTTGTCATGTAAACGCACGGACTGAAATGATGAATTTCACTTAGAACTGAATAACAAAGTAACTTTTGGGTCTTGTTAGTGAAATCTGTTAACCGCAGCTGCAGTGGTCTGTCGGTCAGATTAAAAAAAAAAAAAAGAAAGATTAAATAAACAAAATCTGCAAAGAATGATTCGGCAGGTAGGTCAGCTTTGTATTAAAGGAGTGATATTTTGCTTTTTTAAATGGAATTATGCATTTTAAAACATTTCCCTGTGGTCTACATAAACTGTAAATGCTCTGCTTGGGTCTGAATTCTTCATTAATTCAACTCCACAGGTCCATCTTCAACCCTATTTCTGAGTAATGACACCAGAAAGATTGTTTTGAGCGCTGGCCCTTTAAATGCACATGAGCCACTTCACACCCCACCCCCTCCAGGTTGTTGGCTGTGCTGTTCTGTCCCGTTCAACCACTTTTGTTCGTTAATACAACCAAAAACAGAACATTTTAGGTAATCGGCTCGAAGTTTGGACATATTTTTAGTATGAACTACAACCGTTGCTGCTGACAAACAATTATGTCATACTCAGAGAAATGTTTGCCTGAAGTCTCAACCTTATATGTGCAAATGTCATGACATAACTAGTCATGGACGCAACAAATTAAGAAGGAATTAAAACAGGTTGTAGAAATCCACTTGATTTTTGCAAAAATGAATATAAAGATAGCTTTGCAGCACCTGGAGGGTTCAAATTCAAACTTTTTAAACTATTAGGGTCCAAATACACAAATAAATGAACCAAAGACTAATAAAAGTGGGTTTAGCAAAATATGAGCCCTTTAACTTTTAGAATAATTTTAGAGAAAAGTTCAGTGTAAGTCTACAGGAGCCAACCCCAGTGGCTGTCAATGGTATCACAACTTCAAGATATGTTTGCATTGTCTTCATTTTTGTGCTGAGGTCCTGGCAACTTGAGGATTGACCAATTCATGTTTGGTACTGCTTTGGCCTGCTTGGAACCTTGATGAATAAATAATATGGGATCCCTGATGGTTGCTCCGGTCACACAGCAGAAATCCCAAAAAACAAAGCCGTGCTCTGCTTGTGTTGAGCTAATACTGACAATGAAAAAGGGGGATATGATATGTCACCATAACATAAGGAGCTGCCAAACCTGGACATCTGTGTTTGACTCGGCCGCGATAAAAAATGTCAAAAAGACAGTAACATTTGAGTCACATTGCACTGCTAAATGACTCAGGGTGGCACAGAAGGGTGATTACAGGGCTAAAACTAGAGCTACCAGGTTCACCCACGTTCAGGTCTACAGGGATTCAGGTGGAAAATACACCCCTGTCAAACTGAGGAACCTATCCATCCCTGCCAATTGCATCCCTATATCAAGTACTGAATCTAAGTGTGGATTTTCTCAAATGGACTGATTTGCATCCGACCTGTGCATCTTTGCACACATCCACCATGTCATCTTCACCACCCCCTGTGGTCGAATTCAATCCCTGTCTCTCAGCCTAGTGGGTGGCCAAAGAATGCACACCTTCCACAAACTGAAACAGGGAGTTAGAGGAGAATCAGGACACTCTTTGTATGCATATATTTAACGTAGAATGCTTTGTTAAATATAATGTACATGCAAAACCTGTTGAGACATGCATTGCTGACTGCAGGTGGTCCAAGTCCTATAGTTACTCAATACTCAATGCGAGTGTTTGCATATGTTTTGCAGAATACCCTAAATCACAGGTGTCAAAAATGCGGCCCGGGGGCCAAAACCGGCCCGCCAAAGGGTCCAATTTGGCCCCTGGGATGAATTTGTGAAATGCAGAAATTACACTGACGATATTAACAATCGAGGATGTTAGAATCATTTTCAATTCAATCTCAAGTGGGTCAGAGCAGTAAAATACTATCATAATAACCCATAAATAATAAAAACTACTAATTTTTCTCTTTGTTGTAGTGTAAAAAAAAAAAAAAGTGAAATTACACAAAAATGTTTACATTTACAGACTAGCCTTTTGCAAAAAAAATGTGGATAACCTGAAATTTCTTAAGAGAAGTATGTGGAATTGTACCAATATACACTCAGCTGCAAACCGCCCCAGGACACGCTGAAGGTCCAGGTTCGATGAGGCCAACAGGACAACGTCATCTGCAAAAAGCAGAGATGAAATCCTGTGGTCCCCAAACCGGACCCCATCTGGCCCCTGGCTGTGCCTAGAAATTCTGTCCATAAAAATTATGAAAAGAACCGGTGACAAAGGGCAGCCCTGCCGGAAATTCAGGCATAATATTGTTAAAATTGCACAGATTTTTCTTAAGAATTTCCCGGTTCATATTTGTTCATGTACAGTTCGTAAATGTGAACATTTTCATTACGGAATTTGACTTTTTTGACTCAAAAACAGAGAAAAAAACTTTGGAGTTGACATTATTTATAAGTTCTTATCCTATTATTTATATTATTTTACTGGTCCGACCCACTTTAGATCATATTAGGCTGAATGTGGCCCCTGAACTAACATGAATTTGACACCCCTGTCCTAAATATTTATAGAGGTTATGTTATATGAAATAGCAGCCTGTGAACCCCACAGCTTAGCAACTGGGCACTGGAGTACATAGCATTTTGTTTTCGGCCTGAATTCTGTCCAGGATTCGGGATCTGCACTCGCCTCATCACCCCTCCTCCTCACATTTGCACTTAGCATTCTGGCATCTTCTGATTAGCAAATTAAGAACTGCAAACAACAAATCACTGGCTTTTGAATCAATCATTTAGCGCATATTTGTATGATTGCACACGTTAATAGACATTTAATGACAAAATGATCGTTATCAGCTATAACTTTAATGCATCTTTTCCTCCCCAGTACTTGAAAAAGATTAAATAGAACATGTTTTTGCGACTTCCTGTATTTGTGCGGTACAAATACGTTGCATATGGAGAAGTTACATTATGACTGTTGTAGTAGATACATGGTCAGCTGTACAAGGCAATCCCTGAAATTACTCAGCTCAAGTTCCGAAAAAAAAAAAGAAACTGAACTGCGACTTTGAAAATGATTCCTCCTCTAATCACTGAGAGGCTTTGCTGACCTCTCATCGCCCACAGCTGTAAATCTGTGGTGATGATAATGAGGGCCCATCAAATGGCAAGCACCCAGAGATCTGAGACTGACAATTAAATCAGTGATATAGCCGCTGATAATTCACTGATGACCATCTCCACCACAACCCCATACGAGTCCAGTTCCTGAGAGAGAGGAAAATAAATTGTGGCTCAAAGGTATCGCAGTATTTCTTGGGCCCACGTTTTGATGTTCCATATGTATGCAGAAAAAAAAGGAGTAACAGCATTATGTAAAATTAATTGAATAGCTGTACTGGACTCCCACAAGTGCTGATGCCTAGCAACACATGGCAAGACACTGAAGATGGACTTGCTCACTTAGTTGCAAAATAGACGCTGTAGTGATTTCACTTGTTTTCCCTCTTTGAGAAATTCTGTTTGTATCACAGCAGGTTTTTATTAGGCCTGTAACGGTACACATACCGAACCGAACCGTTTCGGTACGCACCTGTTCGGCTCGGTACACAGCTGTACCAAAATGGCACAGTATGATGAGAAGAAGAAAAAGGAATGAAAGACGTCGCTCGATGCGGAACTTTAAATCCACGCAAGTTTCACACGGACATATTGAAGGAGCACACATTGACCTGAAATATGAAAGAACAGCTGATATAAGGTTAAAAAAAAAAACAACAACAATTAAAGCCGCAAGCGGCATCTAAAGGCCCTCGCCAAGGGCACGTCCAGTGGATGTATGCTCATCGTTCAGCAGGTGGCGCTCTAGCCCCAAATTTTGTGTCTTCTGATGAATGGGTGTAGGCCTGGGACATTGACAATTGATTTGAGACAAATCAGTGTTCGTATGTCCGAACTGAACAAAATTTTATATAAATAAATCTGTAGGGGGCGCTATGAGCCAAAATTCAATTTGTTCCATTGAATGGATGTAGGCCTGTGAGATGTGCCGCTGAGTCAAATTTGTGCCAAATCGGTGTTCGTATGTCTGAACTGATGCAATTTTCGTGAAGGTAAATTTGTAGGGGGCGCTACTGAGCGAAGTGGCAATTTCTTTTGATAAATGGGTGTAGGCCTGGGAGATTGACAACTGATTCAAATTTGAGCCAAATTGGTGATCACATGTCTAATGTGAAGTAATTTTCGTAAAGGTAACATTGTAGGGGCACTATGGCGCCGAATTTAAAATTTTTCTGATAAATGGGTGTAGGCCTGGGATATAGACGTCTGAGTCAAATTTGAGCCAAATTGGTGTTCGTATGTCCGAACTGAAGCTATTTTAATAAAAAATATTGAAAATTTTTGTAGGGGGCGCTGTAGTGCAAAATTTCAGTTTCTTTTGATAAATAGGTGTAGGCCTTTGAGACAGATGTCTGAGTCAAATTTGAGCCAAATCGGTGTTCGTATGTCCGAACTGATGTCATTTTTGTAAATGTACATTTGTAGGGGGTGCTATAGTGCGAAATTTCAATTTCTTTTAATAAATGGGTGTAGGCCTGGGAGATAGATGTCTGAGTCAAATTTCAGCCAAATCGGTGTTCGTATGTCTGAGCTGAAGCAATTTTTGTGATGGTAAATTTTCGAAAAAACTTTGCAAAGTTTGCAACCTCGTCACACAAAAACGGTGATGCCGATTCAAAAAATTCGGCTAACTTTTGATGCCCCACTTCTCTAGATACTGTACACCGATTTTGAGCTCATTCGGCCAAACGGCTTAGTAGGAGATAGTTAAAATACAACTTCAGCGAAAACGCTGACTCAGCATTTTGGAAATTTCAATCCAATATGGCCGACAAAGGGTTGGTTTAGGGGCGTGGCCATAATAATAATTTTTGTTTGTCTCCTCATGATGAATCTGTCTACCGATTTTCATGGCTCTACGACAAACTTTACGTTGGACGCGCTCCCACTGGCGCAATGCATTACCACTTTTCAAGGGGGCGCTGCCGCAACATTTCTTTACCGACATCTATGAAACCTATATGTAAATTCAATTTCTCGTACTTCTGAATTTTAGGCAAAATTTGGTGAGTTTTTGTAAATGTTCAGAGGGTCAAAATTGAGCTCAAAGCGCAGGAGAAGAAAAATAAGACAAAAAAAAAATAATAATAATAATAAAAATAAAAATAATAATAATCTGAGCAAGAACAATATAGCCGTTTCTATGGCAACCACGTATTTGCCCTTTTTTGAAAGTTCTCGAGGTCCCCCACATGTCTGTGGGGTCAGATGTCATGTGTCGTGCACTTACACACATGTGACTGACCCCGAGTGCGCGTGTCCCATTGACTCCCATTCATTCTGAGCAGGTGTAAATATGCGATTTGTGCACATGTCATGTACATCGTCGGAAAGGTCTCAGTGCCGTGAATGTGAATATGTGTGAGAGTGGCGACAGTGGCGAAAGGCGACCGCGTCACTGGCAATTTCGTCCCCATGCGCCCACTGCAGACTCAATAGGCCCTGCGCCGGCTTTACTCGGCTTGGGCCTAAATATGATGTGAACCTGGAAGGAAGAGACTGCAGACCCTCCACCATCAGTCCAGTCCAGTTTGGATCAGTTCAGGTTCAGGTGAAAGACCACAACGAGGAAAGAGACGTTAATAAGACGGACGTTGTTTGGCCCCTAGGAACTACGGTAGTTCTAAAACACTGACACTGGCTCTGTCTGTCTGTCTGTCTGTCTGTCTGTCTGTCTGTCTATCACACATGCTGTATAACAGAGGAATAAATAGAACGTTGAAAGTATGTAAAGTTTCACTTTCGTTTCACGACAGCGTTTGTTACGTTAGTTATGGAGCACACCCCCAGGTATATAACTGCGCGCCCCCCCTACCCCCCAGCTCCGACAAAAAAAAAAAAAAATCCCCCGTGCATACATGCACACACAAATACACACAGTGTCTTAAACAGTTTGTTCTCTGTCCTAAAATAAATAATTTGGTTCATTGTGTTGTCAGTGTTTCTCTTCAGTTTGTTTCAACAGAATACCAGTTTACTCTCTTGTTAATGTTGCACTTCATGTGGAATTTTTTAATTATTTTTCTGCAGAATGTGAACTGACAGAACTGTGATTAGATTTTTCTTGTTTGTTCAAAACTACCTTTCAGGGAAAAGTGCAATACTAATGTTTAAAATACATTTAGTAATATTAATAATTTATTTTATTTTCTATTTGATTTATAGCAGCAGAATTATATTATTCCTGTTTTTCTATATTCTATTGTCTCCAAAAATTGGGGGAAAAATGTAAAAAAATTCATAAATGCATTAATAGACATTTTGAGGGGTTTTCTTTCTTCCCGTACTGAACAGGAAAAAAAAACGAACCATGGCTTTGAAAACTGAAAACGTACCGAACCGAAAATTTGGTGTACCGTTACAGGCCTAGGTTTTATAGTGTTTATACCAGGGGTGTCAAACTCATTTCAGTTCAGGGGCCACATTCAGCTAAATTTATTCTGAAGTGGGCCGAACCAGTAAAATTATAACATAATAATATACACTACAAACAAAAAGTTAAGGATATTTTTAATTTTTGGGCTATTTTTTTCAGTTGGGATTCTTGCACAGCACTTTTTACTTTTTGTGTGTTAATTGAATTGAAACACATCTTTTTAATGACCAGACATAGTTTTATTTACAAACGGCAAAAATGACAAAAAAAAAAAGGTAAAAAAAAAAAAAGAAAGATACCCTTAATAATATCCCCTTTAGCCTTACCAAAAAAACTATACTGATATTCATCTACTATAAAAATATAATAAATCAGGACAATGAATGTTTTTTTCAACTTTTGCTCAAAGTTTAGATCCTAATGTTAATAAAAGTACATCAAAAGTGTATTTTAGTGCAAACTTAATGTTCAAACATGATTTTTAATCTTTGTGGGGTGAAATATACGCTATTAAAAATCTCCGACACGAACAATTAATTTATGCATATCATCGTCAATCCAGCCGAAAAAAAAAACAGGCGAGGATAAAAAAATTCTAATTTCTCTTTTAGTTTGTTACAGTTTACTCAGGCAGAGTAATAGATACAATATTTTAGACAATGGGAATAGATTCTGTGAGGTCTGTAAATGTCCATAGACACCAAGAGCATCCAAATGAACCTTATTATTGTGAAGTAATTCTTCATTTACTTTGGGTATGTCTTTTTAGGCGTTTTTCCCCTGAAAATATGGTCAGGCTTTAACAGGTTAACTTTTTGTTTGTAGTGTATAAATAATGTCAACTCCAAACTTTTCTCTATGTTTTACAATGAAAAAAGTAAAATTACATTTTGAAAATGTTTGCATCTACAAACTATCCTTTCAAACAATGTGAGTAACATAAGCAAACTGAAAAAAAATGTGTAATTTTAACAATATTATGCCTCTGATTATCATTTACACATGTACATTATAACTTACAGATCACAGTGGGTCTACAAATATACAAAACATTTAGTAACAGGTGGAATATTATTAAAATCGCACTTCTGTGAAGACATTTCAGATTGTTTATATTTGTTCAGCTTATTCAGATATTTTTGCAATATTATACTTTGTTTTAGTGTAAAAACATGAAAACAAAGAGAAACATTTGGAGTTGTCATTATTTATAGATTATTATGACCCACTTGAGATTGAATTGGTCTGAATGTGGAACCTGAACTAAAAGGATTGTTAATATCTTAGTGTAATTTTTCATTTGACAAATTCATCCCAAGGGCCGGACTGGACCCTTAGGCAGGCCAGATTTGGCCCCCGGGCCGCATGTTTGACACCTGTGGTTTATACTATCAAATATCTTTAACAGAACTAGGTTATAAAAGTTTTGGATTTTTCATAATAGTTTAGTTTTATTTAGTTTTGACTTTTTTTTTCTCTAATTCAGTTAGTTTTAATTAGTTTTTAGAGCATGTTTACTAGTTTTTATTAGTTTTCTTTTCTTTTTTTTTTTTTTTTGTAAATGCTTATTTTTAGTTTAGTTTAGTATTAATTTTAGTTTTGTTTTATCTTTTCTCTTCTTCACCGTCATATTCAAATAAATCCCAGGCAGGACTCTGCTACTTTCTCCCAACTTTAGTCTCCATGTCTCCAGGTAGAGTGGGGACAAAAAGACAAGTCAAAACGACAAGTGACAGACCCTGAAGTGTCGTATGGTGCCGCTAGCTAAAATTGCTAGAGCAAAATAAATCGATTTCGTATCAATCCGACATTGACTAAGACAAAAACAAAGGGAATTTTATCCATGATTTTTATAAGTTTTAGTTAGTTTTTTAAACACGCAATACAGTTTCAGTTAGTTACCATTTTTTCTTTGAATTATAGTTTTTATTTATTTCAGTTAACAAAATGTTTTTTCTATTCTAGTTTTCGTCATTACGTTAGTTTTCGTTAACGATAATAACCTTGTAACAGAATACCTACATTTATCCTTAATGTTTAGAATAAAAGACCCAAAAATGCCCCAAAATGAGATATAAACTGAATTTATTTACAAAGTACCTGCGGATTTATGTGACCACCAGAGGTAGTAGTGAGTCACTCTTCTGGTCGAAAACTAACGCCATGGGGCCTTTGACCAAAGCATCAGAAAGTGACCAGATGAGGTGAGAACCATTAAGAAACAACTTCTAGAATCAAAGACAGTGACTCCGTGATAAAAATTTAGAAGCATTGTTGTTGTCGCCACTGGATACAGCTCCAAATGAAAAGAATTGACTTTAGGACTGAAATGGGAGCATTACTTCTACACAGGTGAGTTTGATTATGAAGTATATGAAGTTATTATGTGATGTTATTGTTTTTGCGAAGTTGCTATTTGTTGATCCATGGTTCAGACTCAGCTGTGACAGTTCTGACCTTATTTTAGTTAGTTGTTGTCAGTAGCTGAACTACAGATCTGTGTGAAATCGTCCAAACAAGGTCAGAAAAAGATTGATTACATTCGTCATGTCTTCCATTCCAAATGTTAGTTAGAGATTTTCTTGTGATCAGACAAGTAGAATTTAGGAAAGATTTTTTTTTTATTATTTTTTTTTAACCTGCTAACAATTTCGGCTGTAGCTTCCCCATCAGCTGTTGTTAGACAGGTCACACCAGGAAGCGTTTGACAGCTCTGATGAAGGCCGAAGCTACAGCCGAAACCATCAGCAGGTAGAAAAAAAAAAAAAAAAAAAAACTTTCCTCAATTTTACTTATTTGATCACAAGAAAATCTCTATCATTTGGAATGGAAGACATGCCGAACATCATCGACCTAGTTCTGATCTTTAGTTCAGCTATTGACAACACAAACCTTACAGAAAACCGAGATGATTTGTGGTTTTACTGCGGCTGTTTTCTGTCTAAAAACAGAGCTAAGCTAACAGAGCTATAATGTAAACTATCAGCAGATGCAGAATTATAGGACAGTGTTATTTTAACCAACTGTCAAAATAACTATCTATGAATTTTAGTTTGAAGAAAAAAACTTGATGCTACTATTATACAAATATGTGTACAAACAATAAGCTTTATACTTTATTCAGTGAGTGATTCAGTCTGTGGATACACAGTGTTGATTTATTGGTGGTTTTGTTAGTCTGAAGTGAGTTCTCGTACACTGTAAGATCGGATAAGTTGAGTTTACTTTAAAAAAACTCAGGTAACTCGTTGCCTTAAAAAAATTAAGTAATGCAAACTTGAGTGTATTAAACTTAAATGCTTGATTTGAATGGAATTGCTATTTTAAGTGCAACACACTAAATGCCAAGTTAATTTAACTTAAAATTTGTTGCAATGCCAATTGCTTTGTATAATCATCAGACTTAATATCATCAGTTCATTGGACTCAATTCCAAGTTGATTTAAATTAAAATCTTTTGCAACGTAAATAGCTTTGTATAATAATTCAACTTGATATATTGCAGCAAGCACTGTAAGCCCGGATAAGTAGAGTTTATGCAAAAAATTTGAGGCAAGTGATTGCACTTAAATGATTTGAGTAATGATCAACTAATCAATTGGTTTAAGTAGGTTCAACTTTAATGCTAAAAGTACTGAACTTAAACTATTAAGTAGAAAACACTAAAAGACAAGTTATTTGTACTTTAAATCTGTTGTAAAATCAACCCCACTATCCAACCATTCAACTCAGCATTTTAGGTTACACTGACTAATTTTCTCTATTGCAGCCAGATTAATTTATCACTGATTAAACAACTTTTTTAAGATAATCAAACTCAAAATCCTATTCTTGACCAAAAAAGTTATGAAATTATTCAACTTAATATATTGCAGTATGAATGGAAGTTAGCTCAATGTCATTTGCCAGTACAGGAAGTGCTTTTAATTTGTCAAAACATTAAGATTTCCATTGATCAATAACAGTTTTAGATGAACAGTAAAGCCATTGTTCTTCCTATGGCTCTGACTCATGGTGCAGCTCTACAAAAATACAAAAACAAACACAAAAAGGCCAATAAACACTGCCATACACACATTAAATCCAAATTAACACTAACACCACAACCCCGCTGAACCCCTGCACAGAAAAATAACACATTTTCAACAACATGCCCAATACCCGCAATGCAAAGATAAAAAGGTGTGGTCATGACTAAAACTTAGTGATTTAATTCCATTCAATTTAAACTTTTTCGTACTTTCAACTATGCCTACAAATTAGTAGAATATACTTAATATTTTATAGTAACATCATAAAATTCAAATCATTTAAGTGCATTGTAATTAAAGCATTTTAGTAAGTACAAATTCTGGGCTTACAGTGTGGATAAAAGTTAGGCGGGAAGTTAGTTGAATGTAATTTACCAGTAGAAAAAGTACTGTTAATTTGGCAAGTTGTAAAATTTACACTAAATAATGACCTTCATAGATGAACAGTAAACCCATTATTCTTCCTCTGGCTCTGACTCATGGTGCAGCTCTACAAAAATACAAAAACAAACACAAAAAGGCCAATAAACACTGACATACACACATTAAGTCAAATTAACACAAACACCACAACCACACTGAACTCCTGCACAGAAAAATAACACATTTTCAACAACATGCCCAATACCCACAATGCACTGTGGAGATAAAAAGGTGTGGTCATGACTAAAACTGAGTGATTTAAATCCATTCAGTTTAAACTTTTTCGTACTTTCGACTATGTCTACAAATTAGTAGAATATACCTAACATTTTATGGTAATGTAATAAAACTTAAATCATTTAAGTACATTGTAATTAAAGCATTTTAGTAAACACAAAGTCCGGGCTTACAGTGTACATGACTTCCTCCAATGTTGAGAGTTTGGATTATCAATACTACATGAAACCTCTTTTCGTTTTGTCTGTCATGTTAAATTACTAGTTTAGTAGGAAAGTTTTTTTTTTTTTTTTTTTAATTTTCTCTCATTTAGCATTGAAAAGAAAATAAAGGTGTCGTGTTTGATAGACATGAAAAAGTTTGTCTCTTGATGACGAGTTAATGTCAGTAACTTCAGGTGTTATCTGTTTGTGCATGTGTGGAGGCTGCAACGTTTGCTGAAAAATACAAGAAACAAACAGAAATGTCATATTAGAAGAAAAAAGCAACCAAATGCCACTGTATATTGAGCTGCAGAAACAAATGTTCTCACAAAGGCGAGACACAGACTTTGGATATGATCGAGATCAGTGATTCAGTCCAGGAGGCAAAAACTAAAGATAACTTCAAGATTTCTGACAAAATACTAATATTAAATAGCCTGTCAGAGCCTCAATGGACAGTTAAGGTGGTGTATTACTGTAGAAAGATGTAAAGTGTGACAATGAGCCAAGTCTTAAAACTCCAGCACTTGGTTTTTTTTGCATTATTAACTAAACAACAATAATTACCTTTGAGCATATTGTAATTCAAGCAATCTGAGAGGTCTGTATTGACTCCATGACGCAGGTTTTTGTCTAAATCAGGAGTTGCTAGCATTGTTTATAGGCCATTATGCTATTATTTTACTGGTCCAACCCACTTGAAATAAAACTGAGCAGTATGTGGCCCCTGAACAAAGATGAGTTTGACACCCCTGATCTAAATACTGACATGTAGGAAGGTTAAATATGTGATTATTAACTACGCAACAATCAGCCACAACATAATGACCACTGACAGGTAAAGTGGTATTGATTATCTCATTCCAATGGGACCTGTCAGTATGTTGGCTATGCAATGCAGCAAGTCAACATTTAGCCCTTGAAGCTAATCTGTTAGAAACAGCAAAATGAGCAAGAGTAGAGATCTGAGTAACTTCAACAAAGGAGAAATTGTGATGAAATCAATGGGTCAAAGCATCTCCAGATCTTGTTCATTCCTAATTTAAAGCGGCTAAAATTTACTTAGGGGGTCAAATGAGTGCCCATTTTTGTCAAAAAAAAAAAAGTTGTAAGAAATGCATAGAACTGTGTTGAAATAATGCTAATCCATTTGTGCACAGACTACTGATATTATTTGACAGTGGAAGCTCTATTTTCAGAAATATTGGATTTTGAATAGCACGTGTATGTGAAAACTTTTGCTGGTGGACGGACGTGACATTACCCATGATGCTCTGGTCAGTACCAGTACTTTGTTAGTAATAAACTTATATACTTACTATTACTAATTCTCCTCTTATTCATAAATGTTAGTGTTGTGGATCTAAAACTATAACAGCTGACACAAAAACACAAAATGTGGCAGTGGACGGATGTGACATGGTTGTTACAGATCCCATCATACTGATGCTCTGCAGCCATGTCACCGTTTCCACTAATGATCCCTGTGCAAAAACTAGGATCAGAATTATTTATTGTATAGTTTATCATCATACTAAAGAGGAAATAACAATATAGAATTGTTATTTCTTTATAAAAATGCTTATTATTAGAAAACTGTTGATTTAAAAAAGTGATGTGTGACATTCTTAATGTATGTATTAGTGTAACATAAGCAGGATGGATCAGCACCATACTCCATATTGAACCTGTAAAAATAAAACGTGATATGTAGGATAGAATCTAGTAAGAAAAATTGGGGAATCTAAAAGAACAGAATATTTGTTTTTCAGGTAAATTCAGTTCAAATATAACTTGGCCATTTGTGACATGAAAATATAGCATTAATTGTGATGAAATTGGACATTTTTGACCTAAAAACATAGTTCATATGAGCATCAACATGTTGAACAGAACTGAAATCCTATAAATTTGAATAACTTGCATTTACCAACACAAAGTTCCTTTGGGGATTCACTTCTATTGATTTCTTATGCACAAAGACAGAAATAAGACCTCGAAGCAAATTTTAGCTGAAAGTGGCTACTACCTTACAAAAGTGGTCAAAAGAACAACAACCAGATCTCAGCCAATCTAGCATCTATGCGAGCATCTCAGAGTTTCGTTTCATTTATTTGGATCTCCATTAGCTTTGGCTTAGGCCACTGCTATTCTTCCTGGAGTCCAAACACCTTCACAATTGTCTTTATACTGTAATGCACAAATGACCAAAAACACCCCCACACAAAACAACCAAACAACACAAACAACAACTAAAAACCATTCATCACAATTACAAAACAAAAACAACATACATGTCATACAGGACATAGCTCAATTAACAGTACCCCTCAAAAAGTAGTTTTTAGCATACTTTATAAATGCTCAGATATATTTCACAGTTATATATCAATGTAATGTCAATCAACTAAACATCAGCAGACACCAAGCATTGTTTAGCAAATAAATAGTTTAGTCAGGTTTCTTTTTTTTTATGTGCTCAACCTTCATTTGTAAAGAGTTTTAAAATAATTGTGTATTAAAGGAGTGATTTTTTTTTAAATGAAATTATGCATTTTAAAACATTTCCCTGTGGTCTACATAAACTGTAAATACTATGCTTGGGTCTGAAATCTTCATTAATTCAACTTCAACCCTATTTCTGAGTAATGACACCAGAAAGGTCATTTTGAGCGCTGGCCCTTTAAATGCAAATGACCCCACCCTCTTCCATGTTGTTGACCGTGCTTACTGTCCTGTCCAGCTACTTGTGTCCGTTGATACAACCAACAACTGAACATTTTAGGTAATCTGCTCAAAGTTTGGACATATTTTCAGTTTTTACAACAACCGCTGCTGCTGACAAACAATTATGTCGTACTCGGAGAAACGTTCGTAAGAAGTCTTGGCCTTATATGTGCAAATGTTGTGACGTAAATAGTTATAGATGCAACAAATTAAAATGGGTTGTAGAAATCCACTCGATTCTTGCCGGAATTAATATAAAGATAGCTTTGCAGCACCTGGAGGGTTCAAATTCAAACTTTTGGAACTATTTACATTCAAATACACAAATAAATGAACCAAAGACTAATAAAAGTGGGTTTAGCAAAATATAACCCCTTTTAAGGTGATGTCATATAAAAGCAACTGAATACAATAAGATAGAAGTGGGATTTGGGGGTATATCCTCATATTCTTGTTTTTCATTCACTTTTGTCACCAGACTCCATTCATTTGTTCATATACATTTTCCAAGAAAGCAGGACTATCACAGAAAAATAACAATATATGATAATTTTGCATCATCTTTTCCATTTTGGAACTAAACTCCTTCTTGCTGCCCTTTATCCATCGTCTCTAGAGTCTTCGCCAAGACTCCTAGAAAATAACATTATTAGTTTGGAATCCCAAATGATATTCTCACTTCCATATAAAGTTTAGAAACCATTTAAAGCCCGTTTTTATGACCGAGTCTGAGTCAGCTGAAATGGTAGCATATGCCAGTAAACGTTAATGAACACTGATATATGGACATTAAAAAAAAAAAAAAAAGTGTTGTCCTAAAAGCTCGATCTAATATAAAAACACTGAATGGCCGCTGCTGTTAAGCCTTACTGATGGCTAAAGACAGTGTCAGGTGAAACCCATAAGCAGCTTAATAGCAGAGGAAATAGAATAATCACTTGTAAACACATTAGGGCCCACATATAATTCTGTTCTCTAATGGATACAGACAGGTTGAATGAGGATGGATATGAGAATCCACGCGGCGTGACTTGGAGTGATTGATGAGTGTCATTTTTCTTCCACAGGGGGATATTTACCTGTGGGTCATACCAATCCAATCCATAATACTTTTTTGGGGAGGGGGAGGGGGGGTAGCCTAAGAAGAGTTGACATACAGAATGGTGTTGTGGTTAGACATACACCATGCCAAATATGTGAAATTCATCAATCTTATCATAGTTATGACATGTCTTTTTTTCTTGTTAAACATATATTCTGGTTTTTCCCAAGTAAAACGTTGTCAACGCTAGCTCTGGTGTGGTTTTGTAGATGTTAAACCCCTCTAGCTGGTCAATATGAACTGTAATTATCTTAAAATTTCACTATGGATGAATAACATTGTGTTTTTTTTTCTTGTCATCTCATCTTTTTTTTATTACCTGCTTGTCTATCACCATCATGGCTTGTCCTTCACCGTTGACAGCATTATTTTCTGTCACTTATTTTCTTGTGATGCATAAATTTCATTTATTTATTTGTATCAGACATGTAAATAATTACAGTCCATAGAGTATAATAAACATAAAAAAATAAAAATAAATAGATAAATACTACTACTACTACTACTACTACTACTACTAATAACAATAATAAAAAGGGATATATATATATATATATATATATATATATATATATGTGTGTATGTATACAGGGTGGGGAAGCAAAATTTCAAAATTTACAATGAACATTTAGTTGTTTTTTCTCAGCAGGCACTACGTCAATTGTTTTGAAACCAAACATATATTGATGTCATAATCATACCTAACACTATTATCCATACCTTTTCAGAAACTTTTGCCCATATGAGTAATCAGGAAAGCAAACATCAAAGAGTGTGTGATTTGCTGAATGCACTTTTCACACCAAAGGAGATTTCAAAAATAGTTGGAGTGTCCATAAAGACTGTTTATAATGGAAAGAAGAGAATGACTATGAGCAAAACTATTACGAGAAAGTCTGGAAGTGGAGGAGGCAACAAAAAACGTACCAAAGCTTTTATTAAAGCTCTCAAATCCAAAATCCTAAAGGATCCAACCAAATCCATGAGAAAAATGGCAATTGAACTTGAGGTAGACAACAAGACCGTTAGAAATGCAATAAAATAGGATTTGAAGTTAAAATCTTACACAAGAACACCAAAACACTTGTTGACAACAGCAACAAATCCAACTTTAGCAATTTTTGGGAATCATGTTTATGGCCGCCTTCTAGCCCAGATCTAAACCCTCTGGATTCTGCTACTTGGGGCGTTTTAGAACATGCTACCAATAGAACATCACACAGCAATGTCGACTTTCTTAAAGATACTATTAAAGAAGAATGGGAGAAGTTGTCACCTGAATATTTGAGGAACACTTGCGCAAGTTTCAGGAAGTGTGTGAAGGCAGTTATTGAGAAAGAAGGAGGACACATAGAATAAAAACATTTTCTATTATGTCAATTTTCTTGTGGCAAATAAATTCTCATGACTTTCAATAAACTAATTGGTCATACACTGTCTTTCAATCCCTGCCTCAAAATATTGTAAATTTTGCTTCCCCACCCTGTATATCAAAACAACACACATGCACACATCCTATCTTCAATAACAAGTATAAAGATGCTGGTGCCAGTATTTAACAAGTGTAGAATCAGCGTAAAAGTCTGAGTTAATAAAAATCACAACATTTCTAGAGTGACTTAAACGCAGTATAAAATTCAAAATTGCTTTCCGTAACATCTCATAATAAGAGCGAACATTATTAAAACAGAACATACCACTAGCACTATTGCTACGATACAGACCATGTATAACATGGAATGCACTGTTAAAAGCCACTCTGACTGAGTGAGCAGTACAACGTTTAAAATTAATCCATAAGTCACAGAGATAAATATTCGAGCAAAAAGATATGAACAATTTATTCTTAACAGAAGTGGAACAAAAATAAAACCTGCGAGGGATAAAATTCTGTGGAAAAAATTTGAGTGAAAAAAATAACATTACACTGAAAATATTTACATTCACAAAACTATTCTTTCACAATAAAATGCAAATAACTACTTCAATAAAAACAAAGATGAACAACCCGAAATGTGCAATTTTAACAATATTCTGCCTGTTACTGAATGTTTTGTGCATTTATGGATCCACTGTGATCTGTAGTTGTGTTAATAATAATAAGATGGAATATTGTAGAAATTGTTCAAATTTTAGCTCCAAACTCCAAAATTTTAACAATATTCTGCCTGTTACCAAATGTTTATGCAACATCGTGTGTAATGTACTTGTATAAATAATAAGTCGAGGCATAATATACAGGGTGGGGAAGCAAAATTTACAATGAACATTTAGTTGTTTTTTCTCAGCAGGCACTACGTCAATTGTTTTGAAACCAAACATATATTGATGTCATAATCCTACCTAACACTATTATCCATACCTTTTCAGAAACTTTTGCCCATATGAGTAATCAGGAAAGTAAACGTCAAAGAGTGTGTGATTTGCTGAATGCACTCGTCACACCAAAGGAGATTTCAAAAATAGTTGGAGTGTCCATAAAGACTGTTTATAATGGAAAGAAGAGAATGACTATGAGCAAAACTATTACCAGAAAGTCTGGAAGATACTATTAAAGAAGAATGGGAGAAGTTGTCGCCCGAATATTTGAGGAACACTTGCGCAAGTTTCAGGAAGCGTGTGAAGGCAGTTATTGAGAAAGAAGGAGGACACATAGAATAAAAACATTTTCTATTATGTCAATTTTCTTGTGGCAAATAAATTCTCATGACTTTCAATAAACTAATTGGTCATACACTGTCTTTCAATCCCTGCCTCAAAATATTGTAAATTTTGTTTCCCCACCCTGTAGTTAAAATTGCGCTAATTTTTCAAATTAAATTTGTTTTTTCAGGTAATTCACATCTTTTTTTGTAAAATATAAATATTTTCAGAATTTCGTTTTTTTTTTTTTTGTACTAAAACAAAAAAAACAAAAAAAAAAAAAAAATGGATTTGTCATTATTTATAGGTTATTAAGTCATTATTTTACTGGCCTGACCCGCTTGAGATCAAATTGGCCTAAATATGGCCCCTGAACCAAAATGACTTTGACACCCCTGTTCTAGACTAATCCACTAAAACAAGGCTGACGGTATTAAATGTTTGGATACAAAGCCACAGCTGCATCTTAGTCACTCCTCTATGTTAATGAGTGACGACGCTAAACCGCATACATCAATATCAGCAGGACCTCACCCAATGCAAACAACATCAGGGTGTCAGACTTCCCTCTGTACTCGCCCGATTAGAATCCCATCGAACATCTTTGAGATGTTCAGGATCGGAGAGTACACCAGCAGCATCATCCACCCACTTCTCACCGGGAGCTGCGAGATGCACTCCTGCCTGAGTGGGATCAAATTCCCACAGAGACCGATCGACGATCATGTGACCTTAATTCTACGAAGGTTACAGGCACCGCTAGCAGCAAACGGTGGACACACATGATATGGATGTTGATGTGATGCCAACTATAAGATCCAGAGGGAAATCATTTCATCCAACTCCTATGTCTGCAACATGTCTCAAACCTTAGTACTTCACTGATTTGTTGTATCTCATTGAATATACAAAATGTTACAATGTGTTCGCACTGATGCAGACATTTTGCAGAACCCATATTTTAATCAAATGTTTGGGTCTTGCCTCCACATCAAGGTTCAAGGTCGACTTTATTGTTTCCCGTGGGTGAAATTTGGCTGAAACGAGCAAAAACAAGCTGCACTGCAACACATAAAACAGAAGACATGCTACTAAAAACACATAAAATACCTGACCTATAACAAATAAGTTACAATTAGTTAGACATGTAAATATTTAGGCATCATACCCTATTTAACTGTGTCTATTATGATGGATCGATGGACAGACCTCTACTTTTTGATTCATAATTTTTGAACCAGACAAGTTTAAGACAAATACTACTCATAATTGGAAAGGTCTAAATGACATCTTTAACATACTCAAAGAGCAAAATTTAATTTTAAATATTTTTACATGAAAAATAGCAAAAACTACTGCGTCACGGATGGACAAAATATTAATGTCTATTTTTTGCAAGAATTACAAAGTTCTCAAAAGTGAAGTTCCTCTGACATTTTCATCCTAAAATGTTTTCAGTGTATACCTTAAACCCTTTATTTGACAACCTAATAATTGGTTAGTGGAAAAAAAAATACTGTATCATACCTAAATAGCAAGAGTTTTGACAAATAGCAGTGTCACAGATGGACAATAGTAAATATCAAATTAAATCTTTTTTATTTCAATTATCAATATCATATACTTTTTTTTTTTTTTTTTTTTTTTTACAATATTTACAACATACAAATAATATTAACATTATATTCAAATGTATTTTGCATAGGTATATGTATTTATTAATTTTAAACACTGTTTAGAATATGACATAAATAATATAATTGTCAAATATCAATGTATTTGGAATAAATGTAGTTTATTTATGAGAGTTTATAAAATTAACCCAGAATGGCAGCAGAAAACTTTCTAAACATTCACACTCATACAGTCTACATTTTTCTGAGTAATTATAAGTAATTACCTACCCAAAAATATAAGTTTGGTGTAGATTATTGTAATTAATTGTAATTTTGACCAGATGTTAACCTTCCCTTGACTTCGACCTATTGCTTTGTGTAATGAAAGTGCATCTGAAACATCAAATCCAGGTGTATATGTTGGTGTATGACCTGCAGTAGATTGAGGTCAACATGAATACCTTTGGGAGATGGACCAGACCAGTGTTATAGACAAATCTGCTCTGTGTATAGAATACACTTCCAACACTTAAGGTGTTTGTAGTAGATCCAGTAACAACCACAGTGTCCACAATTTGAAGTCCACCAGAAACACTGGTTTGTCTGAGAATTTGTACCAGGTTGTAGAGGTTTTTAGGTTGAGTCGTGTACGTCCAACTACATATCAAACTGTAAAGGCGGCCTTACACTGTGCGAGTTTAGAGACGATTTCTCACTCGTGCTACTCTTTCTGGGATCGGGCCCAATGTGCCTCTAATTGTGTGTCGTGCTTCGTGCAGTGTACATGGGGTAAAGAGAAGCAATTAGCACCTCACGACCACCTCACGACCAGCAATCGTGTGTTCGCAAGGAAAACGGAGCTGTTTGAAATCCTGCTCGCTCCTCGTGAGTGTATCGTACTGTCAAAGCAGTGCCACGAACCGATGTGCCTCAAATTCTCACACTGTGCATGCGCGAACACAGACGCGTACAGTAGCGTACAAGCTAACAGTAGCTGGCTGTTGTCCTAGTGCAGTTTAGCTGTTGCACCTTACCTCTAGTTCCTGGATGACAGCCCATACTGTCCACGTCTGGACAACCAATGCCTGCACCAAACACATCATTGTCTTTTCTTCTTTTTTGATTCCTCACAGATAATGGTACATATTACCAAAGCAGCTCGTTGGTTTTTGTTTAGCACTACCATTTCGTGACTCACACCAATACACAATCGTCTATGCACTTTTACGAATTCCTTGGTATTTTAACGTTGTATTTCCGGATACAACACTCAAACGTGTCGTGCGTCCTGTGGTGTATGGTCCTACAGTGTGAGCAGTCAGGTCGCATACGAGCGTCGGTCCGTACAGTGTGAGAGCAGGAATCGTGAGCCTGACTGTACGACTGATTCGCACAGTTTGAGATGGAGCTGCGTGCAATGATCGAAATAATCGCACAGTGTATGGCCGCCTTAACATGATACCAGGTAGCACTGCAGTACTATGTCATCCAAACCCAGGGCCTAGACCGTGGGTCTCAAACATGCGGCCCGCCAAAGGTTCCAATCTGGCCAATGGGATGTTTTTGCAAAGTCAAAAATTCCAGTCTTGAATTGAATTAAGCAAAAAAAAAAAAAAAAAAAAAAAATTAGCTTGAATTACAGAAAAAATGTTGAGTTAAGCAAAAAAAATAATTTAAAAAATCTTCAATTAAGTAAAAAAATCTTGAATTAAGCCAAAAAAAATCTTGAATTAAGCCCAAAAAAAAATCTTAAATTTAGCAAAAAATGTTGAATTAAGCAAAAAAAAATCTTGAATTACCAAATTCAATTTTTTTTTTCTTTGTTTTAGTGCTGAAAATAACATTAAATCATGAAATTTTTACATTTACAAACTATCCTGTAACAATTAAATGTGAACCTCAACAAATACGAACAAACTGAAATGTCTAAAGAAAATTAAGCAGAATTTTAACTCTTTTCTGCCTGTTCCTCAGTGTTTAGTATCTTTGTAGATCTGATCCATAATGCACATGGACAAATGATAAATTGAGGAATAATATTGTTAAAATTGCACTTATTTTTCTGAAGAAATTTCAGTTTTTTCAGGTTATTCACATCTTTTTTGTTTGGATAGTTTATACAATTAAGTATTTTCATAATGTTTTTTTTTTCTTTACACTAAATCAAAGACAAAAATTTGGAGTTGTCATTATTTATATGTTATTATTTTACTGGTCCGGCCCACTTCAGATCAGATTGGGCTGAATGTGGCCCCTGAAAGAAAATGAGTTTGAGACCCCTGGCCTAGAACGTAGGCTACAGTTGTTGTATTTCCATTGGTCATCTGCGCAAAACTTGACTGATATTTACTAAATGTCAAAAAAACAGAAGTGCGTAATGTCGGTTTTTTCATTCAGTCACAAATGCGATGATTTGTTTATTTATTATCGCGAGATGACACGAGAAGTCATTCCATAAACATGGCAACAAACGAAAATATGGTGTTGATTTACAGATATAGTAATTATTATTATATATTACCGCTCGATCTCGTTCTAAATTTTAAAAATGATTGGGTTTCCTGGTGTGTGCATGTTTCTTTTAAAACTCTTCTTTGCTTGTTGTAATGTCCTTAAATATCCTATTTTTTTTTTTGTTTTTTTTAAATTCACATGACTAGTTGCGGAAAAAGGTCTTTCCATTGCAGTTTTGCATGATATACCAATTGTACTACACCCGAAAAACCACCTCTTGCCAGCTCAAAAACTTTTAATCAAAAAACGAGAGTTTGGGTGAAATTGTTGTTTTTTCATTAGGTAAATTTTTAATTTTCAGTGGGTCAACGTAAAAGCAACTACTGACAATGGTCTATATGTAACATCATGGAATAGCTTTTTGCATGTGCATTAACCCTTTCATGCATTAATTATGAGAACCTCAGAAATTATTTTTGTTCTTGAGTGTTTTTATTCCTCCATAGGCATGAAAAAAACAATGTGATCAAGTTGTTGTTGTTTTTTTTTTCATGGAGTTACAAAAATGTCAATGCATTTAATTTTTGAAGTAAAGAAACGTGTTTGAAAACCCAATATCAGAAAATGATATTAAAACAATGAAATACTAATAATGTTTGCTCACATACATTTTAGCATATTCTAATGCTAATCATTACTCTTTTCATGGAGATGCAAAAAAAAAAAAAAAAAAACTTTTTTTTCTAACAAATAATTGATTTACACTGAAACATGTTACTGCAGATCAGGTTTATCAAGAACAGCAAAGTTACAGTAATGGTATGAATTACAGTGTATGGGATGATGCATAAGTGTCCACTGTGTTGGCTGATGTGGAACTAAAACAACAAAATCCATGAATATACAAGAGAACAGCTGGAGAAGAACCGTCCACTGGAGTGACCACTATGCATGAAAGGGTTAATCTACATTTAATCCCAGTCGAGATTCAGACTAATAAATAGTGGAGAATCTTACATAAACCTTGCTATGTGCTGTTAAATCCCTAAGTTACACAGCAGCGACTGCATAACTTATCAAAGGCTTTGCACCAAACTCATGAGATCTACCGTTTAGATGTTCCGGTAAAAAGAAAAGAGCAACATTCATCTTTACTTATAGTATGTAGATACATTAATGCCACTCTGAACACACAAAGCTCACTGTCAGCAAAAATGATGAGATTTACATATAATTTTACAAGGCTTTATTCTTTGTGCAGCAACTGTTGGGCAATTTTCTCTTATTGCACGGAGTTAATGAATTGCATAGCACCCTAATTTAGCCGTGCTGCTGATATATGCATTCTTTCTTGAGCGGGAAGAAAAGTTACACTACACTACACAGTGACTGGACCTCATAATCCTGCTAAAAATACAAGACAAATGACTGTTGATGGACACTGTAATTGTTTTTATTTTTTCGGGTTGCGGCACAGTCAACCTGGAAAACAGAGCTGTCCAAGGACGTCCCCCGTCCAAGGTTACGCATGGTGCGGTGAATTAGTATGATCAATTAGTCAGACTAGTTCGACTCTGCAATTCCTCACATCTGTAGGCACGTTCAGAGCCCGTATGCTGCGAGGCTAAACTCATGGGATTATAGTCAGGGTTCAGTGGCAGCTAATCAGAAACAACTAACGGATACTTTTAATATCCCACTGTGCTTGTTAAAACATTGTTGGGAGCTGCCACTGCGAATGGATTAAGTCGTGAGTAGGCTTTAAGTTCTTAAGACAACGCCTTCAAATAGTTTAATAAAATACTTCAAGTGTTTCTTTTTTTGGGTGAATGCGGTGACAGAAAGTCTAAATGTAAAACAGCGGTGTGAGAAAAATCGAAAATGCTCGGGAAGTATTTTAATTCACGCAACCTCTGACAAGAAATAGACGCGTAAGGAAACAAACTGTTGTGCCGTTTGATACAATACAGTCTGAGTCACTACACACTCCAAATCAATCAGCGGTTATTGGTTTTTGTGCGAAGGAAATTATAAGGACCAAGAACAGTGCAGTGGCAGCTTGTGACAGGCTGGTAATTGTAGGTTGTTGGCCAGAGAGAGACAAATACAGTTGAATGGAGAATAAAATCCATGCACAAGTATGACATTAGCTAAGCAACTGAAAAATCTGAAATGTTTCAAGTCACTATGTTTTCTGATACAGCCTAAAAACTGGGATTTACACCCTAATTACAGGTATTTCACTCTTCTCTCCTGATGCACTCAAATTGAAATACTGTATTTTGTGTAAATTTGTTGTCAGATCATTTTACCAACTATGGATGGGTAGTATTACAGTATTCATATTACAGTCACAGAGGAGAATCGTCTACCAGGATGGTCAGTGGATCTTTGGGTAACTGGATTTTCTTTTCAGAAACAAAAGAAAAACCAGTGGTTCCTTGATTTTCATTTTAACCCTTTCATGCATAGTGGTCACTCCAGTGGACAGGTGTTCTCTTGTATATTCATGGATTTTGTTGCTCTATTTTTTTTTTTTTTTTTTTTTTTTACACATATCTTTATTGAAGTTTTAAAACACTACATATCTTTTCTGACATGAATTGGTAACATTATGTAGATCTCTCCTGAGCATAAATCCCCAGAATCACGAGCCCTCCCCATAGTTTTCACACAATTTATTAGTAAATACATGTTTCTGTGTCAAAAATTAAGTGTGTGGTATCCAGCTGAGTGGACATTTTTGCAATTTCATGAAAAATAGAAAAATACGTTCATAAGATTTTTTTTTTTTTTTCATTATTATTTTTAAAAAATGTATTTTTACATTTTTTAAAAAATATTTTTATTATTTATTTATTTTTTATTTATTTTTCAGAAGAAAATTTTCATTGTTTTTTACATTGTGTTTTTTCATGCCTAAGGAGGAATAAAAAAAAACACTCAGGAAAAATTTTTGATTAAGGTTCTCATAATTTGTGCATGAAAGGGTTAAAATAGAAGAATTAAAATTTTATTTCAAGGCGTTTTTCTTTTTCAGTATCACAACAGATAAACCAAATTTTCAAAAAAATGGATTGGTTTTTGTTTTCTCTTTCAGAGGTTGTAAGTTTCAAGCAAAGAGCGCTAATGGCTAGGTCACAAAGATTCTTACGAACGATGGGTTTGTATGAATCTTCCTGTTCGTACGAAATCTGGACTTTGTAGACATTCACGGAGGGAACATGTCTACGATGTCAAGATTTCATACAAACTGGAAGAGTCGTACAAACATATCGTTCATAAGAATCTTTCTGCCCTAGGCATTAGCGCTCTTTTCTTGAAAATGACAACATCCGGTCTCAGAAAATGAAAAAAAAGTGGCATTTTTGGTCCGTTTTTCCTTTCTGTCAGGTAGTAACTTTCTTTATTGTTATTAGAAATTATATATACAGGGTGGGGAAGCAAAATTTACAATATTTTGAGGCAGGGATTGAAAGACAGTGTATGACCAATTAGTTTATTGAAAGTCATGAGAATATATTTGCCACAAGAAAACTGACATAATAGAAAATGTTTTTATTCTATGTGTCCTCCTTCTTTCTCAATAAGCGCCTTCACACGCTTCCTGAAACTTGCGCAAGTGTTCCTCAAATATTCGGGTGACAACTTCTCCCATTCTTCTTTAATAGTATCTTCCAGACTTTCTCGTAATAGTTTTGCTCATAGTCATTCTCTTCTTTACATTATAAACAGTCTTTATGGACACTCCAACTATTTTTGAAATCTCCTTTGGTGTGACGAGTGCATTCAGCAAATCACACACTCTTTGACGTTTGCTTTCCTGATTACTCATATGGGCAAAAGTTTCTGAAAAGGTATGGATAATAGTGTTAGGTATGATTATGACATCAATATGTGTTTGGTTTCAAAACAATTGACAAAGTGCCTGCTGAGAAAAAACAACTAAATGTCCATTGTAAATTTTGCTTCCCCACCCTGTATATATATTATACTATATTGAAATTAGGAACCAATTATTGCTAACTTTGTAGCCCCCAGTGAGAAATGATTTGGAATGGTAGGAATAAAGGCGTTGGAGTAAATTAATACATTTTCCTAAATTCTGGGAGTCAAAAATTTTTGCTAGTATGGTTGTGAAATAGGCATTAAATTCTGTTCTAAGTAGTCTTAAAAAGTCTTAAATTTAACTTGTAGAAACCTGTAGGAACCCTGAAAATGACCTATAAATCCTGCCAGCACTAAAATTTATGTCTACTGAATCTTAAATGCAACACTTTTAACTAAGAAAAACATAATCACTGAGGAAAAACATGTCCATTTCTTGGATAACAAGGTACAAATGAAGAGGGTGCCGGTAAATTTGTGGTCAATTTACTGTTTAACCTTGTCTCAAATGGGAAAAAACAACTGAAAGAGGATGGTGAATTGGGCCGTGTTAACACAGTATGTGATCACAGAGAGCAGGATGGGAGTAAACGGAGGCACAACCGGCTGAACAGGCTGACATCGGACTGTAACCGAATGTCTGCAATCTGTGTCAGAGACCGAACTAAATAAGACAAAACTGTGTCAGCTGTCACTTGAATCTGCTTTACATTAACTGCAGTGTTGAAAACAGCTGTCTCACTAGAAAAAAACACACACTGGAAACCTAGGGAAAATTGCCCGCCTGCCACTTTTTCATTAGTCTGGAGTCTTTTTTAACTAACGTGGTTACAATCGTCATGGGTTGAATCTTGTATCACTTATCCAACATGCTGTCATGAGACCCAGAACTGCAGAAATATGTCCTATTACGCCTGATGGCCACCGCTACAAGACGCTGCTAAAACCAATGGAAAATACATCATTAAGAACTGGATGATGGGCAGTGACAATGTATTTTTTTTTTTTTTTTTAACATGTGCTTCTTCCCCTCTTGAAAGGGACTGATGGCGCCTATGTGTAGATTTGAACTGGATTCCAAGACAGTTTGTTTGATTTTATTTTGAAAACTTTTAATTATAATGTATAAAGTGCGATACTCTTCAATACAAAAGGCAAACTATTTACACATCTCTTAAAAATAAGTGTAAAACAAGTACATGTAAATAGTAATTAACCCTCTGGTATCCGGGTGTGCTTTTTAGGCACACTTTGCACTTCATGTTAAAAAACTTCATATAATTTTTCACAATTTAAATAAGGTTAGAATTCAAAAGTTGTTCATTTTTGCATGATCTTTAAAATTCTGGCAACCAACTAAAATATGCACATTGTAAACAAAAGAAAATTACAAGACTAGCATCTGTCTCCCAAGTGTGCCTAAAACGCATTATTTCTTCCATTATAACCACTGTTTTTGATCCGTAAGCCATTAAAGCATAAATCCTGCTTTTACTGATATCTGGGCTTCACTTAAGAGGTGAGGGTCTACATTAATTTATTAACGTTGTTAATGTTGCTGTTAATCATTGACATATGCCAGGCTGCAAAAATGAAATCATATGTAATAAAATTTTTATGTAGTATTTTGAAAAAAAATCTTATTTTGTGTTTTTTGCATCAAAAAATGTCGTGATATCATGATGAAAAGAGATTGTTTAATGGGTCAAAAAAATCTAAAATGAATGATTATTTGATATGTATGGTTAGGGCTGACCTTGATTTACAAAAATAAAATCAAATTAGAGCAGAAAAATAAATCAATATATAATATTTAATAGTTGGATTTATAGGTGTGCATTTTACGCACACTTGGTGACAGATGCTAGTATTTTTGAACATTTGACCTAGTGCCAAAAATAATAATGCAAATTAACCAATGTTGCTGTTAATAATTGACATATGCCAGGATGAAAAAATCAAATAATATGTGATCCACTTTTTATGTACTATATTGAAAAAATTTTTTTTTTTGTTTTTTGCGTCCAAAAAAATGGTTTGTTTACATTACAAACACGGCATTTAAAGGGTTAAAAAATGTGACAATTATTGAGTATTTGGTATTTTTATTTACGGCTCAAGTTGATGAAATAGAAAAAAGTGTAAAAGAATTAAAAACAAACTGTATGAAAAATTTTTTGACATTTTTCCACAAGTGTGCAAAAAAGGCACACTTGTGGAAAAATAAAGCGCTCTTCGAGTGCTTTTCTAGCAAGACAGCACAGACCTCCGCCAAGGCAGATCAGTGGGCCCCTGTGCCCCCCCCCCCCCCCCCCCCAATCACCACCAAAATGTAATCATTTGTTCCTTGTGCCAGTATCAACATTTCCTGAAATTTTCATCCAAATCTGTCCATACATTTTTGAGTTATCTTGCACACAAACAGACAAACCAACGCCGACAAAAACATAACCTCCTTGTCGGAGGTAAAGATGAAAGACACTAAACAGCACGTTGGTCCTCTGGATGGAAATATGAGGACGAAAAAAACAAGATGCAGCAGCTGTTTCAAGTTGTTTTGTTGAAACTGTTAAAGGTGCTTAACAAACACGTTAAGTGCATATGTATTCCCTTCTTTCTTGAGTCTGTTTGCTCATGCAAAATGAAATGTGATTAATACAGATTAGAAATGAATATTTAACCATGATCAATCAACATTAATCCAGAGCAACTCTGTGATTAGTCTGATTAAAAATTTTACTCCTTTGACAGCACTAGAAAAAACATAATTCTGCATGTAAAACTGCAGATTTCCTCATTTGCAAATGTTCATTGATGTACACTTCAACCATGGACGTGCATCCTGCTTGAACACAGTCAGTTTCTATTCATCATTATCTGCACTTAAAAACATAAGACAAAAATATATTCAGTGGCTCTGCACAGTCATAGAAATTTTCTTTGCTGTGCGTCCCAAAGGTCCAGGCTAAATTATTCAAGGGTACTCTTGTACTTTCAGTCCGACTGGAGCTCAGTGCAACATAAGTTAAAGTGAAAGGCAGATTGACTGGGCTCTATAGAGATGTCACTGAGTGGTGTTTTGTATTGAAACAGCGGCGTTCCTTGATCCTGCCGCCCTTCTATGCTAATTATTCCTGCCCTAATGCCACTTAAGATTAATTAGTCATTTACTTGGCGGTTATTTGATACATTAGCGATTTGTCAGCCACGTTGGCCTTGAGAGAAACAGCCTTTCAATAAATAAATGGTTGGAAACACAACCACGACGGTAGAGTAAATATTAACTTATATCTTTTTTTTTTTATGGTTTACAACACATTAGGACAAGGGAGCTTTTATAGAACACTTTGTCTCATGTTAAAACAGAATTATAGGCTTTTCAAACCAATGGAGAGCAATAGGCCACCGTCAACATCCACAATGAAACCCATTCATTTTAGGAGTATTTTCATTTAGGGATGGTCAACCTGACACTCCTAGATTGTAACTGATCTTCATGTCCCTCCATCCGACTCCTATTTCTAAACTTCACATGATCATTAAACAACGCAGATCCATCAATAATCCGATAGAGCCGAACATACAGCTCAGTTTGTCGGACAAATGACACATAAGGGAAGCGACGCACAAGTAAACAATGCAACTGAAGTAGGAGAGTTGCTAAAAATGGAGCCTATTGGATGAAGACCTGCTTATAAAAGCTTCATAGTGAAGAATTGGAGAATTCAACAAAGTGTGACCAAGGCAGCAGATGGATGATAGAGGTGATGGAAGTGGTCACTAATGACTTACCTAAAACTATGGAAGTTTTTAACCCTTTATAAGGCACTCAGAAATACTCTGAAATTCAAAATTTCAACCTTCGTGTGTTATTGGAGGAGCTAACAAGGCTTTATTACTATTGTGAAATGTTTCTAAATTTTGTATTGCTATGTAGAAAATCAAGGTCAATGAAGTTACCATATTTGGGTAAGGAACCAAATATGGTAACTTCATTGACCTTGATTTTCTACATAGCAATACCATATTTGGTATGGTAACTACATAGCAGTTACCATATTTGGTTCCTTACCCAGGGCGACACAGTGGTGCAGTGGTTAGCACTCGTCCCTCACAGCAAGAAGGTCCTGGGTTCGATTCCAACACCAGTTGACGGGAGGTGGGACCTTTTCTGTGTGGAGTTTGCATGTTCTCCCCGTGTCTGTGTGGGTTCTCTTCGGGTACTCCGACTTCCTCCCACCATCCAAAGACATGCATTGGTAGATTAATTGGTTAATCTAAATTGCCCATAGGTGTGAATGTGAGAATGATTGTTTGTCTCTATATGTTCAGCCCTGAGATGAACTGGCGAAATGTCCAGGGTGTACCCCGCCTTCCCCCGTAAGTAGCTGGGATAGGCTCCAAGTGACTCCCATGACCCTAGTGAGGATAAAGCGGGTTCAGAAAATGAATGAATGAATGAAGGTTCCTTACCCATATGTAGCAAAAAACAAAATAAAACAGTTGATGACGTGTCTAAAAGGGCACATTGAGTTACACTGGCTACCCATAGCGGCCTGCATTAAATTCAAGTCATTAACACTAGTCTACAAAATTCTCAATGGGTCTGCTCCTACCTACTTAGGTGAGCTGATAAAAGCTTATGCTGCCCCACAACCACTCCGCTCGTCTAGGGAATGTTGTCTGGCAGTCCCAAAACCTTGCACAAGACAATCCAGGCTCTTTTCATTGGTCGTTCGGTACGGTGGTGGAATGATCTACCAAGCACTACGAGAACAGGGGCGTCCCTACAAATCTTCAAGAAGCTCTTGAAAACCCAGCTCTTCCGAGAACACCTCCTGTCCTAGCACTTTCAAACATTCCATTTTAAATGTATTGTTATGGTTATTCTGTTGTTTTACTTAGTATGTTTATTTCGCTGTTTTAATTATCCAGCTGTTTTTACGTCTTCTTAGTCTATTCTTGTATTTTTAGTCTATAATTTTGCTTTTTAATCTTCTGTACGACACGATTTTTAATTGTACAGCTGCTTTATGTTTTTATCTATTCTTGTATTTTATCTTATTTTATTTTTTATTTTTGGTTTTCCCCATAAGTCGCTTTGTAAAAAAGCATCTGCCAAATGCATAAATGTAAATGTACAGGGTGGGGAAGCAAAATTTACAATGAACATGTAGTTGTTTTTTCTCAGCAGGCACTACGTCAGTTGTTTTGAAACCAAACATATGTTGATAATCACTATTATCCATACCTTTTCAGAAACTTTTGCCCATATGAGTAATCAGGAAAGCAAACGTCAAAGAGTGTGTGATTTGCTGAATGCACTCGTCACACCAAAGGAGATTTCAAAAATAGTTGGAGTGTCCATAAAGACTGTTTATAATGGAAAGAAGAGAATGACTATGAGCAAAACTATTACCAGGAAGTCTGGAAGATACTATTAAAGAGGAATGGGAGAAGTTATCACCCGAATATTTGAGGAACACTTGTGCAAGTTTCAGGAAGCGTGTGAAGGCAGTTATTGAGAAAGAAGGAGGACACATAGAATAAAAACATTTTCTGTTATGTACATTTTCTTGTGGCAAATAAATTCTCATGACTTTCAAAAAACTAATTGGTCATACACTGTCTTTCAATCCCTGCCTCAAAATATTGTAAATTTTGCTTCCCCACCCTGTAAATGTAAAAACCAAGAAGTAAATATTTCAAAAATACAAGAAAAACACATGTAAGGTCAAAAGAACATCACTTTTAGAACATTAGAACAGAAGTGCTGATCCAGACCCCTGTCCACATCCACATTATCCCTTTAAACATCTTTCCTTACATTAGTACCATTACTTCACGCAGAGGTGGACCTTACAGACCCTGTAGACCACAGTGGACCTGGTATTGTTGCCTTACTGTCCACACTGTCACTGTTGTTATCACTGATTTGTAATGCATGCAGAAATGACCAAAAATAGTCACTTGCCCGATAAAGGGTTAAAGCAGTAGCAAAGTAGACAGAGGATTTTGTTATGCTAAATCACACATTTTTTTGTTCTTTCCAGTTGTTTCATACTCTATTTATGCTGGATAAAGGTCTGATTAAATGTCCTTTTTTGGGGGGTGGGTATTACCAAAACAATAATGCAAGGTGGAAATGACTGCATCTTTACTATAATATAGTGTATTTATTGTGAAAACAAAACAAAGAGAAAACAAAGAAAACCACCAGTTGTTTGTTGTCTGTTTATACTAGGAAATGAAATTGAAAAGTCAAGTGAAGGGTGTCACTGAGTCTTGACAAGTTGTATTGATCATAATTTTAAACGCTATATTTTTCAGTTCCAGATGCCTGTTACTTTCTGTTTTGTGCCTTTGTAGATCCACTGTGAACTGTAAGGGGTAATGTATATGTGTAAATGGTAAACAGAGGCATAATATTGTTAAAATTGCATTTTATTTGCTTAAGAAATTTCAGCTTGTGCATTAATGTTCAGGTTGTTCACATTTTGTGAAAGGATAGTTTGTACATATAAAGAGAGAAATTTGGAGTTGTCATTACTGTATATGTTTTTATGCAATTATTTTCCTGTTCAAGTTCAAATTGGGCTGAATGTGGCCCCTGAACTAAAACGTGTTTAACATCCATGGGGTGTCAAACTCATTTTAATTCAGGGGCCACATCCTCCCAATATGATCTGAAGTGGGCCTGACCTGTAAAATAATGACATGATAATATATAAATAATGTCAACGCCAAAGTTTTCTCTGTGTTTTAGAGTGAAAAAGTAAAATTACATTCTGAAAATGTTTACATTTAGAAACAATCAGTTAGCATGAACAACCATGAAAAAACTGAAATATATTAAGAAAAATAAGTGCAATTTTATCATTTACACATGTGCATTACAACTTACAGATCACAGTGGATCTCCAAATACACAAAACATTTAGGAACAGTAACAACTACGGTGGCCCAGAGGTGCAACAGGCCAAAAAATTATCCACTAGACGAAAAAAATTATCTACTACAAGAAAAAAAAAGAGAACAGCCTAAAAAAATTATCCACTAGATGAAAAAAATTATCTACTACAAGAAAAAAAAGAGAACAGCCTAAAAAAATTATCCACGAGATGAAAAAAATTATCTACTACAAGAAAAAAAAAAAAAGAGAACAGCCTAAAAAAATTATCCACGAGATGAAAAAAATTATCTACTACAAGAAAAAAAAAAAAGAGAAAAACAGCCCAAAAAAATTATCCACTATAAGGAAAAAAAAAAGAGAGAACAGCCTAAAAAAATTATCCACTAGACAAAAAAATTATCTACTGCAAGAAAAAAAGAGAACAGCCTAAAAAAAATTATCCACTATAAGAAAAAAAAGAGAACAGCCCAAAAAAAATTATCCACTAGATGAAAAAAAAAATCCCCTATAAGAAAGAAAAGAGACCAGCCAAAAAAATTATCCACTAAAAGAAAAAAAAAGAGAACAGGCAAAAAAAATTATCTACTAGCCCAAAAAATTATTCACTATAAGAAAAAAAAAAAGAACAGGTGAAAAAAATTATCTACTATGAGAAAAAAAAAAGAGAGCAGCCCAAAAAAATATCCACTATAAGAAAAAAAAACATCATCCACCTTTTCAATTACGGGGGCGCTGTTTACCCGAAAGGTGTCTTGCTTTAAAATTAAGGCCACCACAAAAAATAAAAGGATAGGCTGAAAAATTTTAAGGCTTTCGGCTAATGTGGCTAATGCTAAGGAAGTACCCCACCGGAAGTGGAGGTCGTGCGCTAAAAAATAAAGTTATTTTAAAATATAGATATTTACATTAATATAGTTTGCAAAGCAGTTAAATGATTAAATACGGTTCCAGTGTCTGCTCAAGGTTAGGCATGGGCGTTAAATGGTCAAGGTTAGGGTTAGGGTATGGTTGGGGTTAGTTTTCAGTGGTAAATGGCCCTTGTGTGCACTGTGTGAAGGTTCGTTGCTAAGCTAATGCTAACGCGAAAAGTTGACGGCAACTTCGTGTTATTTTATTTTGAGAGGAGGAGAAGAGGAGCTTCCTGTGGAGCTCCACTATCATGGCATTGCCCATTTGTTTGCAGGTAGACCTCTCCTCCTCAACTCAACAGACACAATATTATTGAATTTGCACTTATTTCTCTTAACCCATGAAGACCCAAACATCCATCACCAACCAAAAGCATGATTTTGTGATTTAGTGATTTATTCCGAACATGCAATGAAATTTAACATATATGCACTTGCAAAACATACATAATAATACAAATATCAAGAATCATAACAATCTTCGTCAGAAGAAAAGCACAATAATTCCATTTACTTGCCCGGAAAGGGGTGGGAAGAAATATAATTTATTTAATCCCACCCCCTCTCCCTACAATATTATTAATAATGTATGTCCCTCTTCCTTTTACATTACTCTTCTATATTTATATATCTATTCACACACACACACAAACACACCTACACACACAAACACATACACAAGCATCTACTGAAGTCAGCTGTTTAATACCTGTTGATCCATTAATCCTATCAATACATGTAAATAATTGGTGTAAAATACAGTTTGTCATGTTTTCATGGTCATCAGATATGACCCATTTGGACGTTCAGAGGCTCCGTAGTTACCGTGGAAACACCGTCATCTTCTACAACATTAAGCCACCAGTAAAATCCATGGAGTTGGATCAATGACAGTGGATGGAAATGCTTGATTTATGTAAAGTTAAAAAAAAAAAAAAAAAAGGTCACTTTTTCCACAGTTTTTTTCTGATTTTGATATGATAACCCTCATCTTTAATCTGATCTTTTATGAACATCTACATGATCAGTAAATTAAATACAGGAAAGTACCTGATTTATACTGATAAAATGCAAAAGGCACAACAGCTGTTCTTTTTTTTTTTTTCTATTTTTTTTTTTTCTATTATTTGATTTTTTGTGTATTGTTTATCATTATTATTATTATTTTTCTATTGTTTGATTTTTTTATTTGTGTATTATTTATTTTTATTTTTGTTTCATGTTTTGTATTATGTCTATGTCTGAAATAAACTAACCTAAAAAAAAATATATAAAAAATACAGAGGATAATATTTGAATAAAAGGTGACAAAATCACCTAAGAAAGGCTAAATATAGGGAAAATTTCATTTGGGAACTGACACCAAAGTAACGCTGGGTCTTTATGGGTTAAGACATTTCAGGTTGTTCATATTTTTCAGGTTATTCACATTTTTTGTGAAATGATGTAAACATTTTCATGCAATCTGACTTTTTTTTTTTTTTTTTTTGCATTAAAAAAAAAAACATTTTGCAGTTCGTATTATATTTATTTATAAGTTATTATGATAGTATTTTACATGACTTACCCGACTTACTACTTGAGATTGAATTGGGCAGAATGATGGAACCTAAACTAAAAAAAATGATTGTTAATAATTTCAGTGTAATTTTTGCATTTCACAAAGTTCATCCCATGGCCTGGATTGGACCCTTACACGGACCGGTTTTGGCCCCCAAGCCTTATATTTGATACCTGTGGTCTATATTGTACAAACTGTGAATCATGAACCTGATTAAAACCATCTTGTGCCCAGATCAGCCACATTGTCTTACCTATTTCCTCCATTCTTCCTCAAATTGCATTCATATCAGTCTTAACAATATTATCTTTAGTGATTCTCATTAAACATCTGTTGATTGACCATCATTCTGCCAATTGTGTGGATGGGGATTGTAATTAACGCTGCCCTGAGCCACTGCTCCTTTTCTATTTCATGGATTTCTATGCATCTCAATCAATGTTACACCTGCCGGACGAATGCATCCTCATTCCAAGCTAACACAACCAACATTTGACTTTCATTAAGCAACATAACTTTCGATCAATACAGATTTGTGTGTAAGGGTATACGTTGGAAAAATATAAATAAATAAACGAGTCACCCTAATCTAACATCCGCAGCCAAACTGTTTAATGATGGCATTCAGCTGAGTGGTTTTGAATTTAATAGCGGTGATAGAATTGCCATTGTCCTCACTTAGATCTAGTGATGCCCCGAAGGCTCCAATAAACGTGAAACCGGGCGCCAAAGAAGCCAAATAGGAGTCGAAAGAAATGAATGCAATTCACAAAACAAAGTGACTCATACCTCATTTTATAGCAGCGCTCACTCTTTTCAAATGAAATACCTGATTTATTTGACCTCGCCGCTATAACGCGAGAGCCGCAATAGAGGCTTATTGTGTGACAGAATAACCTCCCATCCACCCACAAGTGTCACTCAACAAGGGTCGTGCACCAAAACTAATTCTCAAATAATTGGAAATGAAGTAATAACTTATAATGTCTGCAAACTGGGTCATTTGGAGCAATCAAAAGAACAGGTCCCATAATAGTGCATATGGTAAGAAAAAAATGGCTTGTATTGCAATTATCTGGAGTAAAACCAGATTGTGGATGGTTTGTTAACAAAATGCATATGCCTACCTTTATTAAAATGAGCTTATTTAAAGCGTCTGGAAACCCAAATATCAAAAATACACTTATGAATTAGGATTTTTGGATATTTCACAAATTAGTGGTATCAAAAATCAGGTAAAGTTTGATTCCAGAGAGCAAATTTTGTCACAAAATATTACTTTTAGCTTCAAAAACTACTGTCTATTGACCTTAACTAAAGCCACAACAGCCTTCGACCTTCTAACTCAAAATCTAGTACACAGTAAATTTGCCAGTGTAAAAAATGCAGAGTCAAAGTATTTTAATTCTTTCGGAGTTATTCCAACAATGGACAGAGTAAGATTTAACAAGCTAACTTCCAGTGTTGGTGAAAATAATTGGAGTTAACAGAGGTTTTACAGGGTGGGGAAGCAAAATTTACAATGAACATGTAGTTGTTTTTTCTCAGCAGGCACTACGTCAGTTGTTTTGAAACCAAACATATATTGATGTCATAATCATACCTAACACTATTATCCATACCTTTTCAGAAACTTTTGCCCATATGAGTAATCAGGAAAGCAAACGTCAAAGAGTGTGTGATTTGCTGAATGCACTCGTCACACCAAAGGAGATTTCAAAAATAGTTGGAGTGTCCATAAAGACTGTTTATAATGGAAAGAAGAGAATGACTATGAGCAAAACTATTACGAGAAAGTCTGGAAGATACTATTAAAGAAGAATGGGAGAAGTTGTCACCCCAATATTTGAGGAACACTTGCACAAGTTTCAGGAAGCGTGTGAAGGCAGTTATTGAGAAAGAAGGAGGACACATAGAATAAAAACATTTTCTATTATGTGCATTTTCTTGTGGCAAATAAATTCTCATGACTTTCAATAAACTAATTGGTCATACACTGTCTTTCAATCCCTGCCTCAAAATATTGTAAATTTTGCTTCCCCACCCTGTATGCACCATCCCATAATAGACCGACGTTCATACTATTACTGTAACTTTATGTTCTTGATAAACCTGATCTGCACTAACATGTTTGAGTGTAAATTAACTGCTAATTGTTATTAGACTGTAATTAACAGTTTTATTAATCAAAAAGGTTCTTTTTTTTTTGTATATTATCTCCATAAAGTGAGTAATAACTAGTATAAGAGTATGATCAAATATGAGAAAACATCAGATTATCCTGCATTAAAAATGTTTTATTTCACAGTTTGCACACAGTTTATCACTTATCTCTATCTGTTATTGCGTTTAAATATATGTTTCTGTGCTTCAAAAATTAAACCCATGGTGTCCGTCTGAGTGGACATTTTTGTAACCCCATGAAAAATAAGTTCATTTTAAAAAAAATCAATCGCATGCCTAAAGAGGAAAAAAAAAACACTCAGGAAAAAATCTTCTCTAAGGTTCTCATAATTCATGCATGAAAGAGTTAATGCCCCCATTTCGGTCTCAGCACCACCCTCTTAGCTTTCTCATTCCAAATGCCCCCCGACGGTGTCCCGACGCCCCGTTGACAAACACTGGTCTAGTGCAGAGGTTCTCAAACTTTTCCATGTAACAGCATTAGCTTCTAGCTAACCCCCCCCCCCCCCCATTGCAAACCCATCAACAGTACTACAAAATATGTCAAGAAACACTGACTTCTAGAATGTGTTTTCTTACTTTTATTCACTATACAATAGTTATTACATTTGTTTAGCATAAGAATATTATTAACTAACATGTTTCCACACTGTATATTCATAACACTGGGTTACAAAAAAATGTTTTTGTCAGGTTTTTTTGCTAATTTGATTTTGAAAAATTTGATCTTCTCAAAAAATTGATCACATTTTTGCGACTTTATCAGTTGATTTTTTATGTAGTTCTCACCCAAAATAGGTTTTAAGAGAAAAAAAATCATTCGATCGCTTGATTCCTGTTAGGTACAATGGTGTATTCACCGCAGATGTAGCAGAATACGTCAGGCTTATTTTTGCAAGATCTTCTAGTCGAAGCCATTTCATTCACCTGTAATATTAAAAAAAAACAATCATAAATTGGCAAAAGTAAAATCTTCAGAACTCGTTTATTGCAAGAAATATGAAAGAATTTTGTATCATATGATGTGAAAATACCCATAAATGTAAGCAAAAATGTTAAACAGCCGATATGTAGCATAGTTCAGAAAGTTGACCTGATTGAGCAAAATTAATGGGATTTTTGGATTCAGCACACCAAAATTATCCTAAATCAGCTGAAAAAACTTAAACAATAAATTTGTTGTTGACCAGTGTAATAATCCTTGATAATCAGCATCTATTTTTTAAATGTTGTTTTGTTTTGCATTTTTTTTCCCCCATCTTTGCTCCAATTTTCGGAGGCCTCCCTAGCGGCCTCCATTTTGAAAACCACTGATCTAGTACATAATACCAAAAAATCACAAAGTATTATAAATTAGTTTCAACCAAACAGGTTTTTTTTGCACTTCTGCATTGTTGGACTGGAGATTTACTTCACAATTAATCATGGAAGCTAATCACTATCAATGAAAAAATCTAAATAAAATAAGCTTTCTGATATTAGCGACTAGTTGCTTGCAAACTATCTATTAATGGCTACGTACAGTATCTTCTCTTGACCCATCATGCCTTTTTGTTTGTCTCTGGCTACACATGGAGATTTAAAACATAACCACTGTGAAACAATCAGTAGTGATTTCTTTTACTGATTAATAGCTTTTTGTTGCTAACGCTGCACACCCTCTAATCCTTTGTTCATTCGGCCTCATCAGCTCAATAGGTTATAAGCTATTGTTTTTCCTTGTGTCATGTGTCTCTGATGTCCCTCTGATGAACTTATACCAGAGGTTTGCAAGTCACAAGTAAGGCTCAAGTCTTTGTCCTCAAGTCCCAAGTCAAGCCTGTCGAGTCCCAAGTCCTAAACTTTGAATTTCAAGTCCTTCGAGTCTTTTTAACAGCAATAAATATATTACATTTAGATGACAGATCATATACACTTTTTAAATCAGCATTTATTTATCAAAACATATTTGATAAAATAAGTGAACTGACAACATGTATAAAATGTACAAAAACAAAGTGCTGATCAGGGGTGGGAATTGGTAGGAATTTATCAATATCAATGCTAAACTTGTTGGTATGAATCTATCTGATGTGATACTTCAGTCTGTTGTCTTTTGAGTATTTACAATCCAAGTCTTATGACTGCATGTCGAATGTCTATGTGTTCAATAAATAATACGTAAAAAAAAAAAAAAAATCAATGCCATTGTTGATTCTGCTTACCAGTCCAATTCCATATCAATTCTCCCATCGATTCCTGAGTGTTTTTTTTTTTGTTTGTTTGTTTTTTGTTTTTTGAGTGCGAAAAAAAGTAGTTGGCCTGAGTGAATGGATGTGTTTTATGGACTTAAATACACAATGCTGCAATGTATTAAATACGGGTCAAAACACAGTAATGTCCCATCAGAGAGCGAACTTTAATTGATTGCCATTCCAACATTTATTTGAATATTAAGTAGCTCCTTGTTTTGGATAATCCTTTATAGTCCAACTAAAACAAAAATGAATTTAAAAGTAAAAATGGGGGTCATTTAGCAACATTAATCTGTCAAATTGTCTCTAAAATGTCCCATCAGAGAGATTTTGAATACCGTGTTTTGACCCATTCAGAGAAATGAACAGAAGTGGACCAAAAACACGAGGCCACATGCAGATTAAACTTAATCTAAGATTAAGATCTAAATTTCAGATTTTTCAAACACGTTAAAATCAGATGGTGATATGCCATAGCTAACCTAATTGTCCAACAAAATGATCTACACCAGGGGTGTCAAACTCATTTTAGTTCAGGGGCCATATTCAGCTAAATTTGATCTGCAGTGGGCCAGACCAGAAAAATAATAACAGAATAACATATAAATAATGACAACTCCAAATTTTTGTGTTTGTTTTAGTGTAATAAAAACCCCATTAAATTATGAAAATAATTACTTTTATAAACTATCAAAAAAAAAAAAAAACACCTGAAAAAACTGAAATTTATTTATATTTATTTATTATTCCTCAACTTCTCATTTATCCATGTGCATTATGGATCAGATCTACAAGGACACTAAACACTGAGGAACAGGCAGAAAAGAGTTCAAATTGGGCTGAATTTTCTTTAGACATTTCAGGTTGTTCATATTTGTTCAGGTTATTCACATTTTATTGTTACAGGATAGTTTGTAAATATAAATATTTTCATAATTTAATGTTATTTTTTGCACTAAAACAAAGAAAAAAATTGAAGTTGTTAATTCTAGATTTTTTTTTTTTTGGCTTCATTCAAGATCTTTTTTTTTTTTTAACCGAATTTTTTTTTTAAAAATTGCATGCGTTAATTCAAGATTTTTTACTAAATTTGAGATTTTTTTGTCCTAATTCAAGATTTTTTTTTTTTTTACTTAATTGAAGATTTTTGGGGGGGGCTTAATTCAAGCTTTTTTTACTTAATTGAATTTTTTTTTTTTTTTTCGCTTAATTCTCGATTTTTTTTACTGAATTGAAGATTTTTTTTTTTGGCTAATTCAAATTTTTTTTACTTAATTGAAGATTTTTTTTTTTTTTTTGGCTTAATTCAAGATTTTTTCCTTAATTCAACCTAATTTTTTTTTCCTTAATTCAATTCAAGACTGTGGAATTTCTGCACTTTACAAATTCATCCCTCAGGGCCGGACTGAACCCTTTGGCAGGCCACATTTAGCCCCCGGGCCGCATGTTTAACACCCCTGATCTACACTGTTTTAATATGAGGTTTAGTATCATTATTTCTCAAATATTTGTGAATGAATTCATAAAACACATTTTACTGTATTTCAGAAAGCATGCTTAACTGGAACATAATGATGTATTCAAGAAGCAAAAACCTGTTAAAGATTTTATAACTAAATACCACAAACTCATTTTTATTACCCCAATTTTACTTTTCTTCATTAAAATTCATAAAACGATTCCAAACACAAACAGGTTGCATCAAAAATGTGGCATCGGGATGTTTTCCTTTTCAAACAATTCCTGATTTACTAATAAAAATTCAACAGTAGCTCCAGAGTTCACGGATCTATGTAAACATAAACCTCGATTATCGTCGGTTAATGTGATTCTTCCACTTACTGACTTTACTTTGTTGAGGTAAACGTATAATGGAGGCTACATGGCAGCTTTAGCGCAGTCTTTAATCACGTTAAGGTCAACTGATGCATGTAAACACACATAACCGTAATTAGAGTAATTATAATTGAGTTAATGCACATATATATCAGCTCATTCTTCTACTTAATTGGGACGTGGAAGCAATATTCAATCTCTCATTTGTGTATAGTTTAAAATTCATACAACAGAGCAGTACATGGTTTGGTTCCTGTAATGGAATCTATACGGTAAATAAAACCTTAAGATGATTGTTGTTTATAATGGAGGTATTAGTGTGCACACATGCATTACAGATCTGTGCTAATACAACCACACTATTATCCAGGTAGTCAAACGAGTTCTACTTTAAGTGGAAATATTCGCGTCAACTTTCTAATGATACGTTCTATTTTTCGCCTGCTTTTGATGCCACTTTTTTTTTTGTCCCTTTCCCATCAGATGTAAATAACTAAGTCGTCTTTTTTTTTTTTTTTTTTTTTTTTTTTTTTTTAGTTTTCTGTTTCTTTTCTCCCTTTTAATCACTGAGTTCTCTGGTTTCTTTTTAACTCCATATTTTAATGAAATGAATACATTTTCTAAAATAACTTGCTCAGACTGTGCATCATTATGATGAACTGTGGTAGCGCACCAGGCACAATATCACCACCAAATTGCCCTTGAGAATTAACCATCCTGTAATATATCCTAAAATCACAAGCTTATACCCTTTGCCTGGAGAGTATTCTGGAATACCCCTGAGCACAGACAGCAGCTGGTGGAGTTAAATCCATCCAGCAGGCACTGTCAGAGCAGTTCCCAGCAGGCTCTGCACAAATCAGTGATGGACATGCACACATTTTAAAAGCACCTTGCTACTTCCTGTTCTAAGATAAGAGTTTGTTATCAGCTTTGCTTATGAGTCAAATTCTTTATGCATTCCTCTTCAATTTTCTGGATCTAAAATGGATGTGAAGACAGAATATCTGTACATAATTCATTTACATTTGGGGTTTCTTGCCTGCCTGGTTGTCACTAATATTATAATACTTGGGATATTTCCCCTGGTAATGGACATGCCGCTGTCAATTTTTTGGTGTTTAAGCCCATGTTATTCAGACAGACCTCTCAGATTATTGCTAGCGTCTCCACGAGATCGTTTTACATGCAATACAATGAGAATAGGTGACGTCTTCCTATGTGAAGAAAAAAAAAAAAAGGATCACACACCTGCTCACACAATAGATTCTTTCTTCACTTTCCATATGACTCATGCTTGTGTCAAGTTGCCGGTGTAAATGCACAGGTTTAACGTCATTGTTTCGCGAACCGCAATATATGCCGTCGTGTAGGTGTAAAGGCCTGTTATCAGGGTTTCACTTTCCTTGGCTAATTTGGGAGAAAACTTGTAAACAGTAATAGGTGGAAGAACAGTTGGTACCAAGTGACAAAGAGGAGAAAAGTAAGAGAAGAGGGGTTTAACGACAGAGGGAAGACAAATACATGGATGGATGGATGGATGGATGGATGGACGGACAGACGGACGGACAGATGGATGGACGGATGGATCAATTGATGGATGGACGGACAGATGGAAAGTCAGATGGATGGATGAATGGATGGATGGACGGATGGATGAATGGATGGACGGACAGATGGATGGATCAATGGATGGATGGATGGATGGATGGATGGATCAACTGATGGATGGACGGCTGGACAGACAGACGGACAGATGGATGGACGGACGGACGGATGGATGGATGGATGGACATATGGAAAGTCAGATGGATGGATGGACGAATGGATGGATGGATCAATGGATGGATGGATGATGGATGGATGGATGGATGGATGGAAGGAAGGTCAGATGGATCAACTGATGGATGGATGGCTGGACAGACGGACGGACAGATGGATGGATGGATGGACAGACGGACAGATGGAAAGTCAGATGGATGGATGGACGGATGGATGAATGGATGGACAGATGGATGGATGGATGGATGGAAGGAAGGTCGGATGGATCAATGGATGGATGGATGGATGGATGGATGGACGGATGGATGAATGGATGGACGGATGGATGGATGGATGGATGGATGAATGGATGAATGGACGGACGGACGGACAGATGGAAAGTCAGATGGATGGATGGATGGATGGATGGATGGACGGATGGATGAATGGATGGACGGATGGATGGATCAATGGATGGATGGATGGATGGAAGGAAGGAAGGTCGGATGGATCAACTGATGGATGGACGGCTGGACAGACGGACGGACAGATGGATGGATGGACAGACAGATGTATGAATGGATGGACGGCTGTAACATCTCAAGCAAAAAATTCTTATTTTTTAGTGTTTTCCATCTTATCATGAAGGCCTCTGCACAGTTATCATGAACAGTTACTAAAACAGCATGGTCCCTGCTGTTATCACCAAGATGAACAAACTGTGGGAATATTGGTACATGTTTATTAACTTATTTATTTATTTTTTATTTCAACATGATTTCATTAAAGATTGTATTTTTGGGGGTGTCTTATTGGTATTTTCTTCTTTTTTTATATCCGGACTAACAGTGTCTATTATGCATCATGTTTGTATTATTTTTTTGTTTGTCTGCTAATGTAAAAGTCACCATTTCTCTATAAAATAAATCAGTCTATGGTACATTAAAAGTAACGTAACCTAACCAGATGAGGTATTACCTTTGCCTGTTTATGCATAATATGATTTTAAACGTCACCCTCTGGCTAACACCGCCCAAACCATGATGTATTTACACCTGGATTTTTGACTTCTTCCATTTTAGTTACATCATCTTTGATCGTCTGCCATAATATGTGGTTGTTTGTGTTTTAATAATAGCTGGACTGTTGGCCTTGGCGTAGGTCTGTACTCTGAATACACTCCTGGTTTTACACTCAGAACACATATTGGTAGTGTTATGTATTTGAATTGCTAAAAGATGGAAATTTGTAGTGCTTTTACTCAACCAAGAGTTTCAGTTAATTCTGTTGTCTCAAGTTTTATTCATCATTTCTCATTCAGTTTTTGGTCATTTGCATTCTGCTTTTCTAACTTACAGTGGGATGCAGATCTGAAGACTGTGGGAAAACATTGTGTTCATTCAGTACAAGCTCCTACACTGGGTTTTTGCCTGTTTGTTGCTTACACACCTGGTCTAGTTTGACATCATATGATCAAATCCATTTTATGCTAGCTATATGTTAAGTCTTTATCAAGCAAGTGACTATTTTTGGTAATTTGCATATACATTACAAGACAGTTACAGAGAGGACAGTGAGTCAACAATGTTAGGTCCAATGTGGTCTACGGGGTCTGTAAGGTCCACCTGTGCATGAAAAGAAACTGGACCTGCTTTGTTAGGTACCATGAAGTAATGGTACTAATGTAAGGAATGATGTTCAAAGGGAGAATGTGTCTGGATTAGCATTATATCGTAATGTTGTAAAATACATGTTCTTTTCAACTTAAATGTGTCTTTCTTGCATTTTTATACATATATATACTTCTTGATTTTTTTGCCACATATGGGCAAGGAACCAAATACGATAAGTTCATTGACCTTGATTTTCTACCTGACTATATATACAGGGTGACCCAAAAAAACGGGGATTTTTAAAGTGCGTATTGGCAGACATGAGCAAGTGGCAGCACTGCGAGACAGTGACCTTGAGCAAGTAAACACACCCCCATTTTAGTAACCACTGGCGGCTGTGCGAGAATTGTTCGGTAACTGTGTGATCTCAAGATTCAATAACGTTCCCTGGCCCCCTAGATCGCCAGATTTGTCCGTTTGTGATTTTTTCTTGTGGGGCTATCAAGAGTAAAGTGTACACGACTCGACCAAGAACTCTGGATGAGTTAAAACAGAGAATTCAGGATGAAATTCACAGTATCCCAGCTGAGATGTTGCAGCGGTCAATGAGGAATCTCAACAGCAGATTTCAAGAATGCATTCGTACAGGAGGACGCCATCTACAGGAAGTCATTTTTAAAAAATGAAAATTCCATCATTGTTTCTTAAATGGCATGTTTTAAGGTTTCAATTACTATGAATAAAATATTTGTCTTCCATCACTCTTGGTTTTATTGGATTGTTAAAAAGTTCCCATTTTTTTGTGTCACCCTGTCTATATATATATATATATATATATATATATATATATATATATATATATATATATATATATATATATATATATACTACCGGTCAAAAGTTTTAGCACGCCCCAATTTTTCCAGTTTTGTATTGAAATTCAAGCAGTTCAAGTCCAATGAACAGCTTGAAATGGTACAAAGGTAAGTGGTGTACTGCCAGAGGTTAAAAAAAAAAAAAAAAAAAAAAAAAGGGGTTGGAAGGAATTCACAAACATTGGGACACCTGTAGGAATTGGTAGCACCGACTTTTGAGACTTGATCAACCTCCATTGCTGCAGAACTGCTTTAAGTTGTTAACCCATTTCTTGTTCGCCTTTTTGTATAATTCTGAAATGTAAATTATTTTTTCAGTTTTGTTTAACCTTTTTTTTTTTTTCTTCTTTTTTTTACCTCTGGCAGTTCACCGCTTGCCTTTGTACCATTTCAAGCTGTTCATTGGACTTGAACTGCTTGAATTTCAATACAAAACTGGAAGAACTGGGGTGTTCTAAAACTTTTGACCGGTAGTGTATATATTTTTGTTTTATTTCACAAAAATAATATCATGTTATGTCCTGCAATAACACATTAAGGTTTAAATTTTGTATTTCTAAGTATTTCTATGAGTGTCCGATAAAGGGTTAACCCCGTGTTCAAATGGAGTCACCTGAAATTTCTAGGAATTGATTTAAAAAAAAACAAAAAAACAAAACAAACTGTGAAGCTGAAGCACTGTGGTACTGTTTATCTTTCAAATGTTCATTGTGGTCAGTTTCAGCTGCTGCAGCTCTTTCATAATTCATAGTTTGAGTTCTTGTTTTTTCAGTATTAATTGTCAGCCTTGTAAATCCAAGCTGGACTGACTGTACATATCCTAACCAAGGAAAATCAAATTCTCACTTTGTGCAGTAATCTACACCTGGCTTTTCTGCCTCCGTCCATAATGATACACATTATATAGACTAAATGTTGTCTAAAATTAACATTTATTTGCAACATAGTATGGCAAACTATTACATAATCAAAAATAAATTAATTTTAGCAAAAAAAAAAAAAAAAGGCTCCATTTTGAATGTCTGGGGTTGTCAGAAATTTTGTGATGTTAAAATGGGGTCACAAGCCAAAAAAGGTTGGGAACCACTGAGTTAACCCATAAAAACCCAAAAAGCAACTAGCGACCAAAATTATCTACTGATCTAAAATGTTTAATAACTTCTGAACCACTAAACCTATCAATAACTTGAAATATTTAAGGTAAAATGCAGTTTGTCATTTTTTCATGGTCATCAGATATGACCTATTTAGATGTTCAGAGGCTCTGTAGTTACCATGGAAACACATCATCTTCTACAACATTGATTCACCAATAAAACCCATGGAGTTGGATCAATGACAGTGGATGGACACACTGGGTTTATGTTCAGTTAATGATATATTTTACTGTAAAAGTCAAAATTTGTAATCAGTTTTCTCTGTTTTTGACATAAAAACCATCAACTTTAACTTGAGCTTTATGTACATTTACATAATAAGCAAATTAAATAATAGAAAATACTTGATTTTGACTGGAAAAAATGCAAAATATAGAGGATAATATTATAATAAATTATGATAAATCACTTAAAAACAGTTAAACAGAGAGAAAAATTTCTTTGAGAACTGACACAAAAGTAGCACTGGGTCTTTATGGGTTAATTTTTTTGGTTCCAGACAATGCAATAATTATGAAAAAGGCTAACTACCTAATTTGTCTAAAAGCTCTATAAGCGACGTCTATAAATATAACAGAAGCGCGGCATGTTGAATATATTTTTACACCAGAAAGATCTTTCATTTTTTTCACTGCTACATAACAGCCAGCTACCAGAAGCAACAACACACTATATGAGACATCCAAAGTTGTCTGCGGTGTTGTCAGAGAAGCCACTATTTGAGAACAGTCCTGTTCAATACGTCATGGTTTGATTTCTGTGAGTGTGGAAGTTTCAAAGAGAAATACTAAGACAGAAAAGAATGTTGGCAGCCCGAAGCGAAGAAATGTGAAACCTCCACCTTAATGGGGGAGGAAAGATCGACAGTTACTATGTCACCACTTGTCAGAAAAAGGAGTGGAGGTATACTGTGGAGCTTGAGTTGTTCTGAAAGTAGTTTTACATGGAACCTTCTGCTAGCTGTCGGAGAAATGCTCAGGGAAAGAGGGAGTTCAATAAAAGGCTGCACACTATTGGCCACAGCAAACGTTAAAACGAAAAAAAAAAAAAAAAAGAGTTGAGGTGTCAAAACAAAATTAATTATTAGTAGCGCTTTTCATGCCTATATATTATAGAATGGACCAACCTCAGGCTCCAGAAGTGACAGGAAAGAGAATATTTGGTCACCATTACACCTGTCGGACTCCACATGACGGTACATTTGCTAACCGAATACAGTCCCTGATTTGGTTAACAGAGACGTCTCTTGCCAGCAGTGGTGAAGAAGTGTTCTAATACTTTCACCACATTGCAGAAATAGTCGACGACAAGTAGAAGTTCTACTTTCAAACCCTACTCAGGTGTAGTCATGCAAGCATTATCAGTAATATGCATTAAACTGGAGACTAGAGGTCAATGGGAGGTAAAATGGTCCTGTTTTACTGTAATAGCAGATGGTTTTGGATTCACGATACTACCATGCAGAGGTGATTTCTCAAAGACTGCAAGGGAAGCTCGACTTCCCCTAAAATTATGAAAATCCATCCATTTTCTTCCGCTTATCCGGGGCCGGGTCGCGGGGGCAACAGTCTGAGCAGGGATGCCCAGACTTCCCTCTCCCTAGACACCTCCTCCTCCTCTATGAAAATTAAATGGTTAAATATGTACGGTTGTGTTGACAATTCATTAACTACAAAGGTGTTAAAACATGTTCATCTCACAGATGAGTTCGTTCAGAATCAGCTTTATCACAAATCAACAGACTCGATGTTGTTCACTTCTCCTCCATTCCTGTTGCGCTGTTTTCTCATTCGATCTCTGCTCAGTGCATTTGTCCGTAGACGCTCAGCGTCCATGCACTTCAATGGGACTGAGTGGAACAGTTTTTTTCATTGCCTCAAAACTGGACGGTAATTGGATAAATGCCACGATGTTGTCCCGCCCCCGGACGCTCAGCGTCTCTGGGGGTGAATGGAGCTGTGGGCGGAGCTTGGCTGGGCTGGACGCTGGGTTTCCACATGCTGACTGGAGGATCAGTCGAAAGGATGAATCCCGTTTGATTGACAGCTAGTTTCAGATCTGCTCCTTCACTGACACAGTTCAGTTTAATACCGTCGCACATTCTGCTGTGAAATGGAGAGAGAAACCACTATGAAATTACTCGTTCATTTCTTGCACTGTAAATAAAACACTCATTGTACTTCCTTGTTTCAATTTAACATAATTTCAGCGTTTTCTTGTTTCAGTTCCATAATTTAATCATTTCTTGTTCGAGTTTAATATTGTTTTGTAGATAATTAAATCAATCATACTGTTGGCTAGGTCAGAGTGAACTAGCTATCAAGTCCCTGGAAAAGATGCCTGCTTGGTACGATAAGGTCACTGACCATTTTCTTAAAAAGGAACGGAGAGCCGAATTTATGTTTAAATAACTTGACAATTTTTTTGACGTAAGCCGACAATGAGCTTCCCCTCTGAAAGACGAGCAGCCGCCACTGCTACTGCGTCATCGTTTAAGTTGAATTTAACTAACGTATTTGTTACTTAAAGGCAGCTGAAGAGTCTTCAATTCCATTTTTTTCCCATCAGGAGTAACTCTAGTCTTATTTGTTTGATGTGGAATTTCTAATAAGTGGTCTGGTGGTTCATCTTTTTTACCCCATCCCCCAAAGGGGAGGCAAGGGGTATTATTTTTGGTTTGGTTTGCTTGTTTCTTTGTTTGTTTGTTAAACTCTAACAGCAAAACTATTAAATGAATTCATCTGAATTCATCAAAGTTATTTATTTATTTATTTATTTTTAAACAAATTTTTATAGTCTTTCTTTTCCCCACTTACTTATAATGGGCAAAATTTCAAATGTCTGCACCAACAAAACTACTGGTTGAATTCATGCCAAATTCGGTGTAGAAATTGCCAATGACCCAGAATAGATCATATTACATTTTGGGGAAAGTAGGTCAAAGTTAAAATTTTTTATGAATTTTTTAAATGTTTTTTCCCTCCCATTTACTTATAATGGGTGAAATTTCAAATGTCTATAAAAACATAATTTTTTCTTCCATTTACTTCAAACTTGGCACATATATAGAGACAATTGATATGCTGATATCACTATATGCATAGACATGATGACATCAGCTGGATTAATGCCAAAATAAGCTACAATACATGTGAGGGGTGGGGTTTGTTGTGCCTGGCACCACTTGTTTATTTTATAAGTAAATGGGAGAAGAGAAAATATTTTAAAAATTCATAAAACAATTTAACTTTGTACTACTTTTCCCAAAATGTAATCACACCTATTCTGGGTCACTGGCAATCTCTAAACCAAATTTGGTATGAATTCAACCAATAGTTTTGCTGCTACAACATGTCACCCATTATAAGTAAATGGGGAAAAAAAAAAAAAAAAAAAGATTTAAAAATTTCATTAAAATTTTTAAACTTTAATCTATTGTTCCCAAAATGTAACTAGAAAAACACTGAGAGAGCACAGACCTCCGCCAAGGCAGATCGCTCCCCCCGAATCACCACCAAAATTGAATCATTTGCTCCTTGTGCCAGTATCAACATATTCTGAAAATTTCATCCAAATCTGTCTGTAACTTTTTAAGTTATCTTGCTAACAGACAAACAAACAAACCCAGATGAAAACATAACCGCCGCCGTTCCTTGGTGAAGGTAATGAGATCCCTTCAAACAAGCAAACAAACCAAAAACAATACCCCTTGCTTCCTCTTCGGGGGGGAGCGGTAATAAATGTGCTTAGTCTGTTGTGATGAATTTCACGATTGCATCTTAAAAGTTCTCTATGCAATACTTCATTCACTTTACTATCCCCATAGGAAAATTCTGCCACATTTTCTGCATTTCATACCCATTCTATTGCACACAGCACTGAGCATTAGCACTAGCACTAGCACTTAGTACATCAGGAGCATTGAGCTTCCACTGAAGGTGCTCAGGGACCAACTCCAGATCTTCATCAGTACCTTGGCTGAGGGCAGTGACAGGTGAATTAACCTATTTTGATGATGCTACCAGAGGAATCAGAAAGTACAGGTAAACTGAACAGTGAGAAAAAAAAAAAAAAACTGGTCCATCTTTGTGTGATTTCATTAAGTTTGTGTAGGAGTTCTGCTGACTTGCATTTCTGAGCTGACAGTATCTAGTGTTGTACCTCTGGAGAAAACCTCTAAAAAGAGTGCATTTGTGGTTTGAAGGACTAGCTCTCAGCACAAAAAAGGAAAAAAAAAAGGCTTTTAACTTCAGGACTGTTGTAGAACAAATCAGGGCCTTGACTTCATTTAAAAACAAAACAAAACAAAAAAACAACAAACAACACTGATGTACACAACTCACGTTTTCTTCACTGGAATCTTTAACCCTGTAAAGCCTGAACCATTAAATCATTGACAGAAAATTACAGTTTTTTGAAACTGGAGCCTTTATTGGTCTTTCTGAACAACCAAAACCCTTTTTTTTTTTTTTCAATATCAATTTCCATGTATGAGTTTCAGTTTTGTATCATATTTGATACATCGGGTCTTAATGCTCAAATATTATTATTTTTGAACAAACAAAAACATAATATAACATAAATATCTAACAAATTGGTAATTCCTTTTCAAAACTGCCAAAGTTCTGCCTCCTTCCTCATTAATGACAGTCTTGTAGTGTTACTGGAAAGGCCTCTGGAGAACAAATCCCTCCCCCCTGGTGGATTATCTGTGTATTGCATGTAGGGATGTAACGATTACCAGTATAACGATAAACTGCGGTAAAATTGCAGACGGTTAGGATTACCGTTTAAATTCTAATTATCATGATAACCGTGTTTGATTACCGCACTTTTCCAGAGAAAACGCCTTTGTAAAGATAGGATTTTATGTCAAATATCTGAGTATAGTTTTGATTTATTACAATTTTGATTTTCTATACCTAATATTTGGAACCAATATTCACTTTTAAAGTCTTTGAAAACGTTCGTTAAGCATCTGTGTGTTATTTATGCAATACATTATATACATTTTTCAAATCGGATTTTATATATATATTTTTTGTGTATTCTGTCCTTTTATGTTTTTATAGTAGGTTAAAGTGAAAAAAATAATAGACAGATGACATAAATGAAGTTGTGCTAAAAAAAACAGATCCCAAACATGGGTATAGTAAACATTTGTTTATATAGTATATAAAGGCAAAATCAAAAGTACTGAAAAACAGACAAAATAGGCTCAGACCACTAAGGGTTAATATTTGAATGTGTCTGCAACAGAAGGTACATTGTGCCAATCATTTTATTTATTTATTTATTTTTAAACATAACTTGGTTAAGTTATTTCAGTGTGTGTTTAGTACTTTTGAACATTTTGAGCACAATTTCAACAATACCACGATAATGATAACCGTGATAATTTTAGTCACAATAACCGTGATATGAAATTTTCATATTGTTACATCCCTAATTGCATGTATCTAATTGTATACATCAGGTTTTTCAAGACAAAAAATATCGCAATGATCATGTAGAGGGCTTCAAAACTCATGTATCAAATATGATACGTTGGGTGTTATAGGGTTAATATCAAAGTGCAATTCATTAACATTTGTATTCACATCCACCAAACAATAGTAAACTACTACTACCACTACTACTACAACAATAGCTTTAAATGCACTATCTGCTGGGCTATTTATTTAACAGAGGAATTGCTTGCACAGAGCCGGTCTCTACTGGACTCCAGGCTCCTGATATGGTTGCTAGGGGATGTGTAATTGGCCTGTGTATGCCTAAAGCCTATATACAATTATAAACAATTGGTTTCACAGCACGAATTTGTCTTGCTTTGTTGCTGCTGTTGCTGGGTTTCCCTTTGAAAATGTCTCTCTTGCTGTTTGTTGCATTCACACATCCTGAACAGTGTCATCCTTCCTCACATTTTACACCATATTTCAGAACCATCGAGTCATTGGAGATGAACTGAACTCTGCTTTGTCACCGTGTGCAAAGATAGTGCATTGAAGGCTTACACTTGTTCCAATAATACTAAAATTACACTGGTCTAAATTTTTTTTTTTTTTTTTAAGAAATGATCTGTGTCAGAGATTAAATGTGCTAAATGTTATGTATTTTAATAAGATGAATTGGAAAAATGACAAAAGTGCTGGTTTGCTGATGTTTTCAAGGTATACGATGAAGTGTTATTACAGATATATATGTTGGTTTATATGGTTTATGTACAGGGTGGGGAAGCAAAATTTACAATGAACATTTAGTTGTTTTTTCTCAGCAGGCACTACGTCAATTGTTTTGAAACCAAACATATATTGATGTCATAATCATACCTAACACTATTATCCATACCTTTTCAGAAACTTTTGCCCATATGAGTAATCAGGAAAGCAAACGTCAAAAAGTGTGTGATTTGCTGAATGCACTCGTCACACCAAAGGAGATTTCAAAAATAGTTGGAGTGTCCATAAAGACTGTTTATAATGGAAAGAAGAGAATGACTATGAGCAAAACTATTACGAGAAAGTCTGGAAGTGGAGGAAGCAACAAAAAACGTACCAAAGCTTTTATTAAAGCTCTCAAATCCAAAATCCTAAAGGATCCAACCAAATCCATGAGAAAAATGGCAATTGAACTTGAGGTAGACAACAAGAGCGTTAGAAATGCAGTAAAATATGATTTGAAGTTAAAATCTTACACAAGAACACCAAAACACTTGTTGACAACAGCAACAAATCCAAATTTAGCAATTTTTGGGAATCATGTTTATGGCCGCCTTATAACCCAGATCTAAACCCTCTGGATTCTGCTATTTGGGGCGTTTTAGAACATGCTACCAATAGAACATCACACAGCAATGTCGACTTTCTTAAAGATACTATTAAAGAAGAATGGGAGAAGTTGTCACCCGAATATTTGAGGAACACTTGCGCAAGTTTCAGGAAGCGTGTGAAGGCAGTTATTGAGAAAGAAGGAGGACACATAGAATAAAAGCATTTTCTATTATGTCAATTTTCCTGTGGCAAATAAATTCTCATGACTTTAAATAAACTAATTGGTCATACACTGTCTTTCAATCCCTGCCTCAAAATATTGTAAATTTTGCTTCCCCACCCTGTACATTTATGCAATAGATTTATAAATCTTCCACTAGATAGAACCTGTAAAGCAGTGGTTGCCAACCTTTTTTGGCTTGTGACCCCACTTTAACATCACAAATTTCTGGTGACCCCAGACATTCAAAATGGATAGTTTTTTTTTGTTTAGGCTAAAATGAAATTTTTTTTGATCATATAATAGTTTGTTATACTATGTTGCAAATAAACGTTAACTTTTGAAGACATTTAGTCTATATAATGTATATTATTATGGGTGGAGGCAGAAAAGCCAGGTGTAGATTACTGCACAAAGTGAGAATTTCATTTTCCTTGGTCAGGATATGTACAGTCAGTCCATCTTGGATTTACAAGGCTGACAATTAATACTGAACAAACAAGAACTCAAACTATGAATTATGAAAGAGGTGCAGCATCTGAAACCGACCACAATGAACATTTGACAGATACACAGAACCACAGTGCTTCATCTTCAGCTTCAGAGTTTGTCATGTCTTTGATGTATTGTGATTGTCTCTCTCAACTCACTATATATTTTTTAATAGTAAGTTTTTATTTTTATCAATGACTAGAAATTTCAGGCAACCCCATTTGAATTCCAGGCGACCCCACGTGGGGTCCCGACCCCAAGGTTGAAAACCACTGCTGTAAAGTGAATGTATTGTCATGTGCACACAGTGTTTTGAAGTAGATCTGGTAACTCTGAGGCTAATATTCCTTTTGAGTAAAACCCATTTTCTTGTTAATTCTCCAATTTCACATTTTGACCCCAGTCTGTATCTTGGAAACTTCAGTCAACCAGCATTTTTGACTTGATTCTTCTTTATCATTAGTCGCTCTTCTATTGAACCTCAAATTGCGCAAATATAACTTACGCATAAAAATTTGCAGAATGGAAAAATGACAATTTCGGCAAAACTCACATTTTTTGATTAAAAGTATTTTGACCTTGACTCGACCTTGCTGGTGACTGATAAATTTCACGAGCGTTTTTATTATTATTGAAAAATAACACTAGTAAAATGCTTCCAGAATAAAAGTTGTGATGTTTTATCTCGTGTATGTCAGTAGTCGCTTTTCCATTGGACATTTGCTTAAAACTTTACTGATATTTACTAAATGTAAAAAAAAAACAGAAGTGCGTAATTTCGTTTTTAACATTAAATCAAAAATGCGATGATTTGTTTATTTATTATGACGAGATGACATGAGAAGTCATTCCATAAACATGGCGACAAATGCCAATATGGTGTTGATTTACAGATATATTCATTATTCTTATATATTACCCCTCTATCCCGGACTAAATTACACAATGATTTAGTTTCCTGGTGTGTCCACACATTCCACGACATGTTTCTTTTAAAACTCTTCCTTGCTTATTGTAACATTCGTCATGATGTTTTTTGGGTTTTTTTTTGTACTCATGTGACTCTAGTTGCATGATATACCATCTGCACTACACCTGAAAAACCACCTCATAAACAAGAATTTTGGCGAAATTGTCCTTTTTCCATAAGGCAAATTTTTATGCACAAGTTCTATCTGCAGAATTTGAGGGTTAATGGAAAAACGGTTACTGACTGCTAGATTTTGAAAGATCTCGACTCACTCACAGCATATTTACTAACTTTTTTATAGTCAAAATAATAAGAATTGATCATTTAAATGATTATTTATCTAAATTGAGAGTACTTGCATGATATTTACTAAATGTAACAAAAACAGAAGTGCGTAATGCCAGTTTTTCCATTAAATCACAAATGCGATGATTTGTTTATTTATTATGACGAGATGACACGAGAAGTCATTCCATAAACACGGCGACAAATGTAAATATGGTGTTGATTTACAGATATATTCATTATTCTTATATATTACCCCTCTATCCCGGACTAAATTAAACAATGATTCAGTTTCCTGGTGTGTCCACACATACCGCACCATGTTTCTTTTAAAACTCTACTTCCTTGCTTGTTGTAACATTCGTCAAGATCTGTTTTTTGTTGTTTTTTTTTTTTGTATTCATGTGACTCTAGTTGCATGATATACCATTTGTACTACACTTGAAAAACCACCTCAAAAAACAAGAGTTTTGGCGAAATTGTTGTTTTTCCATTAGGCAAATTTTTATGCACAAGTTCTGTTTGCGGAATTTGAGGATTAATGGAAAAGCAGTTACTGACTGCTAGATTTTGAAAGATCTTGACTCACTCACAGAATATATCCTTACTTTTTTATAGTCAAAATAAGAAGAATTGATCATTTAAATCAGGGGTGTCAAACTCATTTTAGTTCAGGGGCCACATTCAGCTAAATTTGATCTGCTGTGGGCCGAACCAGTAAAATAATAACATAATAATATATAAATAATGTCAACTCCAAACTTTTCTCTGTTTTAGAGTGAAAAAAGCAAATTTACAGTATAAAAAGGTTTACATCTACAAACTATCCTTTCAAAAGATGTGAATAACATGATCAAACTAAAAAAATAAGTGTAATTTTAACAATATTCGGCCTCAGTTTATCATTTCCACATGTATATTATAACTTACAGATCACAGTGGATCTACAAACACACAAAACATTTAATAACAGGCAGAATATTGTTAAAATTGTACTTACTTCTCGTAAGACATTTCAGGTTGTTCATGTTTGTTCAGGTTATTCACATTTTTTGTGAAATTATACTTTGTTTTTTCTTTTTTTTTTTTTTTTTTTTTTTTTTTTTTTTTTTTTTTTTTTTTTTTTTTTTTTTTTTTTTTTTATTGGTGATAGTTAACAAGACAATGTGGACAGAAAAACAACAACACATAAACAAAAGGAAACTCAAACAAATAAACAAACAAAAAACAACAACAATGACAGAGTATTGACAAACAACGTCATATTACAATGAAAAAGATCAGAAATGTAAATAGCAATATGATAATAATAATGTTAACATGATGATAATGATAACAATAAAAATATTACTTTCTAATCCAAAAAAAAGGAAAAAGGCAAGGGGGGGGGTGGGGCTTGGTTGAAGAGAGAAAGAGGGGAGGGGAGAGAAAGGGGGAGAAAGAAGAGTAGGTGGGAATGAAGGGGAGCAGGGATCCTGGTTTGTCTGTATATGGAGGTAGAGAGAGAAAATGAAGTTAATGTGGATGATGTCAATTAAAAAATGTTTGTTATGGGTTGGATGTGGTCTGATATGTGGTCCTGTACATGGCTGTGGTTTTGGTTACTGCTTTGGTACGAGTTCTGGGTGGACTTTAGATAATTTGTGAAGGGGTTCCATGTTTCCTCAAAGGCTGATATACTGTTTGTTTTGTAGGCTGTTATTTTTTCTATTGATATGTGTTCTGAGAGTAAATTTGTCCAGTGGGTGATATGGCAGGAGTGTTTGGATTTCCAGTTTTGAAAAATGATTTTCTTGGCGATGGTCAGAGAAATTAGTAATGGGTTATTGTGTTTAGTTGGAATTGTAATGTGTGTCAAGTCCCCCAGCAAACAGAGCGTTGGGGATGCTGGGATTCTGCAGCCCAAGATACACGAGAGTGTTTCTGTGACTGTTATCCAAAATGAAAGAACTGGCTGGCAAGACCAGGTGGCGTGAAGATAATCATCTGTGTGACCCAGGGTGCACTGTGAGCAGATATCTGTGCTAATCAGCCCCATTTTAAACATTTTCCCCCGGAGTGATGTTATTCTGTGAATGGTTTTATATTGTATGAGTTGTAAATTTGTATTGGTGGTCATGGAAAAGATGTTTTTATTGATTTGTATCCAGAAATCAGGGTTGGAAGGTAAAGCCAAGTCCTTTTCCCATTTGGTGGTTGGGAGTGTTATGGAGGTTTCTGACAATGAAAAAGTTTATACATTTTTGAAATTATTTTTGGGGGGTTGTAATTTTAAAGATTTCTTCACTTAAATAAGAAGACTGTAATATGTTGTTAGATATGTTGATTTTAGATTTAATGATGGATTTTAATTGTTGGTATTGGAGGAACTGGTCTCTTCCAACCCCGTACTTCTGGATAAGTGTATTAAATGATATGAACTGGTTATTTTCAAATAAGTGGTGGAGGTGAGTGATGCCTTTGTGTTGCCATGATGGAAAGTAAACAGGAGTGTTGTACAGCTGGAAGTCTGGGTTGTGCCAAATTGGGGTGAGCCTACATGGTGCCAGTGATGATTTAGTGATTTTGTGGGCTTTCCACCAGGCTGTCAGAGTTGAGGAGATTGTGATGTTGTTGTAGTAGTCCTGTTTCTTGATTGACTGTGGTAGAAATGGGAGGTCTGAGAGTGAGGTAGTTTTACAATGATTCTGTTCTATCTGTAACCATGGTATACTGTGCTTATCTTTATGGATCCATTTGAGTAAATATTGTAATTGATTTGACAGGAAGTAATACAGAAAGTTTGGTGCTTCAAGGCCGCCCTGTGGTTTTGAGTTCTGTAATGTTGAAAGTGAGATCCTTGATTTTTTATTTTTCCAGTAGAACTGAGTTGTTAAAGAGTTTAATGTTTGAAACCAGTTGTCTGTGGGAGTAATGGGGAGTAATGAAAATAGGTAATTAATTTGTGGGAGGGTTTTCATTTTAACAGTTGCAATGCGTCCAGTGAGAGTAAGTGGTAACTTGGTCCATCGTTTAAAATCATCTTCTATGGTTTTCAGCAGAGGAGTATAGTTGAGGTTAAACAACTCTGACAGCCTGGAGGAAATATTAATGCCTAAATACTTAATATTACCAATGTGGAGTGGGAGTGAGGGATCTTGGGCTGCAGAATCCCAGGCATCCCCAGTCAGAGGTAGAATAGTGGATTTGTTCCAGTTTATTTTATAGTGTGAGATTTTAGAGAAATTGTTGATTATTTTGAATGTTTCTTGTAATGATGTGCAAGGGTTTTGTAGATGTAATAATAAATCGTCCGCATATAAGCTAAGTTTATGTTCTGAATTTGTGTATTGTATTCCTTTGATTTTATCATTCTGTCGTATGGCTATGGCAAGTGGTTCGATGAAAATTGCAAATAAAGATGGAGAGAGTGGACATCCTTGCCTGGTGCCCTGGTGGAGTGTGAAGCTTGGTGAGGTGATCCCATTTGTGCTAACTGTGGCCCTAGGTGAAGTGTACAGTGTTTTTATCCAGTGGATGAATGACTGTCCAAAACCAAATCTATGGAGGGTGGAGAATAAAAAGGTCAAGTTTACTTTATCAAAGGCTTTTTCTGCGTCCAGTGATACAATAATGGTTTTGTTGTGTTTTGCTGTGATGTGTTGATCAAATTAAAAAGTCTGCGAATGTTGTCTGAGGCATGCCTATTTTTAATGAAGCCTGTCTGGTCGGGATGGATTATGACTGGAGTGACTGTTTCCATTCTAGTTGCTAATGTTTTGTGATAATTTTGAGGTCTGTATTGATTAGTGAGAGAGGACGATAGCTGGAGGGGTGTGTTGGGTCCTTATTGGGTTTTAACAGTAACGTTATTATAGCAGTGTTCATGTGGGGGGGTATAATGGAGGTAGTTACTTTGTTTTAGCGTAAATACATGAAAATATTTACATTTACAAAGAGAAAAATTCGGAATTGTCATTATTTATATGTTATTATGATAGTATTTTACTGGTTTGACCCACTTGAGATTGAATTGGTCTGAATGTGGAACCTGAACTAAAAGGATTGTTAATATCTTAGTGTAATTTTCGCATTTCACAAATTCATCCCAAGAGCCGGAATGGACCCTTTGGCGGGATGGATTTGGCCCCCGGGCCGCATGTTTGACACCGGTGATTTAAATGATTACACTGGTCAACAACAAATTTATTTTTTAAGTTTTTTGGGCTGATTTAGGATAATTTTGGTGTGCTGAATCCAAAAATCCCATTAATTTTGCTCAATCAGGTCAACTTTCTGAACTATGCTACATATTGGCTGTTTAACATTTTTGCTTAAATTTATGGGCATTTTCAAATCATATGATACAAAATTCTTTCATATTTCTTGCAATAAACGAGTTCTGAAGATTTTACTTTTGCCAATTTATGATTGTTTTTTTTTAATATTACAGGTGAATGAAATGGCTTCGACTAGAAGATCTTGCAAAAATAAGCCTGACGTATTCTGCTACATCTGCGGTGAATACACCATTGTACCTAACAGGAATCAAGTCACAAGTTTCACAAAGTGTGCTTACCAATCTTATTTTGGTATTAATTATTATATTTTGTGAGAAGATCAAATTTTTCAAAAATCAAATTAGCAAAAAAAAACCTGACCTGATTGAGAAAAACAGATGTCATTTTTGGATTTAGCGGTGCAAAATGGTCCTAATTCAGTTGAAAAAACCTAGACAACTTGCAAAAAACATTGTTTTGTAACCCAGTGTTATTTATCTACACTGAGAGTAGTTGCCCTGTCCTTTTATGTGGTATTGTTGTGAAAGATATTAATGTTCTGTCTTTGTTTGGTGTGTTGTTTTGGTTGTTGGTTTTTGTCATGGTTTAGATCTGTGTTTTTGTTGTCATATACAAGTGCAAAAATTAATAAAATGTGGAAAAAAAAAAGTCCACGCAGACCATTTTAGACTTAGGATTCAAAGGGATAATTCAATGTACTCTGTTAATACTATTTATATATGTGTTTTACTGTGATCCTCAAGACTGTATAAGAAAAAATCAGAACAAGAAATGAAGAAAAAAGTGTATGTTGCTTACTTCTTAATGTCATTTTTCATGGACTGGGTGTGTTTTCCTGCCGTATCTGTATGTGCAAGGTGATTCTTGGTTAGTACGCATAATGTTTGTGGTGAATTATCAAATTAATTAGAATATTAATCATCTCAAGAGGAGAAAAGGTAGGTTATGCACCGATGTAAGAGTCAATAAATTAAATTGGATTGGACGTCTCTGATAAAACTGCTGGAAGGATGCAAACAGCTTTGTGGATGATGTCAAATCCACAGACTGATAGCGGATGACTTCTGCGAAACAATGATTGTTAGCTGTAAAAAATAAATAAATAAATAACAAACAAAAAGAATGGTTTTATTTTTAATAGCCTCCCACCACTCATGCTGTTTGCAGCTCACCCGTGCTTACAGTACAGTTTATTTCAATGAGAACTTGTTACATAAGGTAAAATCCACAAGATGAATAATAACAAATAAAGCGCTATGTGGGTCACCTACAGAAAAGAAAGGAAAAAGGGACAACTCCAGCGTCCTCCATTTTAAGTATTCATACAATCGCGAGCTATAGCACAGAATCACACACATGCAGGGAAGGGAAGTGGTGAGATTTTATCGATGTAAAAGCTGTTACCAGTCCAATCCTTCATCGATTCCCTTAACAATTCCAGATCAATTCTCTGTATGGAAAAATAGGCCTGCACAGGTTATAGCAACACACCTTTTTAATCACATAAACACAGTGTAGGAACCGAAGAGAGAGAATGCATGTGTGGTGCTGATGATAAGACACGGCTGGACATTAACCTCAGTTCGCCTGTCGCAAATATTATATAATCACCTGCATCAAGGTCGAGCTTCACTGATAATTAATGGCATTTTTAATGTATTATCATAATAAAACCCATTAACCACCATGCGAAATAGACTCCATTACATATGTTTGCACGTATAACCTCGAATAGTTAATACTTTAAGGTAGGGGTGTCAAAGTCATTTTTTTCCGGGGGCCACATTCAGCCCACTTTAACCCTTTCATGCATAGTGGTCGCTACAGTAGACAGTTATTCTACAGCTGTTCTCTTATATATTCATGGATTTTGTTGTTTTAGTTCCATATCAGCCAACACAGTGGACGCTTATGCATCATCCCATACACTAAATATTTTCATATTTTAATGTTTTTGCTCTAAATCAAAGAGAAAAAATGGTGTTGTCATTATTTATAGGTTATTATAATGTTATTACAGAAAGATTGAAAGAAAGAAAGAATAAAAGAAGGGAAGGAAGGAAGGAGGGAAGACAGAAAGAAAGAAAGAAAGAAAGAAAGAAAGAAAGAAAGAAAGAAAGAAAGGAAGAAAGAAAGAAAGAAAGAAAGGAGGGAAGACAGAAAGAAAGAAAGAAAGAAAGAAAGAAGACAGAAAGAAAGAAAGAAAGAAAGAAAGAAAGAAAGAAAGAAAGAAAGAAAGAAAGAAAGAAGACAAAGGAAGGAAGGAAGGAAGGAAGGAGGGAAGACAGAAAAAAGAAAGAAAGAAAGAAAGAAAGAAAGAAAGAACATACACTGACATTCATACCAGTACTGTAACTTTCCTCTGCTCTTTAATCTAAATCAATTGCTGACTGTTATTAGACTGTAATTTACAGATTTTATTTATTTTTTGTTGCATATTATCTGAGTGGGTAATAACTAGTATTATAGTACATTCAAATGTGAGAAAACATCAGATTAGCTGCATTAACCTCCTGACACCCAGGAAAGAGAAAATTTCAGCTTTTTTCCATTAAACAATTGTCTTCATTGGAAACTGCATAATGCAAGTTTTTTGTTCGTTTTTTCAAATACATTATTAAATGTATGTACGTACGTATGTATGTATGTATGTATGTTCGTATGTATGTATGTATTTATTTTGTTTTATTGAATTTGATTTTTTTATGGAATGTCCTTTGCCATGGACAGCATTTTTTGAAGTGAAACTGTCACATTTTGTCCCCTACAGAGGACAAAAATGCATTGCTGGGTCTCAGGAGGATAAAAATGTTTTTATTTCATAGTTTTCACACAGTATGTCAGTAAATGCAGTGGACATTTTTGTAGTGCCATGAAAAATATTTTCATAACAAAAAAAAAATATATATATATATATCAATCACATTGTGTTTTTTAAGCCTAAAGAGGAATAAACACTCAGGAAAAAAAAACTTGATTAAGGTTCTCATAATTCATGCATGATAGGGTTAATCTGAAGTGGGCTGGACCCCTAAAATAATAGCGTGACAGCCAATAAATAATGACAACTCCAAATTATTTTAGCGCAAAAAAAAAAAAAAATGACATTCAGTTATGCCAGTATTTACATTTACAAACTATCTAAACAAAAAGGATGTGAATAACCTGAAAAAAATGAAATTTGTTAAGAAATATAAGTACAATCTTTTCAATATTATGCCTTGACTTATCATTTATATTTATCTACATATGCATTACAGATCAGATCTACAAAGGCACAAAACATTTAGTAACAAGCAGGGTATTGTTCAAATTGCACTGAATTTTCTTTCTACATTTCAGGTTGTTCATATTTGTTCAGGTTATTCACATTTTATTGTTAAAGAATAGTTTGTTAATGTAAACATTTTAATAATTTAAGGTTTTTTGCACTAAATCAAAGAGAAAAAAATGGTGTTGTCATTGTTTATAGATTATTATAATATTATTACAGAAAGAAAGAAAGAAAGAAAGACAGAAAGAAAGAAAGAAAGAAAGAAAGAAAGAAAGAAAGAAAGAAGGCACAAAACATTTAGTAACAGGCCCAATATTGTTCAAATTGCACTGAATTTTCTTTCTACATACAGGTTGTTCATATTTGTTCAGGTTATTCACATTTTATTGTAAAAGGATAGTTAATTAATGTAAATATTTTCATAATTTACTGTTTTTTGCACTAAATCAAAGAGAAAAAATGGAGTTGTCATTATTTATAGGCTATTATAATATTATTTTTGAGTTCGATGCCCTAACTTGCACTTTGCAAATTCATCCCGCGGGCCGGATTGGACCATTTGGCGGGCCAGTTTTGGCCCCCGGGCCATATGTTTGACACCTGTGCTTTAAAGTAAATGTCAATTGACTGTGTTCTCTGAAAGCTAATATCTTTACTTGTTAACCCATAAGGACCCAGAGTGACTTTTGTATCATTTCCCAAATGAATTTTTCTTTTAATTAAACCTTTCCTAAGTGATTTATCACCATTTATTATATTATCCTCTGAATTTTGCATTTTTTCCAGTGAAAATCATCTATTTCCTATATTTAATTAACTGATCATGTAGATGTTCATAGAAGGTCAGAGTAAAGTCAAAGGTTATCGTATCAAAACAGAAAAAAACTTTAGAAAAAGTGACTTTTTTTAGTAAAATATAGCATTAACTGAACATAAACCAAGTGTGTCCATCTACTGTCATTGATCCAACTCCATGGGTTTTACTGGTGAATCAATGTTGTAGAAGAAAGGGGTTTTTAATTGATTTATACAGGCAGTTTAATGCAAGACAATTATAACATATTTTTGCCATTTTCCAAACATGCATCAGATGAATCAGTAATTGTGTTCTGCATTTGTCAGTGAAAATTCAAAGGTTGTTTTATATCAGAACAGAGAAAAAAAATGCAGAAAAAGTGACTGATTCAGCAAAATATATCAATAACAGAACATAAACTAAGTGTCTTCAACATGAGTTTTACTGATGAATCGATGTTGTAGAAGATGACGGTGTTTCCATGGTAACTATGGAGCCTCTGAACGTCCAAAATGGGTCATATCTGATGACCATGAAAAGGCGACAAACTGTATTTTACACCAATTATTTACATGTATTGATAGGATTAATATAGTGTTTTTGTTTTGTTTTTTTCCAATTGTTTATACGTTCTTTTTAGTAACAGCATTTGTTAACTGTGGAAAAAGTATATACATAAACTTCTAGATGAAATACAGGATAATACCTAATTTTCGGTGAAATATGCAAAGGATAAAATAATAAATAGCGATAAATCCCTTAGCAAAGGTTAGATGTAGAAAAAAACTCATTTGCTACGTAAATTGTTCTGGGTCTTTAAGGGTTAAACCACAGTACGGTGGATAAAAAGGCTGTAAGGTGAAAGAGATTATCTTATGTGAAATACTTACAATCTGGAAGACATTTATTTACTATTCTCAACTGTATTTTTCTTCTTACGAGGTAATAAATCTATTTTCACCGTGACTGCATTAAGTATCTAAATGTAAGTTATGGTTTATTTGAAAGGTTACCTAAGTTTCCTTTGACTTTATGTGCAGAGTAGGTACGATAAAGGTCACAGTGATTTGTAAAAGATGTAATGTGGGCAGATGTGCTCCGGTCCCACAGTTCATTAGATAATTGCTCAGACCTTGGAGACGTTAGCCTCTATTGATGCAGGCGTTTTGTTAGAATCATAAACTAAACTAACAAAACATTACTACTTTGGAAGTGTCAGATTTCCATCAGTTTTTTCATATTACCTTACATGTTTAGACTTAGCAATCTGTCTTAATATAGTTCTTCTTCACTTGTTCAGTGGCAGTGGGTTTTTCTTTTTTTTTGGGGGGGGGGGGGGTTCATTTTTGGGGGGTTTGGGGGGAGGGGGGGCAATAAAGCAGTAAAACTGCAGTCCACCACAGAGGACAAAAATGCATTGCTGAATCTCAGGTAGTGTTGGTTTCGTCACCATAAATTACAACAAAATTTCTTCATCAACAAAACTTTATCATGTGACGAAAATAAAACCTAACAAAAATGGTGGTCATGTGACGATAACTATAGTTAAATGTATAGTGCAGTATTGTTAACTAATAAAAATAGGACCAATGGCCCTGTAGCTTACTGGCTAAATTCAAAGCTTTGGGAAATGTATCCAGATGCCATTTATTATCACCCAGTTCTGTGTATTTATTCTATTACAGAAATAGCCCATGTTTTGGTCATATTCCAATCAGATCTGTAAAAAATTCAAATTCCAATTTGATATCATTGATACTGATTTATTGGATCAATCCACTTCCTATCTGTTATAATGGGAAATTTTTCAAAGTTGCACCAAATCCAGAATCAGATCTGGACTGAAATAATTTCAGTTCCTTGTGTTGACCTCATCATACAGAAGCTGTATACCAAGTTAGAAGTCAATCAGAACTGGAGTTTGGGAGAAGAAGACGATTGAAATGTTTTCCCCATAAGAGCCCATGTTAAATTTTCCGTAAGTTCCAGATCCAGAGGAAGATCCTGATCAGCATGTGGACATTATGTTTTGGTCATCTCCCCATCAGGGCTGGACTGTAGAAATTTACACTGGATATCATTTATATTTACTGAGTTGCTGCATCGATCCACTTCCTATCTCTTATAATGGGGACATTTTTCAAAGTCGCACCAAATCCAGAATCAGATTCGGATCGAAATAATTTCACTAACTTTTGTTGACATCATCATAAAGAAGCTGTATACCAAGTTTGACGTCAATTGGAATTGTAGTTTCGGAGAAGAAGACGACTGAAATTTTTGTAATGGACGACAGACGCCAACAACACTGACGGACGCCGCATGACGACGATAGCTTACGGCCTGTTGGCCGGTAAGCTAAAAATGAGACTAAATGTAGTTTACAAAACAAAAACTGATAAAATGTCTCTTCATTTTCATTAACGAGCCAAATTGACAGAATTAGCTTACTGGCTGACAGGCCGTAAGCTACTGTCGTCATGTGGCGTCTGTCATCATCTGTCTGGCTCTTATGGGGAAAAAAATTCAATCGTTTTCTTCTCCAAAACTACAGTTCCGATTGACTTCAAACTTGGTATACAGCTTCTTTATGATGATGTCAACAAAAGTTAGTGAAATTATTTCGATCTGGATCTGATTCTGGATTTGGTGCGACTTCGAAAAATGTTCCCATTATAACAGATAGGAAGTGGATTGATCCAATAAGTCAGTATCAATGATATCAAGTTGGAATTTGAATTTTTTACAGATCTGATTGGAATATGACCAAAACATGGGCTATTTCTGTAATAGAATAAATACACAGAACTGGGTGATAATAAATGGCATCTGGATACATTTCCCAAAGCTTTTAATTTGGCCGGTAAGCTACAGGACCATTGGTCCTATTTTCATTTTTAATTGCGATAAGATACAGATGCGCCAGCAATGAAAGCGTGAGGTCCACAGGTTGCCATATGTTTTGCACACCCAGGCAGTTCACCTTCTCCGGTTCGCACCTGAAGTCTGGACGGTTCGCCTTCGGTCTCATGCTCCTGGTTCAGGTTCGCACGGTAGAGTGCTGCAACCCGAACCGAGCCCAACGGTACCTGGACGCAACTGTGTCGGTCGTGGTTCGGGTTCAGACAGAAATATGCAGCCAGAGCCTGGTTTTGTCTAGACTATACTGACCAGACTAAATAGAATTGCATGGCTAAAAAGAGACTAAAATACAATTTTCATTGACTAACACAAGACTAAAATATCAGTTTTCATCTAATAAAACTAGATGAAAATAGTCATGTATTATTCTGAGTAGAATACGATTAAAATGCTCTGAGTTTTAGTCGACTACAACTGGACAAAAACTATGAACGTGACTTAAACTAATAAAGACTGAAATGAGAGTTTGAAACAAAGACTAAAACTAAAATTAAAACAGGCTGCCAAAAACAACACTAGTGTCAAGACGACCTGGCTAAAGGCAACTACTGCTTTTAAGATTAAAATAATGAATATACAGTCAGATCTGTCAGTGATTAAACACTGACACAAATTTTGTAATTTTAGCTCTTTTGTACCGCTACAATGGATTGGAAATAAAACAATTAAGATGTGACTGAAACATTGTCTTTCAGCTTTCATTCAAGTATTTTAATGAAATTATTTTATGAATCATTTTGGAATTACAACAGATTTAAATGTACTCCCACTATTTCCTGAGATTCAAAAGAAATTGGACGACTGACAGACAAGCAACCTCGTGTCCAGATGTGTCCTGTTCCCTGGTTAATTGATAACGAATGAAGCAGATAAAAATATCCAAATGTTGAATTTTCATTAGGTAGCTCTTCACAGGAATTTTTAGTATGAGGTCTAAAGGTCTAAAAATTATCTTTAATTTTTATTACATTTTTATTTTATTTTATGTCTTTTAATGTATTCTTGTATTTTACTCTGTTATTTTGGTTTCTTTATGTATTTTTCTGTACAGCACTTTGGTCCACTGTGATTGTTTTAAAGTGCTTTACAAATAAAGTTGGATTGGATAAAGAGCTGTCAATGCAAGTAAGGCAGGATTTCATTCTGCAGAATAAAAGTAAATAAATCTATCAGAGGGGTAGCGACATCTCAACAATTTGATGCATTCTTATAGAGGAAGAATAGACTTTCAGCGACCTCAGCAACAACAAAAGACCATGGAAGACGACTAAAGCTGATGACCACAGAATTATTTGTTTTGGTTGAAGAAAAACCATCTGACAACTTCCTGCCAATACACTCGAGGAGGACGGTGTGACATTATCAAAGTCTACGATCAAGAAAAGATTAGAGGATTAACAACAAGGTTCAAACCTCCGCTAACACTCAACAACAGGGAGGACACATTTGGACAGCACTTCATATTTACTATTGGATCTTGACCGAAAACCTACAGCAAAAGCAACCCAAGGGTTTTAGAAGGTAAAGAAACAGGATGTTCTCCAGTGGCCAAGTTTGCCATGTGATCTTTTCAGTTACTGAAGACTAAACTGAGGGAAGAAAGTCTCACAAACAAGCAGCAACTGAAGTACCTGTAGTGAAGGCGTGGAAAAGCATCTCCAGGAGGAAAGTCAGTGTTTGGTGATGTTTCCAGACTTCAGTCCTTAAAGGTGCTGGAGACTTTCGTGACCAATTTTTCATCAAATCTGTAAAACCTCAGTCATAGCTTAAGTATCACGGATCTGTAAGGGTGTATTCACACCTGAAAAGTCCTTTGGTCCGCTTATTTGATTCGGATCAAATGCAGACTTTATTTTTTTCATTTGGATTGGATCGCATTCACATTGCACTTTTTGCTAGTGGACCAAAATGCGTGAACACAAGCACGCGTGTGACGCACTGCGCTAGCATTGGACAGAAAAGTCGGGGGTGGGGTGAACCAGAGACGGCCGGTGTTGATGAAAATAAACGTGGTGCTCCTACATACAGTTATCATTTTCAGAATATAAATTGCATTTTTATTGACACAAATTTTCGAAAATAACGTTAACACTCATGAAAAGCTCAGTCGGAGCCAGTTTCATAATACGGGCATCTGACCAAATGTCAATGGCACATTCAGTCTCCTCATTGCTCCACGTCTGTCCACAGCTCATAGCTGCTGCTATTAGCTTTGAACACCCGTAAACCTCGGCTACTTCTAGCGGCTACGGTGGCTCGTCAAGCACAAAAAGGTGCAAGATTCCTTGGTTTGGTTTGGTTCGGTTCGAGGTCAGTTATATTCAGACCAGAAGTGAACCGGCCCAGAGTCCGTTTGGAAGCGGACCGAGACCACCTCTTCTAGGTGGTCTTGGTCCGCTTGTTTGGTTTGAATCAGAGTTCGCATGTTTGTATTCACACCTAAAAAAAAGTCCGGACTTTCTGGGGAAACGAACTCTGGTCTGTTTTAAACGGACCAAATGTGGTAGGTGTGAATACACCCTAAGTCAGGGGTGTCAAACTCATTTTAGTTCAGGGGCCACATTCAGCTAAATTTGATCTGAAATGGGCCAGACCAGTAAAATAATAACATAAGAATATATAAATAATGTCAACTCCAATATTTTTTCTATGTTTAAGAGCGAAAAAAGTAAATTTACATTATGAAAAGGTTTACATCTACAAATTATCCATTCAAACAATGTGAATAACATGAACAAACTGAAAAAATAAGTGTAATTTTAACAATATTCTGCTTCAGTTTATCATTGACACATGCACATTATAACCTACATATCACAGTGGATCTACAAACACACAAAACATTTAGTAACAGGCGGAATATTGGTAAAATTGCACTTACTTCTCTTAAGATATTTCAGGTTGTTCATATTTGTTCAGGTTATTAACATTTTTTGCAAAATCATACTTTGTTTTAGTGTAAATACATGAAAATATTTACATTTACAAAGAGAAAAATTTGGAGTTGTCATTATTTATATGTTATTATGATAATATTTTACTGGTCTGACCCACTTGAGATTGAATTGGTCTGAATGTGGAACCTGAAATAAAAGGATTGTTAATATCTTAGTATAATTTTTGCATTTCACAAATTCATCCCAAGGGCCGGACTGGACCCTTTGGCGGGCCGGATTTGGCCCCCGGACCGCATGTTTGACACCTGTGCCCTAAGTCTTTCTGTGATTACTCACCTGAATCTCTTGCATTATGGTGAAAAATTTCTTAGTGCCGTCCACTATAAACAAACCATGTGTTTGTGAGTGACCCGGGAGGTCACTCGGGCATCTTCGGAATTTTGTTGCGACGTGCATTGTCAGAAGATCAGATCAGAAATAATAACACGTGTGTCACTGTCCAAATGCTTATGGACCTGACTGTATATATATATATTTGTATTTATATTAATTTCCTCTGGATATATTTTCAAGAATCACTGCTGTGCGCTGCACTGTACTCCGATACAGTGAAGAGGCACTTGGTGTAACAGTCACTCAGCTGGAAACACTGAGTAGTAACACATTACCTGTAGGTGTTGTAGAAGCTGGTATCTGTCATAGCCAATCACATCACCTATTTTACCTCCCTTTTAAAAGTGGCACTTGTTCAGTTTGAGTCACTTTTTAGTGGGGGAAATTAGCCGGAATGGATTGTAGCAAAGGTTTTTTTTGTTTTTTTTTCCGTGGTATATGTGGGAAATCAGCAGAATGATACCAAAAGCAAATAAAATCATTGTATTATTAAACAGAAGTGTGTACATATGGCTCATTAGTTCCACTGATCAGTCCAATGAAAGCACAAAGCCAAAGTCTGACCTCTGCCAGATTGTGAAATCGCACGGAGTCACCTCTGTTGGCCTCCAACCGCTGCAAAGATAACACTGTGATACCACACAAAATGAACAAAACCTAAAATGGACCTCTTCTAATATACAAGATCAGCCAAACCCACAGCCTGCAAAGTGCAAACAATGTGCTTATGAAGAGCATAGTGCACACCTGCATAATAAGTAACAGCAAAAGTAGGACAAAGCCACTGTCCAAGGAAGTCTCAACAAACACAAGGCATGGTGTAATCTCAAATTTAATACTACCTTAAAGGTTCAGTGTGCAACTTTAACACTCTGAGACAGTAAATATTACAGAGTGGATCCTGCATTCAACTCAAGTGTTTGCTTTGTCACTTGTGGGATGTTTATTACACCACCCCACCCCCAAAAAAAGAGGCAAGGGGTGTTCTTTTTGGTTCAGTTTGTTTATTTGTTTGTCTGTTAACACTCGAGCAGCAAAACTATTGGTTGAATTCATGCAAAATTAGGTTTATAGATTGCCAGTGACCCAGAATAGATCTCACTACAGTTTGGGAAAAGTACGTCAAAGTTCAAATTTTTTATGCGTCATCGTTCAAGTTGAATTTAACTAATGTATTTGTTACTTAAAAGCAGCTGAAGTGTCTTAAATTCAATTTTTTTCCCCATCAGGAGTAACTGTAGTCTTATTTGTTTGATGTGGAATCTCTAATAAGTGGTTGGGTGGTTCATCTTTTTAACCCCACCCCCCGAAGCAGAGGCAAGGGGTATTGTTTTTGGTTCGGTTTGCTTGTTTCTTTACACTCTAACAGCAAAACTATTAGTTGAATTCATCTGAATTCATCAAAGTTATTTATTTATTTATGTTACGAATTTTTATAATCTTTCTTTTCCCCATTTACTTCTAATGGGTGAAATTTCAAATGTCTATAGCAGCAAAACTATTATTTGAATTCATATCAAATTAGGTTTATAGATTGCCAGTGATCCAGAATAGATGTGGTTACATTTTGGGAAAAGTAGGTCAAAGTTCAAATTTTTAATGAATTTTTAATATCTTTTTTTTCCTCCCATTTACTTATAACGGGCAAAATTTCAAATACTTGTAGTCGCAAAAGTATTGGTTGAATTCATACCAAATTACGTTTATAAATTGCCAGTGACCCAGAAAAGACGTGGTTACATTTTTTTTTTATGAATTTTTAAAATCTTTTTTTTCCTCCCATTTAATTATAACAGGGTTTCTGCAGGTCATTAAAAAGCATTAAAAGTCATTAAATAGATTTTGTGAAAATACAGGCTTTAAATGGCATTAAAAAAAAAGCATTAAATTTGATGTCCAGAGGCATTAAAAAATTAAATGATGGAAAAAAGAATTATTATTCACGATTTATTTTGATTATACAAACATTTAATAATTTTGATCGGAAGTATAGCGTGATGATTGACAGGCGGAACCCTTTAATTATCTGTTGTTTATGGCCGATACACAAAGTCAAAACACCGGATGCTTGGAATGCAACATGCTGTGAGCGTGGTCATGCTGTGGCGAAAGAGTGGAGGGAATATTAGCAAATGTGGAAAAAATGGGAAAAATACAAGTTTCAGCAGAAGTGATTGGAGGACGAAATATTCAGAACCTGATCAAAGCCTGTTGACGGTAAACCGTATGTATATGTAAAACTATGTATAAAACGGTATCTGCAGTTGTACATGGGCATTAAATTTGTTTAAAGTGGCATTAAAAAGCATTAAATTAGATTTGCTGATACCTGCAGAAACCCTGTATAATGAGTGACACTTCACATGTCTATAAAAACATCAATTTTGTTTTAATTTACTTCAAACTTGGCACATAAATGGAGGCAGTTGTTATACTGACATCAGCACACGCATAGATATGATGACATCAGCTGGATCCATGCCAAAATAAGCTACAATAGCAAGGGGCAGGGTTTGTTGTGCCTGGCACCACTTATTTAAGAGGATATTAATGGAAAACACTCAAATATCAGTGCCCTGCCCCTGCTGTACCTACATATATACACTGTAAAAAAAAAAAAAAAAAAACAGTAAAAAAAAAAAAAGGTAATATTCCGGCAGCAGGGGTGCCAAAAAAATACTGTCAAATAACGGAAAATAATCATCTCGTTTAATTAAAATATTGTTTTTTTGCCCTAAGTTTATGTGACATTTTGCATATTTTTTTTTTACTTTTTAATGTTTAATAAAGAATATTTACATGTATTAAAACAATCAAATTCCCTAATAATATACATAAAAATAATTTTTAAGAGACTAAGTTGTCCAATCCACTGATAAAAACTGTATTTGGACAGTTTATCAGCGCTTATACATGTTATACATTCACAAAAATACATATATTCAACATTTTTGTTGTGAAACCTCCTGTAATTACACAAGATATTTGTCAATTAACAAAGAAGTCTCATTAAACTTACACAACAAATACTTCTTTAAGGGTTAATTGTCAGTTATTTTACCTAATTTTATTTATTTATTTATTTTTACAGTATTAAACTTTAAATTAACAGTTAGTCTCATAAATAGAAAAGAAATATTTGTGAAATTACGATACATTTGCAAATGTATTTTAACTGTATTTTTCTGTGAAAAAAGAAAAAATATCTTTTAAAAAATGGAAATTTTTTGGTTATTCACAGTTACAGTTTTTTTCATGTTATTTTACATTTGATGTGTAAAATCACAGTCTATTTTTGTAATTTCATTGATATTTTCCTGTATCTTAAAAATACAGGACAAAATCTGTAAAATAAACAGTGAAAAATCCTGTTAAATTAGAGACTTTTTTTTAATATATATATATATATATATATATATATATATATATATATATATATATATATTCTGAGGTAAATAAAACACAATTAATATTTTCAGGTGATGTATGATTACGTTCATTATAATATTCCATAATTCAGTCATGCTAAATCCACTTGACTTTACTGTGTTAAATACAGCAACTTTAAACAAACCAAAATGAGTGTAACATTATGTAACTCTTTTTTTTTTTTCTTCTTTTTTTTTAATACAACTGAATATTTTTGGGGGGTTCAGGGACATAGCAAACTGTTCCAAGTCAAGCAGGAAAAATCCAAGTGCAGTTTCTGTAGTCTAAAGTCCACACATTTGGAGGACGGTGTGTATCTCAGACATAAACTCCTGCTGGTGTTAGACTGAAAACTCAGATTATACTGGACATGTATAATGTGTATATATAAACAATGACAAGAAGGGAGGTCACACAGAAAAATGCCAAAGAAAAAGTCATTTATCTCCTTAAAATAATAACCAGAAATAACTTCATAGAGCTGCGTGGAAGTAGAAGGGTCATCAGTCATGTTTGCAGTGTCTGGATGTATGAAAATATGGTGTGATGTATGTTGTCTGGTGCAGCGAAGTGAATAAACAAAGGATGAGATAGATGAAGGAGGCAAGAAACAGCTTTTATTAGCCCCACCCATATATAAGGCCACGCCCACTATCTGTGAGGTAGACAGGTGAGTCCAAATTGTGCTTTTCGCTTAGGAATATGCTGAAGTGAGTGAAATGACCTGGAGAAAAGCTCTGAATTCTATAAATACAAAGAAAACACTGCAAAAAGGCCTGTTAAAAATAGGAAAATTAAACTCATTATTGGGTAAAAACGTCTTATTTCTGCCAGTGCAGTAAGAAAATTGCACTTACCAAGTTTTCTTAAAATACAAAAATATTATCTAAGGATTTAGAATGCTGAAATTCTAAAAATGTGAAAAATATTATTTGTTACTATTCTTATGTATGATGACTCAGATATGTATCTGCAAAACTCCACTAAAACAAGTAAAACGAGGAGCTTATTGTATTATAAATACTGCTTAAAATTAGTTGTAATATCGAAGAGGGGTAACTCCAGATGAAAATTCTTGGAACAAGTCAAATAAACTTAACAAGATTAAGTCTCAGTAAGTGAATAAATCTTATTTCAAGTTAAATTATCTGCCAGTGCAGTAAGAAAGTTGCACATATTAGTGATGTTCGATACCACAGATTTCCTTTCCGATCCGATACCAATTAAAATTCAGGCTGGTATCAGCGATACCAATTTGATACTGATACTTTGTACAAATACACGTAATGTCTGGAAAATCTGAAAAAAAAAAAAGGATATTTCAAATCATAACTTCATAAAGAAGGCATGAGAGTAATTATTGCATATTAATCATCTTCTTGGCTGTTTGTGGAGCTAAAATAGTTTCACACATGACTATTTTTCCATTCTGCTATTTTTTTCTACGGACTGAGTGGGTCAGAGTTGACTGAGAAGCATGACGCAGTACACACTGCCCCAGGCGGAAGAAGAAATAGTTCCCACCAATTGCGTATCATTTGGACCAGATCCCAATAGTTCAGCTCCTTTCCACCGTGTTCCTGATATATATTACCTCAAATGACCAAAGTATCAAAAGTATTGACATTTTTTATTTGTGAATCAATTCTAGAATGTAAAGATCTGGTATTAGAGATATCGATATTTCAGTATCGATCCGCACATCACTAGCACGTATCAAGTTTTTTTTTAAATAAGAAAATATTACCTAAGGATTATAGAATACTAAAATTCTAAAAATGCTAAAATTGTTATTAATTATGATTCTTATATGTAATGACTCATATATATCGGCAAAATGCATAAAAGAAGTGAAAAGAGGAGCTTATTTTGTCGTAAATATTGCTTAAAATGAGTTGTAAATTCTTGGAGCAAGTCAAATAATCTTAACAAGATTACAATAAATAAATAAATCTAAAAAATTATCTTTCAAGATAAATATTCCACATTCAAGTCAGTGCATCTAAGTCAGATATTCGTTTTTTTTTGCAGTGAAGGAGTGTCAACACTTCCACAAGTGTCTCCTTTCACTTAGGACCATCATCATTTTAAGTGTGGCACCGCAGCCTGTAGTTATACCGTTCATTTAATTTTCTGCTCCTTCAGTCAGAGATGCCTTAATAAAACTAAACTGTAAACACTGACCTGGAAATGTGATCTTCAGGAAGAGTAATGCAGTCGAGTCAGGCTGCGGGAGATTATTATAAATGTAGACAGATGATGTTAAATTCAACACCATCCATTTTAAGTCAACTTAACAATGGCCACAAGCAGTCTAGTCGGTTTGGAGACATGATTTATAGCTTGATTCTTCTCTCATACATACAGGGTTCCAACAGGTTTCTACAAGTTACATTTTAAGACTTTCTAAAGACCTTTTAAGACTACTAAGACCAGAATTTAACGCCCATTTAAAAAAAAAAAAAAAAAACAGTCCCAAAGTCAGCTTTCTTGGGCAGTGCATTTGTGACTAACAGCGTCATGTGTGTTGGGCTGAATGTTTCTCACTGGGGGGTTGCAAACTTAGCAATAATTGGTTCTTAATTTCAATATAAAGTGGGTTAGAACAAGTGGAACTGAGTCGACCAACGTTACGGTCTTTGCAGCTTGGACATTTCCCAGATACACTGCAAAAATCAAAATCTAAGTGTATTTTTCTCATTTCTAGTCAAAATATCTCATCAGACTTAAAATAAGACATAACCATCTAAAGAGTAACTTTTCAGTGAGATATAAGAACCTATTTTTTGGCAATAGATGTTGAAAATCTTATTTCAAGAAATCTTACCAAGAAAATTTTCACTTGTTCCATTGGCAGATTTTTTTTGCTTAATTCAAGATTATTATTTTTTTTGCCTTATTCAAGCAAAAAAAATCCGGAGTAAAAGAGAGGCATAGAAGCTGGGAGTCAAACATCCAAAATTGTGGAAATTATGGCACTTTAGGAACGTACCTCTATACCTCCCGCCCCTACACCACATACACAACCCCCCCACCCACTCTGCTGCGACAACAAATGTACAGATACTTTATTTTATGAAGGGCCCACAATTACTAGCGGCACCCCATACTGTTAAAAAAAAAAACGTAAAAAAATGATATTATTCTGGCAGCAGGGGTGCCGAAAAAATGCTGTTAAAAACGGAAAATAACCATCTCATAAAAATACGGTAATTTTCCATAATTAAGATACAGTTTTTTGCCCGAACTTTACATGAGATTTTGTTGTTGTTTTTTTTTACTTTTTAATGTTTAATAAAGAATATTTACATGTATTAAAACAATCAAATTACCTATAAATATGAATATATAAAAATACTTTTCAGTGAGACTAAGTTGTCCAATCCACTGATAAAAACTGTATTTGGACAGTTTATCAGTGCTTCTACATGTTATACATTCACAAAAATACATTTATTCAACATTTTTGTTGTGAAACCTCCCGTAATTACACAAGATATTTGTCAACTAACAAAAAAGTCTTGTTAAACTTACAGAACAAATACTTCTTTTATGGTTAATTGTCAGTAATTTCATCTCGTTTTATTACTATTTTTTTTTACAGTATTAACTTTAAGAAATTAACAGTTTAATCTCATAAATAGAAAATAAATATTTGCGAAACTATGATACATTTGCAAATGTATTTTTTAACTGTATTTTTCTGTGGAAAAAAAAAATCTTTTAAATAATGGAAAATTTATGGTTGTTCACAGTTACAGTTTTTTCATGTTATTTTACATTTGACGTGTAAAATCACAGTCTATTTCTGTCATTTCATTGATATTTTCCTGTATCTTAAAAATACAGGAAAAATCTGTAAAATAAACAATAAAAATTCTGTTAAATTACTGATGTTTTTTACAGTGCAGGGTGTGACTGACCATTAGTGTGGTTTTAACCTATATTTCACCCTTCTATCTATCTATCTGTCTATCTATCTATCTATCTATCTATACACACACACACACACACACACACACACACACACACACACACACATACATATACAAATAATTTTCAATGAGACTAAGTTGTACAATCCACTGATAAAAACTGTATTTGGACAGTTTATCAGTGCTTATACATTCACAAAAATACATTTATTCAGTATTTTTGTTGTGAAACCTCCTGTAATTACACAAGATATTTGTCAATTAACAAACAAGTCTTGTTAAACTTACAGAACAAATACTTCTTTTACGGTTAATTGGCAGTAATTTTGTCTCGTTTTTTTTTTTTTTTTTTTTTTTTTTTTTACAGTATTAAACTTTAGGAAATTAACAGTTTAATCTCATGAATAGAAAATAAATATTTGCGAAACTACGATACATTTGCAAATGTATTTTTAACTGTATTTTCCTGTGGAAAAAAATATCTTTTAAAAAATGGAAATTTTTTGGTTATTCACAGTTACAGTTTTTTCATGTTATTTTACATTTGACGTGTAAAATTACAGTCTGTTTTTGTCATTTCATTGATATTTTCCTGTATCTTAAAAATACAGGAAAAATCTGTAAAATAAATAGTAAAAATTCTGTTAAATTACTGATTTTTTTTTACAGTGCAGGGTGTGACTGACCATTAGTGTGATCTATCTATCTATCTATCTATCTATCTATCTATCTATCTATCTATCTATCTATCTATCTATCTATCTATCTATCTATCTATCCATCCATCCATCCATCCATCCATCCATCCATCCATCCATCCATCCATCCATCCATCCATCCATCCATCCACCTACCTACTGGTACAAACTCACATTTTTACTGCTCCGTCCACATTCATATCTTGCCCTAAACAACATTGGAAAGTATCTAAGATTAGTTTTTTTTGCGGTCTATTCATCTACCGTAAGGCCAGTCGGATTCTCTAAACTGCACAATGTCTTTTCCCAGGTCCTGATTAAGTCTCCTATTCATCTTTCTTTGATCTCCTTTTCATCGAGGTCAAGGAAAAATGGTCAGGGGAAGTAGAAAGTGAGGTAATTTTTTGGACTTTTCGGATGCACCCAACGGAGCGGACGAGTCGAGTGGAAGGTCATCACAATGCATCAAAACCTGTAGCAGGAAGATAATGTCAGAAATAATTTCCACTACTTTTCAGCAGTACAGAAGAACGCCTTAGACCGTATTACTCGCACAATCAGCCTAATTATTTCAACTGAATTAAAGGATCGGCTTCCTTTGCACTTTGGGGCGGAAAAAGGGCTCGCGATGATTGACTCCACTGTGACATTTTTTTATGACGGTGGTAATTTAGTAACTAACAGCAGATGTATCGCCTGCTGAGCCCTTCCATAGGCAAGTGTCCTCAAACTGAGTGAAGTGTCATCACTTCGGCTGGGACAGGAGCGTCCTCGGGGCTTTTCTTGTGAAACCATCATCCAGCATGTCTTCCTATGCACCTCAATCCACACAAATGCAGCTGTGTGTCACTGGGGATTTGGACCCACCAGTGAACGAAGGAAGTTTTCCCTTAAAAACCACCCAAACTTATATTAACTGACACTGTGTTTATGAGTTAGCTTACAAACACACTTGTTGGATGATTGTTTTGCAAATTATTCATTATTCACAAATCAAAATCTCTAAGAACTAAACTAGAGATGCACCGATTCCAATACGAGTATCGACATCGGCTCCGATACTCAGTGTGTGTACTCATATTCATACTTGTAAAAGTACAGGGTGGGGAAGCAAAATTTACAATATTTTGAGGCAGGGATTGAAAGACAGTGTATGACCCATTAGTTTATTGAAAGTCATGAGAATTCATTTGCCATGAGAAAATGTACATAATAGAAAATGTTTTTATTCTATGTGTCCTCCTTCTTTCTCAATAACTGCCTTCACACGCTTCCTGAAACTTGCGCAAGTGTTCCTCAAATATTCGGGTGACAACTTCTCCCATTCTTCTTTAATAGTATCTTCCAGACTTTCTCGTAATAGTTTTGCTCATAGTCATTCTCTTCTTTCCATTATAAACAGTCTTTATGGACACTCCAACTATTTTTGAAATCTCCTTTGGTGTGACGAGTGCATTCAGCAAATCATACACTCTTTGATGTTTGCTTTCCTGATTACTCATATGGGCAAAAGTTTCTGAAAAGGTATGGATAATAGTGTTAGGTATGATTATGACATCAATATATGTTTGGTTTCAAAACAACTGACGTAGTGCCTGCTGAGAAAAAAAAAACTAAATGTTCATTGTAAATTTTGCTTCCCCACCCTGTAAAACCTCTGTTAACTCCAATTATTTTCACCAACACTGGAAGTTATCTTGTTAAATTTTACTCTGTCCATTGTTGGAATAACTCAGAAAGAATTAAAATACTTTGACACTGCATTTTTTACACTGGCAAATTTACTGTGCACTAGATTTTGAGTTAGAAGGTCGAAGGCTGTTGTGGCTTTAGTTAAGGTCAATAGACAGTAGTTTTTGAAGCTAAAAGTAATATTTTGTGACAAAATTCGCTCTCTGGAATCAAACTTTACCTGATTTTTGATACCACTAATTTGTGAAATATCCAAAAATCCCAATTCATAAGTGTATTTTTGATATTTGGGTTTCCAGACGCTTTAAATAAGCTCATTTTAATAAAGGTAGGCATATGCATTTTGTTAACAAACCATCCACAATCTGGTTTTACTCCAGATAATTGCAATACAAGCCATTTTTTTCTTACCATATGCACTATTATGGGACCTGTTCTTTTGATTGCTCCAAATGACCCAGTTTGCAGACATTATAAGTTATTACTTCATTTCCAATTATTATTTATTTATAATTATTATTACATTTTTTGTTGCCTCCTCCACTTCCAGACTTTCTCGTAATAGTTTTGCTCATAGTCATTCTCTTCTTTCCATTATAAACAGTCTTTATGGACACTCCAACTATTTTTGAAATCTTCTTTGGTGTGACGAGTGCATTCAGCAAATCACACACTCTTTGACGTTTGCTTTCCTGATTACTCATATGGGCAAAAGTTTCTGAAAAGGTATGGATAATAGTGTTAGGTATGATTATGACATCAATATATGTTTGGTTTCAAAACAATTGACGTAGTGCCTGCTGAGAAAAAACAACTAAATGTTCATTGTAAATTTTGCTTCCCCACCCTGTAATCCGATACAAATGCACCGATACCACTTACGGCCGTGTGACATTCACAGTTCAGTGCAACAGGTACACAGTGGTGGAATAATGTTTGTGGAGTGTGAAGATTTTTCAAAATAAATGACGGTGATAAAAGTAACGCTGACTGCAAGTAACGTTACAGACACAGACGGATACGGACGCAGCATTCTGTCCGTCCTCTGCGTACATTCCATCTTTTTTCCAGGTGCTGGAGGATGCGACAGAGAATACCACCGGGAATACGGAGCGGTGTGGACCACCACCAGCAGAAGTGAAAACAAAACTTATCGCTCATTTATCTTTTCCCTACCTGTTGAAGTTAAGCTTTTAAACCTTACTAGCGAAAACGCTCCAATATTGGTATCACATTAGTGTTACCTCTGTCTCCATGCTTTTTATTACTGACATTCTTCTTCTTCTCAAAAAAAACTTTACTCTTCTTCGTGGTATTTGTCCAGTATGGTTAATTCAGAGCAGCGCCCCCTGGTGGATTAATTGAGAAACACTCATTCCAACACATTAAATGTCAGTAGCAGCACTTTTTTCCAGTCAGACTAATGACAACGACAATAAAGCAAAGGGAACTAAGAACTGGAATGGAATTATTAAGTACTCGTATCGGTACTCGGTATCGGCAAGTGCTAAAATGTAAGTACTGGTACTCGTACTCGGTCTGGAAAAAAGTGGTATCGGTGCATCCCTAAACTAAACCTTTTTTGTACGTTCAGCTGACCTGTGTACTTGTATTATATCCAATGAGTTCAACAATTTTACAATTTATTTATTCATGCATATGCACTTATACTGCCTGCACTTTTTAAAAAATATATTTCCTGCTGCTGTGGTGTTGTTGTTTTATGTATTGTGTTTTTAATCATTTGAATATATATTTTTATTATACATTGTGCCTACACTGAAGGAGAGCAACCCTTAATTTCATTGTAACTTGTGTTTTTTGTTTACAACGGCAAATAAAAAGGCTCAACTCTATTTCATTATGCTGCTTGTCAGTGGTGTCATAACAATAAATGTTATTTGTGTGAAATTACATAATTTGACACACTTAAATACAAAGTAAGTAAAACTAATATATCTCTTCTGCAAACATTGTTTCTTTTGGAGTCAAATTGAATAGATTTTTATATGAAACAGTGCTTAAAACAACAAGAAGAGAATCAATAAGGAATCAGATCGATAAGCAATATCGATAATGGAATCGGAATCATTAAATTCTTAACGATTCCCATCCCTAAGTAATGGCCTCAAATCACTGGAAAAATGATGGATTTTGCTCATGAGCATGGTTATGCTAAGTCAACTGGGCCACACTCAACACGTTTTCTAAATCTAAGTACTTTAACCCTTTCATGCATACTGGTCACTACAATGGACAGCTACTCTACAGCTGTTCTGTTGTATATTCATGCGTTTTGTTGTTTTAGTTGCATATTACGCTTATGGACCATCCCATATACTGCAGTTCATACCATTACCATTACTGTAACTTTGCTGTTCTTCATAAATCTGATTTGCGGTAATATGTTTTAGTGTAAATCAATTGCTAATTTTGATTGATTGATTGAAACCTTTATTTCGAACATGTAGACAGTGGAATCAAAACAAAAATCAACCAACAACATATAAGTACTGGTACATAAAAGGCTGATAAGTAAACAAAAGGAAAAAAAAAAAAGAAAAAAAAAAAAAAAAATAATAATAATAATAAAATGAATGAAATGAAATTGTATATGCTCAAAAAGGAGTAAGAAGACGCAAAAACGTACATACTTCTACCTCCTATCTCTCTCTAATTGTTATCAGACTGTAATTTAAAAGTTTTCCTAATCAAAAACGTTGTCCTTTTTGCATATTATCTCCATGAAGTGAGTAATAACTAGCATTACAATATGTTAAAATGTTAGAAAACATCAGATTAGAAGCATGAAAAATGTTTTTATTTCCTAGTTTTCACACCGTATATCACTTTCTGATGATGGGTTTTAAATACATGTTTCTTCGCTTCAAAAATTAAACGCACGGTGGCCAGCTAAGTGGACATTTTTGTAACTCCATGAAAAACAGGCTCATAAAAAAAATTTCAATCCAGTTTTTTTTTTTTTTTTTTTTTTTTTTTTCATGTCTAAAGAGGAATAAAAACACTCCAGACAAAAATCTCGACTAAGGTTCTCATAATTCATGCATGAAAGGGTTAAATACTACATTGAAAAGGTATGTATTCAATGGACATGACTTCTGCATAACCTTTCGAAGGCATTGGTAAAGGGGCTACACGTGTAGTCCTTGTAATAGCTAACAGCCCTGTAAACTGTGAAGGTGTCCTTGAATAGGACCGAGCCTATAATGTAGTTGCCGTAAAGCAGCGAAATGTATGTAAATGAAACACCATTAAAGCAGCTCTGTACTCCATTTCATCCAACTACGTGAGTTTAGCAGGATATCCGGAAAATCTCACAGGTATCAGCCAATCTCTCAGATCTTTGATGTAGATTCTAACATCGTGAATAATCCCAGTTCGAGAAAACCACGTAGCTCTGTTTTACGCTGTTAAATTACTGCCACGCATTGGACTGAAGCAACCATTTTTTAGAGAGAAATTCACTCTGCACTCAACAAGAATCAAAGAATCCGACTTTTTTTTTTTAAATCCTCAGTTGCCTTATTGCAGATGTACTACAAATACTGGCTGTGTTATGTATATTTTAGAGAAGCAAATTGATATGCACACAGTTCCGGCCTTGACAAATCATTTCTTATTTTTCTGCTCACAGTCAATCCTGTTTTCCAAGAAAGAAATGTAGTTTTGCTGGAAACAACTCAGTCAGCTGCAGCTACAATGAACACCTACACACCTGCAGCGATGAAAGCCTGGCAACACTTGTCCCACACTTTTGGGTATTTTTTTCTTAATAGTTCATCTTTAAAAGCCTATTTTCCGCCATGTGACCTTTCCAAAGTATTCTACAATAGGGCTTCGCTCTCAGTCATGGGCTATTTGTTTGGACGACCCATACGTTGTTTGTAGTTACATGACTTCAGTAATGTACAGAATTAAGATGAAGGACAGGAAGTGAAAATGAGAATCGACAAGTTGGAGGAAAGTCCATACCGTGTTCGCCTGGACCTGGACCTTGAACAGAAGTGATTTTTTTTTTAAGTGAATTGAAAGACTTGTCTGCTACCGAGGCAGTAAATATAAGCAATTGACTCCTGACATCTGTCTAGTCTTTACTTCTACGAGAAAACAAGCGAAAGTAAATAAAAGTACAGAGTTCTGTTAGCAGCTGGGTCCATGACCTTGGTACCGAAGTAATCTCTAACGACTGTTGGTAGTTCTGGGGTGAGCAGCTTCTCTTTTATTGTCCTGTAGAATAACGTAGCAACATACATTCAACCCTGCAGCGTCTTTGAACAATAATGTTATAATTACTTAACATCACAAGGTTAAAGACTTTCCACGACCTGGTGAAATGCCGGTGAAGAAATAGTACAAAGCCGAACACAACGGAGAAGTCGCTGCTGATTTCTTTGCGGTGGCACTTAAAGCTTTTGTTTTAAATGTATTAGTATTATTTAAATAAAAAGTCATTTGAAATGAATGGGAAAAGGATAAATCCGGATGTAGATGATTCTCCAACTGATTAAATTATGTTCTGCTTTGAGATGCTTTTAAAGCTGTGTATGATGTTCAGCACAAATTTTTTCATCAAATCTGTTTAATCCGAGTGATAGTCTTTCTGGGATTATTAGGGATGGGAATCGTTAAGAATTGATCCGATTCCATTATCGATATTGCTTATCGATCAGATTCCTTATCGATTCTCATTGGGTGAGGGAATAAAAGAGTACAAACGGGTGTGTTTGCATTAACTGTCTTATATTTCCATCTGCACTTAATATATAACATATACAGTATGTACAAATAATAATAACAGATGATGCCGGGCCAGTTTGGGGGGGGCGTACAGTGAAAGTGAAACTAAAGACTCTTTACTAATTCCTCTATTGCCACATTTCTACTACGTGGAACCGGTTCGACTCCGCTTGGCTTGTCTCCCGTTGTTGTGCACCTCATTTCCTTTCCCTTCTTACCTTCGGAAACTTGTATTTGAGGAGTTACGACGTTTGCAGCCCGCACCAGAACCGGAACCGACCCGGCGTTCACTCTGCCGCTACATTTACAAGCGTCGCTAAGTAGCATCAAATACATGACATTCCTGTAAATGATTCACATGCTGTGGACAAATGTTTGAGAATATCGGAGGGATTCCACCCTTTTGAAGACATGGAAGCTTTGACAGTGTTCCAAGTAAGTGGACCTGGTGTCGTCTTTTTAGACCGTTTCTGCCTCAACGCCATGTTGGCTACGTTCTGACCAAAACAATGCAGCGTACATGTGACGCCATCGTGCCTGCAAACGAAGGTGGAATCGACAAGCAGAATCGTTAAGCAGGCAGGCAAACGATTCCAAGGAATCGAGGTACTGGGAACCAGTTCTTTTTGAGATTCTCATCCCTAGTGATTATGCACCTGAATCACTTCCCTCACAGTGAAGAACTTTGAATTTGACTCCATCACGAGCAGTCTGTTTGTTTACATACCAAACAGAAACCAAACCACCACTCGGGCCTTTTCGGAATTCCACGCACCACAGCCACAAGAAGCAATGAAGCCATTTCTTTTGCTCATTAGTATAGCTGTTTTTGTTCAGTTTGTTGCTTATTTTATTTTTTTACTTTATTTTATGTAAATGTTTTGCTCTTTTTTGTAATGTTTTTTGCATGTAAATGTTTTGCTCTTTTTTTCCCACATTATTATTTTTAGTTTTTTAGTACAAATTTTAGTTGACTGTTGCACCTGTTGAGTATTTATCTCTCACGTCTCACTGTTATTGTTGTAATGTATTTATTTATTAACGCTTTGTTTCTGTAATTGTTTAACCCTGTTTTTACTTTTAGCCCCCCATCCCCTTCCCCTCAAGGAGCCATTGCTCTTTGATCAGGCTGCATTTGTAAATAAGAACCTGTTCTTAATTACTTGCCTGGGTAAATAAAGGTTAAATAAAAATAAAATACAATTTCTGTGTTTCTTGCTGCTGCGGCCATGCTGTGGCTGCAAGGAATTCCCATTCCCACAATGCACTTTGCAACAAAATTTCCGAAAAAGCCCAAGTGACATATTGGTATGTAAACAAACTGACTGCTAGTGATGGAGTACACTTTAAAGATGTTCACAGTGAGGGAAGTGATTCAGGTGCGTAATCACAGAAAGACTAACGGATTTGTGACACTTAGGCTATCACTCAGGTTTTACAGATTTGATGGAAAATTGGTGACAAACATCATACACTGCTTTAAGGAACACTGTTGTAATCCTTTTGTATCTTTTAAAATATCGGTGGTGATTTATGTATGGTTTTATCAATGTTTGATTTGCGCACAATTTTAGTCTTGATGTATGACTGAAGCGTCTATTCTTTAACTTCTGTAAGAGATTTCTAATCTCAACGGGTCATTTTTTCCGTGTTTAACCCATAAAGACCCAAACAGCCACTGGCAACCAATACCCGCTGATCCACTAATCCTATCAATCCATGTAAATAATTGGTGTAAAATACAATTTTTCATTTTTTCATGGTCATCAGATATAGCCCACTTGGACATTCAGAGGCTCCGTAGTTACCATGGAAACACTGTCATCTTCTACAACATTGATCCACCAGTAAAACCCATGGAGTTGGATCAATGACAGTGGATGGACACACTTGGTTTATGTTCAGTAAATTATATATTTTACCGAAAAAGTCACTTTTTCTTAAGTTTTCTCTGTTTTGATATAATAACCTTTGAATTTACTGAGTTTTAATGAGCATCTAAATTAAATATAGGAAATTAAATACAGGAAAATACATAATTTACAGAGAAAAATGCAAAATACACAGGATAATATTATAATAAATGGTGATATATCACTGAAGAAAGGTTAACTAGAGAGAAAAATTTAGAAACATGGTTCACTCTGTTTCTGTATCTGCCACAGAACAAGGTTATAATAGTTTTGGATTTTTCATTATAGTTTAGTTTTATTTAGTTTTGACTTTTTTTTCTCTAATTCAGTTAGTTTTAATTCATTTTAGAGCAGGTTTGCTAGTTTTTATTAGTTTTCGTTATTTTCCAAAAGCTTAGTTTTAGTATTAATTTTAGTTTTTTCATATCTTTTCTCCTCTTCACCGTCGTATTCAAATAAATCTTGTACAGGACTCTGCTTTTTTCTCCTAGCTTTAGTCTCCATGTTTCCAGGTAGAGTGGGAACCAGAAGACGACTCTAAACCACAAGTGACGACAAGTGACGGACCGTGAAATGTCGTATGGTGCCGGCAGCTAAAATTGCTTGAGGGAAATAAATCGATTTCATGTCAATCCGACGTTGACAAAAACGAAGGGAATTTGATCCATAATTTTTATCCGTTTTAGTTAGTTTTGTAAACACACAATACAGTTTCAGTTAGTTATCATTTTTTTCTTTCAATTATAGTTACGAAAATGTTTTTACAATTCTAGTTTTTGTCATTTCGTTAACAATAATAACCTGACTAAAATCTGATTTTTTTTTTTTTGGGGTGTGAAGCCTTGTGCCTTCACATGATAGTAAAACCTCTGCTCCACTTGTTGATCCTCTTGCTGATTTGGTAACGTTATGTCAGTTCGTTCCAGTACTCATCACACATCTAATAATAATTTCAGGAACAACTCAGGTGAAAATATGGACTATTTTATCATTTTACGGTCGATGTGTTTTGATGAGGCCTTCCTCTGTCTTTCCAAATAAATGAACAGGAGTTGAGGTAATTGTGACTCTGCTCCCACCTGTTCTCTGTTCTCAGGTGTGAAATGATAAGACGGGCTCTTCTTTGGTGTAAAATAAAGGTGCAATCAGCAGTAAATAGACAAGTCACAAACCTTAGTAAATCGGATTGCATGACTTATTTACTCTCCTCCTCAAAATTTGGGCTTTGAAATGGAAATCCCCACAAATACACAATATGTAATTAGGTCAGGCACAGAAGGAAGTGTGTCCATGCCTTTCCAGTGTTAATGTGGTGCTGTGGCGCTTTACTAAATCTCAACAGTAGTTTATTTATTTATTTATTTTTAGTGCAAAGTGCAGATTTACACTGGTTCAAAGCCCTAAATGTTTATTACCTGTACCACATATGGACATTTCACACCTGCAAAGTGAATGTTCGCAATTGAGTACTGGTGTGTAAAAGAAGAAAAAAAAAAAAGCAAGTAGTGCAATAAAATGTTTTGTTGCCAACACAAATGTACTCATTTATGGGTACAATATGAACCATCTTTACGGGTCAGCAATGCTTCATTTGTAATATATTGTAGAGCGAAGTCGAGGGAAGGTTAACATCTGGTCAAAAAAAAATTTTCATGACAATAATCTACACCAAATTTATATTTTTGGGTGTCATTATTGAAATGAGAAAAAAATTGTGAAAAAAAATTTGAGGAGTTTTATGAGTGTGAATGTTTGGAAAGTGACAAAGTTTTCTGCTGTCATTCAGGGTTCATTTTATAAACTCAGAAATAAACTAAATGTATTACAAATACATTGATATTTGACTGTTATATTATTTATGTGATATTCTAAACTCACACAGTATTTAAAATTAATAAATGCATATATCTATGCTAAACACATTTGAATATAATGTTAATATTATTTGTATGTTGTAAATATTGTTATGTATATATATATATATATATATATATATATATATATATATATATATATATATATATATATATATATATATATATATATATCCATTTCATGCATGAATTAAGAAAACCTTAGGCAAGATTTTTTTTTCCTTAGTGATTTTATTCCTCTTTAGGCATGAAAAAAACAAGGTGATTGAATTTTTTTTAAGAACCTAACCCAAAAATGTCCACTCAGCTGGACACCATGTGTTTAACTTTTTTAAGCAAATAAACATGCATTTATTGACATACTGCATGAAAACTATGAAATTTAAAAAAAAAAAAAAAAAATAACGCTAATCTGATGTTTTCTCACATTTTAACATACTATAATACTAGTTATTACTAATATGTAAAATAGAAAACACCAAACTTTAATTACAGTCTAATAACAATTAACAATTTGATTTACACTCAAATTGGTTACTGCAGATCAGGTTTATCAAGAACAGAAAAGTTACAGTAATGGTATGAACTGCAGTGTTTGGGATGGTGCATAAGCGTCCACTGTGTTGGCTGATATGGAGCTAAAACAACAAAACCCATGAACCTACAAGAGAACAGCTGGAGAATAGACGTCCTCTGTAGGGACCAGTATGCATGAAAAGGATATATATATATATATATATACATATATATATATATATATATATATATATATATATATATATATATATATATATATATATATATATGATATTGATAACCGAAATAAAAAATGTTTAATTTTATATTTACTTTTGTTGTCCATCCGTGACGCTTCTATTTATCAAAATTCCTGCTATTTGGGTATGATCAATTTTTTTTTTTTTCCTCTATCCAATTATTAGGTTGTAAAATAGAGGGTTTAAGGCATGCACTGAATACATTTTAGGATGAAAATGTCATAGGAACTCCACTTTTGAGAACTTTGTAATTCTTGCAAAACATAGACGTTAATTTTTTGTCCATCCATAACACAGTAGTTTTTGATATTTTTAATTTAAAAATATTTAAAACTAAATTTTGCCCTTTGAGTATATTTAAGATGACACTGAGACCTTTCCAATTATGTGTAATACATAATACAACTTCCTCTTCCCACACAGTTTATTTATTACATTTATTTATTACATTATTTTTTAATTCATGAAAAAATGTAAGGCTGTATATCATTTGATTTGTATTTGATGATTTGTAATGTGGATTACATTTTTTATTGTTTTGACTTTAGGTTATTATTTCAGTTATATTGTATTTTTAACTATTTTTTTGTGTATTGCTCATTTCGGGGGAGGTATTCATATAAGCCTTTTTTTGGCTTCTAACCTCTCCTGCACAATCTTGTTACTTGTTTGAATGTTGTTTTTCTTTTGTTGTTTTTATTATGTGCAAATAAAACATAAATCATGACATATTTAGTTTTACTTGGATAATTCCAGTTCTCACTGATACAATTACAAAATAAAAATTGTGACAATTAACCTAATAAATATTACTACACCAAAAAAAAATATTTTTTTTTTCAGTGTACTTTTCAATTAATTTCTTGTACTTTCCCCCAGATCAACAGAAACCTTTGTTACCTGATAAAAGCTCCTTGTGTTTCTATGATCTGACCCCTTTGAGCAACCATGAATGATATAATTAGTGGAATTTTGCAAAAGTTTAGGACTTTATGCAGTCACATGCAAACACAGTGCTAATAATAAACAGATGGCAACAGTTTCTCACCACGTCAAATGCTAGTACAATCGGCACAAATTTAACCTCTGATGCTCACATCCACCCACTAGTGTTTGTCTTTTTGCACTGGATTTTAATGTCAGTGGTGTTTACTTGACAAAGTTGGTCTTTTGATGTGCTGGAGAAATAATATTTCCTGTAAGAACTCCCAAAGATCCCATTCTGCTCTGATGGATCAACCATATTTGTCAAGTTCTGACCCACAACAACCTGTTTGTAAGCTCATCTGGTCTGTTAGAAAGTGTTTCAATGTACGCAGCCTCGTATACACCCAAAACTGCAGGGCGAATCTTTTTTTTTTTTTTCCTAGGAAATCACAAGTTCTGTAATTCCATAAAAGCTGCAGAGGGCAAACCAGGTGAAAAAGCACAAGAATCTGAACATATTCACCTTTTTTCTGCAGCTCTCTACCTTCTTCCCCAAATCCACAGACTTCATATAAAAATAAATGACCTGATGCTGCTTTATACTCTTGAGGAAAGGTGAAGCCAAAATATCATGGTTACGGAACCTGCTGCTTTACATTTGACAAAATCTTACCAGCAATTGGAAACTACAGCTTTTCATTGTATCAGAATCAGATTTATTGGCCCAGTTTGTGCAGACAAGCAAAGAATTTCACTCCGTCTTAACCTTAGTTCTCATGTGTTTTAGGTAAGTATATGCACTGTAAAAAGACCCTCCATAAAAAAACAGTAATATTCCGGCAGCAGGGGTGCCGAAAAAATATTGTAAAATAACAGAAGATAACCATCTCATAAAAATACGGTAATTTTCCATACTTAAAACACTGTTTTTTGAGATTTTGCATATTTTTTTTCCTATTTAATGTTTAATAAAGAATATTTACATGTATATGTATGTGTGTGTGTGTGTGTGTATATATATATATATATATAAATGTATAGCCTATCCTTTACACTTTATATAGAGGGCAATTTTAGGTAAAATCAGGTAATACTTAATTTATTCAAGGTATTTGTTAAAAACTACAGCATGAACAACTCAGACTTTCTGTTATGATTTTTTAATAAGTACAATCTACTTTCACATATTTCTCTAGTGGGGCTTTGGACAGTGACCAGCTGGCCTTTGAGAGAACCCTCTATACATGTGTGCATGGGGGGGGGGGGGGACTGTCTGCCTGGTTGTGTTATAAGTGTATCAAAATGTGTTATGTACGCTTTCATTGACTGATTTTTAATATTTCTTTGTTGCCTGAATTTTCCCAAAGATTTGGCCAAATCTGGGGGAGGGAGGGGGGGCAACTGGGGGAGCAAAGGTTGTGACTGGGGGGGCATTTACCCTCCCATACCCCCCCCCCCCCTTGGTGCCACCACTGTCAGTGTCCACTGTGTTGGCTGATATGGAACTAAAACAACAAAACCCATGAATATACAAGAGAACAGCTGGAGAAGAACTGTCCACTGGAGTGACCACTGTGCATGAAAGGGTTAATTTCAATGCAAAAAAATTCAGTGCTAGAAATTCAACGGCTTTAGTAATTCAAAATCTGATGAGACAGATTTACTTCCATACTGAATACATTTCTATTTTTTATTTTTAATTTTTTTTTAGATGCACTGACACAAGCCAGAAAAGAAAAAAAAAAAAGGATGCCTGGTGTTTTTGGAACAGCTACAAGAGTCGAATCTGCAGTTTAGCTTTTAGTGCTCTGCTAATGTGGTCTTGTCATTGCCATACAGAGGCCTATATCAATAACCTATCAGCAGCTGCAGTTGTTATGCCTGCACAGCAAACAGTGGGTAGACATCCGCACTTGAGCGTTCCTCTGGGAAGGCAAGGGAAATCAGAGAACTAATCAGCAGCAGCTAGGACGGTGGAGGTGAAGGCAAGTGCAACGAGCTGGTGACGCTGATGGGAACTGACACTGAGAATTGGGAGAGGATCAGGAGACGCCCTTACTTAAGGAAGCAGTTTCCTCAGCCTGGAAAACTTTGATTTAATGTAATGGAGTCCTCATCAGGAGGGAAGGAAACGCTGGGAATTTGGAAATTGTTTTGCTTGGCAGGCCGGTGAAGCTGAGGAGATTGGATTGTACGGGAGGCGCAAAAGGACAGAAGAAGCTAAGAACGCGACGGGGGGTCTACAAAACATTCCATATATGCTTTTTTTTTTTTTTTTTAGCCATGCATTCTGTTTATCTGTATGTTTCTCACCGGGGATTGTGCATAAAATTAAGCTCTCACTGATGTATGATTCATCACTAATTCATTTTAATAACCAGTAAAAATGCATCTGCGGGGATGCATACCCTACGCATTGGCAAATCAATGGGAGCCAGACGCTGTAAACATTTGGGGCTTACTCCAAACCTTGGCGAGAGAAACTGTACACTCAAAGTGAAGTGATTTCGCCATGTAGCTGTAATAGAAAAAGTCTAATTTAACCTAAAAAGACCCAAACATCCATCACTGACCAATAGCATCTACTGATATAAACTGTTTAAGACCTGTTGATCCACTAATCCTATCAATAATTGGTGTAAAATACAGTTTGTCGTCTTTTCATGGTCATTAGATATGACCCATTTGGACTTTCAGAGGCTCCGTAGTTACCGTGGAAACACCATCATCTTCTACAGCATTGATTGACCAGTAAAACCCATGGAGTTGGATCAATGACAGTGAATGGACACATTATTACTGACATATTTTACTAAAAAAGTCACTTTTTCTGCAGTTTAATCTGTTTTAGATATAATAACCCTCAACTTTAATGTGAGGTTTTACGAACATCTACGTGATCAGTGAATTAAATATAGGAAAATACCTGATTTGTACAGATAAAATACAAAATACAGAGGGTAATATTAAAAATAAATGGTGATAAATAACTTAAGAAGGGTTAAATAGACTTACTTAAACTTTTATTGGTTTTTCAACAAACAAAAAAAAAAGAAAAAAAATTAGGCCAATGCTTTGATGTACATATGGATATAGCTACCTGTACAAAGTGTGTAGAAAAAAATAAATAAATAAAATCAAATAAAAATGCAAAATGCAGAAGATAATATCATCAATAAATGGTGATAAATCACTTAAGAAAGGTTAAATAGAGAGAAAATTTCATTTGGGAATTTTTTATTTTTTTACTTAAACTATTATTGTTTTTTTTAACAACAAAAAATCACGGATTTTTTTTTTTTTACTTAAAATTTATTGGTTTTTCAACAAACAAAAAAGAAAAAACGAGGCCAATGCTTTGACGTACATATGGATATAGCTACCTGTACAAAGTGTGTAGAAAAATAAAATAAAATAAAATAAAAATACAAAATGCAGAGGATAATATCATCAATAAATGGTGATAAATCACTTAAGAAAGGTTAAATAGAGAGAAAATTTCATTTGGATTTTTTTTTTTTTTTTTTTTTAATTTAAACAATTATTGTTTTTTTAACAACAAAAAAATAGAGGTCAGTGCTTTGACTTACATATCGATATAGCTACCTGTACAAAGTGCGTAGAAAAAAAAAAAAAATGAAACAAATACAGAGGATAATATTATTAATAAATGGTGATAAATCACTTCAGAAAGGTTAAAACAGAGAGAACATTTCATTTGTTTTTTTGTTTTGTTTTTTTTTACTTAAATTTTTATTGGTTTTTCAACAAACAAACAAAAAGAGGCCAATGCTTTGACTTACATATGGATATAGCTACCTGTACAAAGTGTGTAGAAAAAAAAAAAATGCAGGGGATAATATTATCAATAAATGGTGATAAATCACTTAAGAAAGGCTAAATTGAGAGAAAATTTCATTTGGGAATTGACATAAAAGTAGCACTGGGTCTTTATGGGTTAATATGTTTCAGTATCTTAAAATAATGATGTTTTACCGTCATCAAATTCATCACATTCACAACAAAATGTTCTAAAATAACTTCACACCTGTAAGATGTTATCCCTCGTTTCTTGGTTTGGGAATCCTGTTGGTAGCAAATCCAAAAGCAAGTGGTATTTTTGCTTTTGGATATGATTTTATTTACTTTTTTTTTTTTTTTTTTTTTTTTTGGAATTGAAGGAGGAATTCGTTCACCAGAGGCCTTTCCAGTGACACTACAAGATTGTCATTAATGAGAAAGGAGGAAGAACTTTGGCAGTCTTGAAAAGGAATTACCAATTTGTTAGACAGGTTTGTGTTACATAATGTTTTTGTTTGTTCAAAAATAATAATGTTTGAGCATTGAGACCTGATGTATCAAATATGATACATAATTGCAACTCAGCCATGGAAATTATTATTTGAAAAATTTTTGGGGGGGTTGTTCAGAAGGACCAATAAAGGCTCCAGTTTCAAAGAACTGGAATTTTCCGTCAGTGATTTAATGGTTCAGGCTTTACACGGTTATTGAGGTTAAATTATGGAATAACGGTTTTCAAAACATTGGTTTGTAAAGATGTTTTCGAGAGATACAAGCAGTAATAATTTTTGATGTACTGATTGGTAGAATAAAACTGATTTTGATTTGAATGTAGACGAGGCGTATATAAGCATTTAGCGTCAGCCTTAGCCTGTTCAGTCTCAACAGAATTCTCAGTCTGTTTGACTTATAATCAACCTCATTGTATGATTGTATGTTCTGTATTATAGAAGAAGACTGAAAAAACTTATGTGGCTATAGATGAGTTACAGTGAGAAATTATCGGATATTTTATTAACATAATGGGATGCTGCTGCTTATTTTATGACAATTTTACAAGGAATTCTAATAAAATATCACCCTCTCACTTCCCTTGACACAAGTCGCTTTTCTATTGGACATCTGCGCAAAACTTTACCGATATTTACTAAATGTCGAAAAAACAGAAGTGCATAATGTTGGTTTTTCCATTAAATCACATTATTATCGCAAGATGACATGAGAAGTCATTCCATAAACATGGCGACGAACGTAAATATGGTGTTGATTTACAGATATATTCATTATTATTATATATTACCCCTCTATCTCGTACTAAATTGAAAAATGATTGGGTTTCCTGGTGTGTCCACACATATCGCTACATGTTTCTTCTTCTTCTTCGCTTGTTGTAATGTGCGTCAACATCCGCTTTTTTATTCACCTGACTCTAGTTGCGAAAAAAGCTCTTTCCATTGCAGTTTTGCGTGATATACCACGCCCAAAAAAACACCTCTTGCCAGCACAAAAACTTTTAATCGAAAAATGAGAGTTTTGGTGAAATTGTCGTTTTTCCATTAGGTAAATTTTTATACGTAAGTTATATTTGCGCAATTGTAGGATCAATGGAAAAGCGACTACAGACAGATGGAGGCACAAGAGGTGAAAAAAAAACATGAACAAAATACCACCTTAAAACTGGCAAGAATGAAACTGTATTAAGTGTTAAAGCGTTAAAATCCACCTCATTGATTGTATGTTCTGTATTATGGAAGATGACGAAATAAACTTAAACCTAAACCTATATGACTATAGATAGGCTGCAGGGAAAAATTATCGGATATTTTATTAACATAATGAGATGCTGCTGCTTATTTTATGCCGATTTTACAGTGAATTCCAATAAAATATCACCCTCTCACCTCCCTTGACACGTCGCTTTTCCATTGGACATCTGCGCAAAACTTTACCGATATTTACTAAATGTCGAAAAAACAGAAGTGTGTAATGTCGGTTTTTCCATTAAATCACAAATGTGATGATTTATTTATTTATTATCACAAGATGACACAAGAAGTCATTCCATAAACATGGCGACAAACGTAAATATGGTGTTGATTTACAGATATATTCATTATTATTATATATTACCCCTCTATCTCGTACGAAATTAAAAAATGATTGGGTTTCCTGGTATGTCCACACATATCGCTACATGTTTCTTCTTCTTCTTCTTCTTCGCTTGTTGTAATGTGCGTCAACATCCGTTTTTTTATTCACCTGACTCTAGTTGCGAAAAAAGCTCTTTCCATTGCAGTTTTGCGTGATATACCACGCCCGAAAAACCACCTCTTGCCAGCGCAAAAACTTTTAATCGAAAAATGAGAGTTTTGGTGAAATTGTCGTTTTTCCATTAGATAAATTTTTATACTTAAGTTATATTTGCACAATTTGAGGATCAATGGAAAAGCGACTACAGACAGATGGAGGCACAAGAGGTGAAAAAAAAAAAAAAAAAAAAACATGAACAAAATACACCTTAAAACTGGCAAGAATCAAACTGTATTAAGTGTTAAAGCGTTAAAATCAAACTCACTGATTGTATGTTCTGTATGATGGAAGATGACGGAATAAACTTATATGGCAATAAATGGGTTACAGTGAGAAATCATTGGATATTTTATTAACATAATGGGATGCTGCTGCTTATTTTATGACGATTTTACGACTTCCAATAAAATATCACCCTCTCGCCTCCCTTGACACGGACAGATGGAGGGACAAGAGGTAAAAAAAACAACATGAACAAAATACCACCTTAAAACTGGCAAGAATCAAACTGTATTAAGTGTTAAAGCGTCGTTACACTGTCAAACTGCGCCTGCCAGTCTCCAAATAACACATCCTACTGAAATGTTAACATTAAGTCAAATTCAGCTCAAGCAGTGGCTGAAAACTGCCAAAAATCTGGGCCCAGAGAGTTCAGGACTAACGCCAAAGTAAAGCGAGGGAAATTTTTTGAAAAACAAAGTCGGGCGTATCTGCCAGAAGTAAAGCACATGTCGCTGTGTATTTCGCCAAAGTCCTGTAACGAAAAGAGTTCTTATACTGTAAGCACATGGAAACCAGATACAATATAGATGCAGTATATACCATAAAGATGACCTCGTCTATCGGTTAGTTTTAGCACAGAGTCCTCCAACACGCTGATGGATGCTTGTGATTACAATACCGTTAGCCTTCAGCCAGTTAAGATACCTGAATACACGCTCTAGTAAAGCACCATAAAAGCACCATTTGAACACAGCTCTAGGAAACATCTAATGAATAGTTCTATTTCCAAAATCCACACTATTTTTTTTTTTTTTTCTCCTGGTCAGAGACATTTATTAACCCTTTATCGTTCACTCATAGTGTTATTGGAGGATATAACAAGACTTTATTACTTTTGTGAAATTTTTAAAAAATGTTTTATTGTCATGTAGAAAATCAAGGTCAATGAAGTTACCATATTTGGTTCCTTACCCACCCGACAGACTTGTGACTGGTCGGTATAGATTAGATAGTGCATATTTCACAGCGATCGGCCCAATTCCAGACTGTTTTCGCAGTATTCAGTAATGGGGTGCCGCTAGCAATTGTGGGCCCCATGAAAGGTAAACGTTGTGGACCCTTGACAAAATTCAGTATCTTGCCAATTAGCTGGACTGGGGGGGGTTATATACATGGGGGGTGTGGTCCATAACTAATGTAACTAACGCTGGCTTGAAGCAAAAGTGAAACTTAACATGCTTTCAATGTCCTGCTTCTACAGCGTATCTTAAACCAAATTTTCACAGCTTCTAATCCAGTGTTTTTCAACCTTGAGGTTGGGACCCCACATGGGGTCGCCTGGAATTCAAATGGGGTCGTCTGAAATTTCTAGTAATTGATAAAAAAATTAAAACTTACTAATAAAAATTTACAGTATATAGCCTAAAATTAATGTTTATTTGCAACATATGATAGCAAACTATTACACGATCAAAAAAGAAATACATTTTAGCCAAAAAAATGTCTCTGTTTTGAATGTCTGGGGTCACCAGAAATTTGTGATGTTAAAATGGGGTCACGAGCCAAAAAAGGTTGGAACCACTGGGTTAACCCCTTCATTCAGATGTGTACACTGGTTTAAGATGTTTGTGGCACAAGATTTTATCTGTTTGAGAAAGAACAGACTGTACCAAACAACTTAAAAAGGGGATCAGGAGCAGTTAATGCAGTGTTTTTCAACCTTGGGGTCCGGACCCCACGTGGGGTCACCTGAAATTTCGAATAACTGAAAAAAAAAAAAAAAAAATTAATACTTATTAATAAAAAATTTACATTATGTTGTCTAAATGTTGTCTGAAATTAACATTTATTTGCAACATAGTATAGGAAACTATTACATGATCAAAAACAAATTACTTTTAGCCAAAAAAAAAAAGTCTCCATTTTGAATGTCTGGAGTTGCCACAAATTTGTGATGTTAAAATGGGGTCACGAGCCATAAAAGGTTGGGAACCACTGTTCTAGTCTGTATCCACTGGACCCCCTCCACTGCTCTCTGGGCCCCCCAGAAATGCTGGGCCCCATGAATTTGTCACATTTACCCCCCCCTTATGGTGCCCCAGATTGAATACACTGAGAAAACCAGATGGCTGGCCAGGCTACTATAACGTATAGACTACTATATATCTGTAAATCAACATATTTATGTTCGTCGCCATGTTTATAGAATGACTTCTTGTGTCATCTTGTGATAATAAATAAACAAATCATCACATTTGCGATTTAATAGAAAATCCGACATTATGCACTTCTGTTTTTTTCGTACATTTAGTAAATATCAGTTAAGTTTTGCGCACATGTTCAATGGTAAAGCGACTATTGATTGATAGGGCTGTGTATCGGCAAGAATCTGGTGATACGATACAAATCACAATGCTAGGATCACGATATGATATATCATGACACTGTTAAAAAGGGCAATTTTTTGTTTGTTTCTTTTTTTTTTAATGATTATTTCCTGGAAGGATTGAATTACACCAGAAATATGTACAAATACTAAACACATTTTTATTTCAGAACAGGATCTAATCCTATATCACACATTTTTTTTTTTAATTCTCCTAGTTTCCAGAGGAACTATCATCTGCCTCTCAGACAGTAAAAAGTGCTTTTAGGATGGGTAAAATAACCATGATTTAATAAAACAGTGTTAAATAATAATAAATAAGATATAAACAATAAAGAAAAACAAAAAACAAAAATGAACCTCCGCCATATCTGCATTTGAATAAATACTTAAAAAATACAGTACTTTTTAATATCAATACAGTATTGTGAAATGAAATATCGCGATATATTGCAGAACCAGAACCTCTATTGATTGATGCAGACCTCAATAAAACTTAAACTATTCTTTACTTTTTTCTGTTTGTGTCAGAAAAACACACACAATAAAACACAACAAAAAGAAAAATCAACATCCCTGTTAATTTCATGACTCATATCGCATTGCCACACTACGAAAACATGCTTCTGTATTTCCTACAACACTCGGATACAATGCTGGTTCTTGTTTTCTGATGTTTGCAACTGAGTTATTTGGGCTGCGTAACAAAAGCGTAATTAACATCCCAGGGGTGTAAATAGCAAGTAAATTAATACTAATTCTATGCAGAGATGTACCAAATAGCCTCCTTTTTTTTTTTTTTTTTTTTTTTTTTTTTTTTCTTTCAGTGGGTTGTTTGTCGTTAGTTCCACATGAATGTAAGTAAACATGACACACTTCTTCTCTGACAGTTATACAGGACATACAAATACAGTACAGGACATACATGTACCTCAACACATACACACATACACACACATCTAGTTCTTAATCTTTCAGCACCACAAACACAACAAGGGAGTGAATTATGAAGTGTGTGTGTTTGTGTGTGTGTGGACTTGGCTTAGTATCAGAGGGGAGGCTACCTCGCTGCTTGTTCAGATGTTAATTAGTTTGGCCTGTTTGCATTTTTATTTATCTGCTGCAGAGAGTTTGAGCTGATAATCTATTCACACTGATATTGGAAGATAAAACTTGAGCTCAGATGAGGTCGGGCCGGTGAAACTGCTGCTTTTCTTAAATTATTCATCAACGGCGCGGCTCTGAGTGGCATCCCATGCATTTCAAAGTCACTTCATCCAATCATTTATCTGCTCAAGGTACACGTTGAGGACGGATATCGGCATCTAATAACGTATACCTCCCCTAACCTCTCTGTCTTACCCCTCAGCGTCAAAAAAAAAAAAAAAAAAAAAAAAATCTTCCGGAATATATTTCACCGTCACCATTCTGTTGAAATTAAAAATGCAATATCACACCCCCCCCCCCCTCTCAATAGCACGTACAGTATGGAGACATATTGATATGCATCCAACATGAGGCATGTAATAAGAAAGGATGACAGAGTGCCCGGAATGCATGTGCACCTGCCACGTACTGTCGGCCAAGTCAGCGTGGACCAGAGATGAAGATGAACAGGACCACCTACCACCCTCCTCCAGTCCCCACAATGAACCACCACCACCAGAACCACCACTACCCTCTTTTTACACCCGTCACTGCATGGGTGATTTACAAGTTATGGCCTTTTTCTCCTTCATTCCACTGTCATTGAAAGAAGATTAGATGGGCCCGATTGCTTTAGACATCAAACATGATGCAGTCGATCCGTCAGAGCGGTCGCTTTAGGCACAACGACGCTCCCTAGGTTTTTTTTTTTTTTTTTTTTTTCCAGAGTCCACCTCTCCTTTTCCTTTTCCTCCAGCCCCTATAACCTCGCCTGTTTCTCCATTCCACAGTCAACTGATGCTCACTGGGATGTAAGGGCACTATTTTCTCCCCCAACCCCTCCCCTCCCCTGTTTTTTTTTTCTTTCTTTCTTCTTCTTCTTCTTCTTCTTCTTCTTCTTCTTCTTCTTCTTCTTCTTCTTCTTCTTCTTCTTCTTCCTCTTCTTCTTCTTCTTCTTCTTCCCTCCTTGTGAGCCCCCCCCACCCCCACCTCCTTTATCCACCTCCTTTATCCACCCCCCCACACACATACACACACACACATTTTTCCTCTCTCCCTTTTCTTTATCTCTAACTTGTGAATGGCAGCCAATCAGGGGCAGAGTCGCCTCAGCTTCAGCCTCGGTGACATCCACCGCCAGAAGTGATGCACTGCTAGAGAAAGAGAGAGGAGGGGATAGAGAGAGAGAGAGAGAGAGAGAGAGAGGAGATGATAGAAAGAAAGTGTAGAGGAGGAAAAAGGGGAGAGAAGCCAGAGAGCGGGGAGGAGAAATGGAAAGAGGGAGGGCAGGGAGAAAGAGAGAGGCATAGAGCGAGGGAGGGGAGGAGGCAGGAGATTCTTCTTCTCTCTCTCTCTCTCTCTCTCTAACACACACACACACACACACTTTTTTCCCGTACACATTCGCACCAGCTGTGCCGTTGTCAGTCTTGGAATGTAAGCACTGCCGCGAGGAGTCAGATTCTCCGCCGCTAAGCACTGCTAAGGAGTAGGAACACAGCACCGTGCACTCACACACACAGATGGATGCTAAGCTGTGAAAATCAGAAGGTAAGAGCTTTTTTCCTTTTTTTTTTTTTTTTTTTTTTTTTTTTTCCTGTCTTCCTTGATGAATGTTTAAGGGGTATATTTATATAATATCTATGCTTCCAGACTCCCGGTGGATGATCTGCTCCTTGCACTGTGTCAAAGCCAGACTAGTGCATCAGTGTGGATATCTCATGAAAAGAAGTGTCGCAACTTCAAAAACACACCAAAAAAAAAAAAAAAAAAGCTAAATCGGTTGAACTGAGCTGTAATTAGATTTTGATTGTTTGTTGAGTTTACTGGAAATTTCTCATCTGGTATTATTATTATTATTATTATTATTATTATTATTATTATTATTATTATTATTATTATTCATTCCCAAGGTGAAAGAAAATGAAGCTGAGTAAAATTCGAAATAATCACACAAACTGAACCCGGAGCATCCAACTAAGCAGATAACTAAGTATTTTAGGATATTTTTAGTATTTTTTTTTGTAAATCTTCTTATACTCAACCCCCATGACACCTGTCAGACAGTGGCTAACACTGCATATGCAACTTAAAGGGAGGTGTTAGAGCTCGGGGGTCATGCTGTGCTTTCACAAGAAATTAACTTTATCACCTATATGTGAAAGCATATGCAGTTCAGTCTTACGTGCAAATCTCACATATGTGCAAGTACATGTATATTTGCATGTGAAATGTACGTGAGTGTGTTTTTTACGTGTACGCGCACCTGTTCAAGTCAGATTTCTTGGCGTATGTATGTGTACGCGTGTGGATCGTACTTGTGATGTTGCATGGGTAGATTTGATGGGGAAGCAGTGTACCATTCATATCTCTAAAAACGCATGAAGGTGTTTATCATGGTGTTCGAGCAGCGCAGCGAGTGCAGCCAACAGTGTTACTGCCTATGTACATGTGCATATCCCCCACTCTGGAAACTTAATCCATCCTTTACTCTCTTTTGCTATTTTCTTCTTCTTCTTCTCCTCTCTTTCTAGTCATCTCAGCTTTCTGTGTTGCCGCCTCATACAGCTTTACATCTTCTCAAAGTGATATATTAGTAAGGTGGTGGGGGTAGTAGTTTCCACCAGGTCATCCATGTAACACCGTTATTGTTTAGTGCAAATTAGCCACTAACACGCTCCCTGAATTATTGTCAGATATGGAGTGACCTTTCAGTTTTGAAATGAATTGAGGTGGAAATCCATTCTCCCACACAGGCATAGAAGCTCTCATGAGCATCCACGCAGCTAGTTTTAATGGATTTAAAAAAAAATTTAAAAAAAGAAGGAATAATCTTATGGAAAGCAGCGTTTGTCTTGGTGGAGATGGAGACAGAAGGGAATAGATGTTTTATACATGCAAAAAAAATCAGAAATGAGAACTGCACATTTTATGCTAATGATAGGATTTAAGTTGTTAGAGCATGTTTTGTTTTTTTTTCCTCTCTCCCTCTCTCTCTCTTTCTCTCTCTCTCTCTCTCTCGAGTGCATTCACCTCTGTTTGTGTGCTCGAACATGAATGTCAACTGGTGAAACACACCTATAATTTATTTAATGAGTCATGTACAGCAGGAGGTATATTTGATCTAACCCTCCAGTCAGCCCCCCCACCCACCACCACCACTCCAACCCCCACACCTTTTTTTTTTTTTTTTTATAAAGAAGACTGTCCCTCCCTTTTTTTTTGGAGAACCTTTTTCAACAAGGAAGTGTGCACTGTATCACAAAATTGCTTAGAGGATTTCAAAACATGAGTAAAGCTTGCTGAGGTTTGCCAAAGACTGCAGCCCCACGGATGCAGACTTGGGAAGGTCTAGGGCTCCACCAAGTGGACGTTTGTTCAGGTGCTGCATCTTGGTGCATCGACGCCCCTCGTGTCGGATTTTACACTCTATACGTCTGCGCCGGGGCCTGTCAATACGAGCGAGCAATCACTGGAAGTACTCAAACTGCCAATCACACGACAGCGCTTTCTTTCACCTCAACTCATATACAATAATCAGTATTTTTATTTATTTATTTTTTAATATCAGGGGAGAAATATTGCTTTAACTGATCCGGTACAAATGTTTCACCAGGACTAATCATGACCTTCAACCCTCCCATCTTTGTCTTTTCCAATTCCTCCGCCTCCCATCTCCTCTCTCCCATATCATATTCACTTGTTGAATTGATTCACAGGCTATAAATAAATAAATAAAACTGCATTTTAATTGCAGCTGCTTCAGGTTTTGGTTTGTGCAAAGTGTAGGGTGGGCTATAGAACAGGAGGAGGGATTGGTTTTTGGGTGCTAGATGTTTAATTATGTCCCACTACCCTTAAGTAACTCTGCATCTGTGTATGAAAGCATGAGCACGTATGCAAATTTGTCTTGTTGTAGAGGTGCGCTTGTATGGTAATGTGCAAAAAAAAAAAAGCCTCAGAAGCAAATTAATTGATGGTGAGAAGTGAGACTCTAAATGAACTAGTTCCCCTGTAATCGCTGCAAAAGAGGGAAAAGAATACGGGGAAATGATCACAGTGACAGACCTGCGTGTCATATGTAACAGTAGGGCTGCAAGATGTATCAATATATGTCACATGACTATTAAAAAAACCGCATTGTTTCATATTTTATACATTATTATGCCACAAATCAATCTTCATAGCATTATTTATCATCATTTGGATTATTCTTTTATCGTCTTCAGATGCAGGAGATGTTCTACTTTTTGTCATATTTCACTGATTTGCATTGTGAGCCTTATTTTGGTTCATTTTTAGACGCTTATATGTTTCATTTTTACCATTATTGATCATATTTGCTCTATTTTTTTTATTATTAAACCCCATTTATGTCATCTTTGGTTATTTTCTTGATGTTTAAGTGAGATGTTTGGACTCATTTGCATAATTTACTGTATTTTGATGTTTAATTTTCTTAATTTTCTTGTTTTATTGCCCAAATTAACACCTTAATAAGTAAGGTGTATATTCTGTCAGTTGTAAAGAGTTCTGATTTTATATTTTACACATGATTAGATACTGAATTGAACAGTCAAGCTGTAAATTAAAACAAGAAAAGTAATGAAACATGAGTAAGGAGCTTGACTAAACTACTTAAATATGACTTCACAACAAAAACGTGCTTTATTACAACATGTATCCCAGCCTTTTTTGGTCGTATTTCACTGCCTTTTTTGCGACGCTGTATTAAGGCGACATAAAGAACATCTGGTCAGTTCAGGTGTTTATATTCTGCATGTAAAGGAGTATAATTTTACAACGCACGCTCGACACCCGAAAAAGAATTACCAACCGCACTTCTGCTGCACCTACAGTTGTCGTCCTCCTGAAGTCATAGAGCCCATAAAAGTGCTTAGTTGCAGCGCTTACTTTAGTGTTTGAGGGGGGGGGTGTAGGGGGTGGGGGGGGTGGGGGGGGGACCTACATGTTCAGTTCTGGGATGCATGTGAGGACAAATTTATACAGACTAATGTGCAAGGCTGTACTTTTCTAGCGAGCATATCCTGATGAACAGCTAGTTTATATCTGATCAAAGACGTTCTTATTCAGCAAAACAAGAATGTATAATTTTGTAGATTACAGAAATGGAGCAAAGCGGCCTTTTACTGCCAGGATGTGTCTTTGCCAAGATTAAGAATAACAACTAGACAACACTTTAAAAGCTTATACAGTTTTCACCCATACCACGCCATATAAGCTGCCTACAACTTAATCTAATCATAAACAACTTTATTTTTCCTCTCTCTCTTTCTCTGTCTTTCTATTTCTTTTTTTTTTTTGAATAAACCCGACATTTTAATAGGCTGAATAAGTTGAGATAATTCAGCTTGAGTCCACAGGATCTGGCATAGATTCAGCGCACTCGCTCATCTTTTAATGGAGTGTTTGGAAGAATTCTGAAAAGACACACTGGCCTAATGCTTAATAGGCACACCACATCAAAGATTAATATCCAGAATGCTATTAAAACTCAAGGACAGGCTGGAATGATAATTAGAAAATGCAATCACAAGCATCAGACTAGATTAATTGGAAGGCGGCGTTTTCTGATTTCAGGAATGCGAGCGTCACACTCACGCTACATTATGGGCATGAAATAAAAAAATAATTGAGCACTGATCAGCGAGTCACAAAAGTCTCACTGCATCATCTGTAAGACACAAACCATTCGGTGTTTTTGCTCAGAAACGGTGAAATTATGTATTTATTTATTTGCATTCGGTTCAATGTATGCACGTGTAGTTGAATTCTGCTAGTGTTCATCCACAACTTCCACCACCTTCATCTAAACTACAAAGAATAAAAAGGTCTCTGATCAAATAATCTAATCTGAGATGATAAAATTAAATCAAACCCCCCGCTTGTAAACCACAAATGAGCAACGACTTACATTATCCTCTTATCAGTCCAATTATTTGACATTTAGAATCGCCATAATTCTAAAGTGCTAATAGACAGTAGCAGCTGCTTTGTTCCCATTAACATTAAAGTCCTTATTTAAGAAGCCTGAACAAAAAGCAAAGGGATTACTAAAGAAGCATGTGCCTTTACATGGCATACCCTGAGGGAACGCTGAATGCTCATCAGAGTAACTCTAGTATTCCAGGTTTTCTTTTTTTTTTTTTTTTGCAGAAAACCTGCTAAATTGTCTTTTCTTCGAAAGGAAGAAGCAAGATTTATTAGGATTAACTTCCAAAAAAACATAAATTATTCATGTATATCCAAATTACCTATCAGGACTGGTCCTGGTGGAGAGACAGCTTCAGTGAGGCCTCAATGGAAGACCATCCAATAACACAAAACACATTTCACAGGCACAAAGCCTGGTAGATACCTCAGGATAATTTGGCCGCTTACGGTAATTCACAGTGTCTTTATCAAAAATGTCCTTTTTTTTTTTTTTTTTTTTTTTTTTGGGAAGAACATTGCAGATAAGAAGTGAAGAAAGAAAAACTGGGAAACAATGATGACTAACGCAGAGACTCAATTGAAAATATCAAATTGTTGAGGTGTGCGCACGACATTTTTGAGATGACAAAGGTACACAATTAGGATGAGCGTACAGTCGTGCAGGGCTGTAGATCAGCGTTGCGACTACTGTACCAGAGTGTAAAAGGAAGAAAGGATTTCTGTGGAAGGGTTTCAGCTGACTCGCAGGATGACAGCTTTAGTTCGCCGTCTGAGAAGCTGCTGCACCGACACATGCCTGTATTTAGATTCGCAAACTCACTTCTCCAGTCGACAGCAGAGATATTCCTATGAATCGATAGTGGCAAAACTTGGCTTCAGTCGTGGAATTACTGACGTTGGCTGCATTCAGACTGCAGGCGAATGTGGAATGGAATGTGGCCCAAATCTGATTTTTTTTTGCCCATATGTGACCTGTATCCGATTTGTTAAAGACAGTTTGAACAGCACAAATCCAACCCAGGCTACTTCCATATGTGGTCCAAATCAAATGCGTATCTGATATTTTGCAATGCGACTTCAGACCTATCTGAGCTTTACGTCATTGAAATGCGACAAATGTTACAATACTGTATCCCAGGTGGAGGAGCGGCAGGAAAAGCACATTTACTTCCGTAAACACAGTGCGTACCTACGTGGTCACGTATTACTTCAGGACCTCTTTAGTGCATGCGGGTCACTTCAGGGTCACATTCAGTTTATACTCAAAACTGATAGAAGTCGAATTTAATGTGTAATATGAACAAGCACACAAAAAAATAGAAGTTGCATTTTATGTGTAATACTAGAAGCACTCGGAGAGCGCAGACCTCCGCCAAGGCTGATCAGTGGCCCCCCCCCCGTGGGCCCCCCCACCCCCGATCACCACCAAAATTTAATCATTTCTTCCTTATCCCATTTCCAACAAACCCTGAAAATTTCATCCAAATCTGTCCATAACTTTTTGAGTTATGTTGCACACTAACAGACAGACAAACAAACATACAAACAGACAAACAAACAAACCCTGGCAAAAACATAACCTCCTTGGCGGAGGTAATGAACGAGCACACAAAAAAATCGGATTTCACCAAAATATCCGAATTGTGCATTAAGACCTGCTGTCTGAACATAGCCTTTGACAACAAGTTAATAAAAACATAAGCCCTTAGAATGCCTTATTTTTGCAGTTACGTCTGTATCATTTGTGTAGTTTCTAATATTGACAATTATTTATTGTTTTCTTAAGGGGTTAGTTTTAACTGTCTGGATTTTTCCTTTAAAATTTCACTAGATTATAGTGGAAACACCTAAATATACACTGTTGCCCAAAAAGTTAAGGAAGTTAAGGAATAATTTTGTTTTCAGACACATTCCTCTTTTTATAATCTCATTTATATACATCAGTATTCACCTTTGACCTGATCCAAAGAGTTCCAGTTATACTTTATCTATCAAGAATAAATCTCATTGTCATAATCATTTCATATGATATCATTTCATATTTTATTCCACCTTTATGGGCAACAGTGTAGATGTAATGATTGTGTTTTGAATAATTCCTAGGCAAGAGAATCCTGAAAACAATAGTGCAACTATGACACAAAGTTTGAGATGCAGGGGCTGAAATGAATGGAGAAAATAAATAAATAAAAATAAATAAATACATAAATAAATAACTAGTATGTTGACCCATGGGGATCCAATAGTTCTAGATGTGATAGTTTTTATGCTGTTGTGTATTCATGAATGCTGTACTGCATTTGTCCAACAGTCACCGCCAAAGCGTTCTGGCCATTGCAACATGATTGTAAGGCTATTTTAATCCAAAATTACTAATATCTCCCAAAATCTCGGTCCTATCAACTTGCCGTTTTCGCTAGTCTCTTCTTTGTCCAAAACTACATAAGTATGACAAACTGTAACACTCAGCTCTTTTTGGATTTTGTGTGAATCCCCAGACACACACACAGAGGCCACTTGGCTTTTATGATTTATGATATAAATACACACTTTTGCAGCTTTCCTCTCTTGACCCAAATCAAAAACATAAAGACATCTTACCTGCTGTTACAGAAAACTGCAAAAGACATGGATTTGAGCAGTCGAAGTTCACATCTGATGGATTCTGATCATGACTTAGTAATTACAGCTATTAAATATGAACTTGTCTGAAAACACCTGTAATTAACCAAAAACCTGTATCATAGTGTTGATTTTCTACAGGCAATGAGTAGATGCACAAGTGCCATGTGCAATATGCTGATAAGCTTTAAAAATCAGTATCAGTTAAAAAAAAAAAAAAAAAAAAAGTCACTGTTTGTCTGCTTGCTGTAGAGTTGCTTAAAGTGTTGCTTCATGGACTTTTTTGTTGTTTTATATAAAGCTGTTCCTGTCTTGTGTCTTATCTAAAGATTCCACCTCCGTTAGAAAAAAAAGTAAAGGGAGTTAGCGTCTTTGCAGACAGGATTTATTCATCTAATCTGTCTCTAAAGATCTGATAGTGAACTGGGGAAATCGGTCTTTATTATGCCGCTCCCACTGGTTGGAAACACTCGCCAAATGATCCGTTAATGAATTTTAAGTTGTTTTACTTGATTGGATACAGGAATTTGTTGTTTTTGAGGCTTTGACAGATGCACAAAGCCTTTTTATCCCTGATGTTATAAACTAATGATCTTGTGATTATGCACGTCATTCCTTTGTGTTTCCCTGTAAATTTTCTGAAGGTTAATGAATTGTAAGTTGTTATTCGTGATTGGCAACAGACATATGTGGGTTTTGAGGCTTTGATTGACTCATAAAACTTGATGTTATAAAGAAATACTGGATATTTTTGAGACCTTACTCTAATTCCAATTCACCCCTTACCCCTACCCCTTACCCCTACCTCTTGCACTTACACTAGGGGTAGGGGCTGAAACATTCCCCGATGAAATAAGACAACCCATTAAGACCTGTTACGTCATCAGCAGTCATCGATGCCGCTATTAACAGATGCAACAACTTTGCATAGGCTTCAGGCATTTTTTCGCAGCTATCATCTGCAAAACGCCGAAATATGTCTATTTTTAAAAAAACAAATTACAGTTTATTCTTGTAAGAAATATGTTGCTCTAATTCTGTCCATGTTTGTGATCGATGGAGGCCAATATTTAGTTTTGTTGTAACAGACAGATGACCTGAGTCTGTTGAACTTGTTATGTTATGAAAGGTCCAGGACTCTGAGTTTAAAAAAAAAAAAAAAAAAAAAAAAAACCTTCCAAAACCACCTTTTTTCAGTATTGTGAGCACCAGAAACAAAATGACACTTTTTTCTTTATGAATTATACTGAAGTTACATATCTAGAAATCACAAGATGCACATCACTGTGACAAACAGAAATGTATTAATTCTTTTTGCGATCAAACAAATAAGCGATTCCAACATCATACAGACTTAAAAAAAAAAAAAAAAAAAAAGAAGAAATGTAGTCTGTAACACATTGAAACGGCATTCAAAGGTCAAATGATTATGTTGTTAACGAAGAAAATACGTACACTTGCGTGTTTCGTTCACTTTTTTGCAGTATTTACCTCCATCTTGCTGATGATTCAAACCGAATTCTGCAAAATTTTTGGGGTACCGCTAGCAATCATGAGCCCCATGAAAGGTAAAGGTTGTGGACCCTTCATAAAATTCAGTATCTTGTTGATCTGTCGGAGTGGGAGGGGTATGTACGTGGGGTATGGATGGCAGTTATATACGTGTACGGAAGTGAAACTTAACATGCTTTCAGTGTCAAATGATTATGTTGTTCACGAAGAAAATACGTACATTTGTGTGTTTCGTTCACTTTTTTGCAGTATTTACCTCCATCTTGCTGATGATTCAAACAGAATTATGGGAAATTTTTCATATGGGGCACCGCTAGCAATCGTAGGCCCTGTGAAATGTCAAGGTTATGGACCCTTCATAAAATCCAGTATCTTGTCGATCTGTCGGAGTGGGAGGGGTATGGATAGCAGTTATATACGTGTACGAAAGTGAAACTTAACATGCTTTCAACAGTCGACTCCTGACTTCCACGCCTCTATTACACGAAATTTCCACAACTTCTAACCTGTATCCACTGGACCCCCTCCGCTGCTCTATGGTATGGGCCCCCCACAAATGCTGGGCCCCATGAATTTGTCACATTTACCCCCCGTTTACATCACCCCAGCTTCTCCGTTTCAAGAATCAAACAGCACTTCCCCTGTGACTCATCGAGAATCGGGACACCCCTACCTCTTCACGTGAAAAAAATGGAGGGGTAAGGGGTGAATTGGGATTGGGCCCTTATGATTCTGCAAGTAATTTTTTTACCTCCGCCAAGGAGGTTATGATTTTGCCGGCGTTGGTTTGTCTGTCTGTCTGTCCGTGTGCAAGATAACTCAAAAAGTTATGGACGGATTTGGATGAAAATTTCAGGAAATGTTTATGCTAGCACAAGGAACGAATGATTAAATTTTGGCGGTGATCCGGCAGGGGGCGGGGGCACTGATCTGCCTTGGCGGAAGTCTGGTTTTTTGTTTTTTTTTTTACCCCTTGTGTGTTCTTTTGATGTATATCTAGTACCTTGTTCATTTTGCTGTTGCATGTCTTGAACAGCACTCTCCACACTGAGCCTATTCTTGGTTGATGATTGCATTTCATATATAGCTCATAGCGTTCTGATCTTGATCAAATCCTACCCCTGAATTGATACTTTTAAGCCCTCTTTCACTTGCACAAAACACATTAGGGGGAAAAAAAAAAAAAAAATCCCTATTTGCTGATTGCATAATAAGCCGTCTCCGAAGTAAGGCGCCATTTGACAGAACAAAAAAAGCACAAATGTGTTGCCCTTAATGGTCTTTTGTCGTCTACATACTGTTTCAATGATTCTTCTACCCTGCCACAATTTAAAGGCTATAGTGAAAGGGACATGTAAGTGCTGTGATAAGTGGTTCTTGACTCAAGTTTCCTCTTTTCACAGGGATCTGAAGGGCATCAAAGAAAGGAATACAATGTCTGTTCTGATGACACTGCCTTCCAGTGTTCATCCAATCACAAGCTCATTACCATAATTCAGAAGTCATCCAGGACATTTCCCAAGTCGACTGGATACCATGATAACCAACCGGGTTCTACTCCTCTTAATGCTCCCTGTGCTGTGGCCCAGTACCAGTACCGCCCTGCCTTTCACACCTGGGAATATTGGGAATCTGTTTGGGATGCCAGAAAGTGACGGGAAGATTCTTCAGCGATCCAAGCGGGGATGGATGTGGAATCAATTCTTTCTGCTCGAGGAATACGGAGGAAATGACCATCAATACGTCGGCAAGGTAAAATGTCTGATGAACACATTGTCTGCCGGCTAATTATAGAGCAGTTTAAAGCTTGTTCGAGTGGTGTTTGATGTAAGTGGCTGAAGAAAAATGGGCTGCCAGAACCCGGGCTGTTACAGGCAAAGCTAAGTGAAGCCATCAGATAAAAGTAAGAGCACATAAACGGCTTTTTTTTTTTTTTTGCCTACAGTCTTCTTCTTTTGAACTGTCCTTTTTTTGTGACTTTCTTGTTTCTTTTAGTTCATTGGAATATATTTTTAAGTTGTAATGGTGTTATTTTTGGGCAGTTTTTTGACATGATGGCCTGCCGTGGAAGTCTGTTTAGCCGACGATTACTTGTGATGGACAATTTAAATGTTCTTTTCAGTTTATTTAACACTGCAACTGCAACACTAGCAATACACAAACATTGAAGAAGTGGAGGCATTTATTACACAGGGTCCAACAGGTTTCTAGAAGTTAAAATTAAGACTTTTTAAGACATTTTTTAAGACTACAAAGACAGATTTTAATACCTCATTTCACAGCATATTTCACGGCCATACTGGCAAAAATTTGTGACTCCTAGAATATAGGAAAAAGTATTTATTTACATCAGCAGAGATCGCAAAATTAGCAATATTTGGTTTTTAATTTTGTTATAAATTGTTGAGTTGGAAGAGGAACGACACATTTAAAGACAATGCAGTGAACAAGTTTGCTGCAACATAACTTAAGACCTACCATATCAAATTTAAGACCTTTTTAAGGTATTAAAAGCAGATTTGTAAATTCAAGACTTTCAATACTTTTGAAGACCCAGAAGGAACCCTGATCAGAGCATAAATGTAACTTAGATTTCTGAATTTTTTGGTGCAGATTGGATAAAACATAAAGAAATAATATGACAATGACAAGTGCCAATATTGTCATATATCCTCCTGAGACCTAGAAAGTAAAAGTTACATTAAATATGGTTGTAAATGCCATCATGCAGGGTTTTTTTTGTTACATTTTTTAATGAAATGTCCTTTGTAGTAGGCAGTGTTTTTTTTTGTTTGTTTGGTTTTTTTTTTTTAGATACATTTTTTTTATTTTTACATGGTAAATCCTTTGTAGTAGGTAGTGTTTTTTTGTTTTTGTCTTTTTTTTTCCAGATGCATTTTTTATTTTTACATGGTATATCCTTTGTAGTAGGCAGTGTTTTTTTTTGTTTTGTTTTGTTTTGGTTTTTTTTTTTTCAGATACATTTTTTATTTTTACATGGTAAATCCTTTGTAGTAGGTAGTATTTTTTTTTTTTTTTTTCCAGATACATTTTTTTATTTTTACATTTTATGTCCTTTGCAGTAGGCAGTGGGTTTTTTTTGGTTTTTTTTTTTGACGTAAAGCAATTTTTCTTGTCCCCTACAAAGACAAAAATGCAAAAAAGTGTCTCAGTATGTTATCAAATTAAACATTTGATGGTTTTTGGTGAAAGGTGGGTAAAACATAAAGAAATAATTGGACAGTGACAGGTGCCAATATTACCATATACCCTGCTGAGACCCAGAAAGTAAAAGTTTTGGCTTTTTTTTTTTTTTTTTTTACATTAAATATGATTGGAAATGACATGATGCAGCTTTTTTTTCTAGTTACATTTTTCTTTGTTTTTTTATGGAATGTCCTTTGTAGTAGGCAGTGCTTTTGTGTTTATTTATTTTTTGTAAAGTTGTTTTTCTTGTCCCCTACAGAGGAAAAAAATGCAAAAATGTGTCTCAGGAGGTTATTATCAAATTAAACATTTGACGGTGTAAATTATAACAGAAAAAGTGACAAGATTGTATCGGTAAAGGAGCACTGGTCAAACAAAAAACTGTAGAAAATTATGTGGAAATAGTCATGGAATACATCATTTGTGCTAGTTGCATTCAGCCAGGGAATCTATTGCAACCATAATGCAAAATGATCATGATTAGATTATGTAACAACAGTGACATAATCCACCGTTGCACTCAGGAATTATCTACACCATGTAGTAACTTTAAATTGCACGATTAAATCAGACAAAGATCATCACGACTGGTCAGCTCAATCAAAAACACCTCAGATCAATGATTAATGAGTTCCATCCAGTTGAAAAACACTAATAAAACCTCCAAATACACTGAAAAATGTAATCATAAACCTCCTAGTAGGTTCAGGGTATTCATAAATATGGAAAAATTATAATGTAAAAGTAAAACAAGCAGACACTGACACCTACTGCCAGTTAGAGCCATAAAATTACCAGCACACTTCAGACTAGTGATATTACTGTAGCAAAAAATAAATCTATAGCTTCATATTTGTTTCTCCATTAACTTTACAGGTGAAGAACATGTTTTTAAAAAAGCAGAGCTAATGCAGATGCCACTTCTCTGCATAAGTAAACTGTTTTGTTGTTTAATACACGTGGTGGTTTGATTTTCATACTATTATAGTTTGCAAAACATTTCATTTAGCCCACAGCAGTGTTTTGACTCTCTCCCTTATATAATCATATGGAAATTCTCGCCAATGCATTTTATTCGTAAAGCAAGACAAACACAACAATTCAGCTTCAACAGCCAAGACATCAAATACATTTAAATATATGCACATGATCAAGAAAGAGAAATAAAGAACTATGAGGAAATGAAATAAGAAACAAAACAGAAGTCCTGTTTAGGCAGTGGTGTAGTGGGCCCTGGAGAAGTGGGTATACTCTCAGTTTTTGCCTTTATTTAAAAAAAAAAAAAGTAGTCCAGAAAAACGCCCTGTTTTAGAAAGAATGACATGGAAGGCTACTCTATTTAGTTTACCCAAAAATCCATCAGTAGTATTTGCTCACTATTATAAAATTATCATAGTTTGTAGGTTTTACTGGTCACACAAGCAGCTGCATGAATGTAAATGAGGAAAACATAGGATAACGTTAGCCTTTCATAACGTTAGCCTACTCATACAGTTTAACTATTGGCGACAAAGTCTCTTTTCCTCTAAATGTGCAGTCATATGACCAGTAGTTTAAAACAGTGACTCATTCTTAAACCCTTAAAACTTACCGCAGAACTATGTATTCCATGAAAGTAGGTTCTCTCAATACATGCCACTCACTTGAAAGACGTTTATTCTGCCTTTCTTTTTCACATTTCCAATAATCGCGCATCTTTCAACGAGATGTGCAGTGACCTGTCAATCAACTGCTAGTTAGCAAAATTTTCCCTGGAATGACCCGCCCTACTCTGCCTCTGATTGGCTCATCAGTCTTCATACCTAAAGTTAACCAATTTAATCAGTGGAGGCAGCGAGTACTAGCCAATTAGAGGCAGAGTCGGGTGGGTCATGGCGTCACCAACCATGGGGAAAAAATGGGCAATTTGGCTCAGATACTACTGAATGGTGCACATCAGGGGGATTTAGAAGTGGGTATAGGCAGTGCTGACTGAAAAATAAGTAGGTATACGCCGTACACCCTGGACTACACCACTAGGGGTGGGAATCTTTTATGATCTAATGATTCAGTTCAATTCTGGTAAATAGACTGAACTTATCTATACCTTCATGGTGCCCAAAGCGCTTTACAATTCCTCACATTCACTCATTCATACACCAGTAGGCGGCTGCTGCCATGCAAGGCGCTGCCAGGCTCTACTGGGAGCAACTTTAGGGTTCAGGGTCTTGGCCAAAGACACTTCGACACATGGACAGTTGGAGCCAGGATTCGAACCGCCGACCCTTTGGTCAAAAGATGACCCACTCTACCAACTGAGCCACAGCCGCCCAATTCTGATTTTTGGAGCTATGATTCAATTCAAAATCCATTTTCAATTCAAAACGGTTTTATTCATAATGATTTCTGCTTCCATCTGTAAGTGTTCAAAGGATCCTCATGACCTACTCCAGTCTGCTTTGCAAGACAGAATGACAAATGCAAATATTAAAATGTCTTTTTCACATTTATTAATTTTAAACATTTATCCATGCTTGGCAGGGCGTTTGGTGAGGCACAGCAGTGTGCGTTGGTTTGCCGCTGGTGTCCTTAAGCTCTGGGTGATACCTACTGACAGACTGATTTCATGAAATCGCATTGTATGTGACGCCAGTTGATTGCGTTTGGCGTGCTATACGTACGCATTTTCATCCTTTCACATGTTATTTAATGCCATTTGATGGCATGTCAATGCGCTAGCAGCTAATCGTGCTAACCACTAATCGCACTAGCCGCTAATCTCTAACAGCTAACCCCATAGCTAACCCTGCCTCCTCCATTAGTTTCCTTTGTTTTGGTGCTTACCGCACATGCGTATGTTCCAGAACCGGCTGCATGATGATGTCAGGACGTCCTGCGTACAAAACTGAGGCAGACTGCCGGTGGATTTGTTTTATTTTTTAAAATTGATTTAGGAACCCTTTAAATTGATTCTGAATCGTAGTAAATGAGAATCGGGATTTTCATATGAATCCATTTTTTGGCACACCCCTATACACCACTGGGTTTAGAGAGGGGAAAACCAGCTGTGAGTTGTGGTTTGGGCAAGTGCACGGCCTATATTGACACGTCCTTGACATCGAACATATGTATGTAGTCCAGATCTACTATTTATTATCAGGCCTAGTACATGTAGGTCTGACTCAGAGCCGGTTTAAATCCCAAATGTCAGAAAACAAACTTGTAAGTCATACCTCTTGCATGACATGTCTTACAAGAATCACTTAAAAAAAAAACAGAGCTTTTTGGGACAATGCTCCTCCTCCCTCCCTACACAGATCAGAGAGGTTCCTGTCAGCTCACCTGTACTGGCATTGGAAAGACAGGTGTGATGAGGAACGCTACACTTATCAACTCTGGGGAGGGAAATGAGGTGACTGTCGACAGCCAATTTTCTCAGTGGAAGCTGGCTTTCATCACACACCTCATTCTCTGGAGTAAACAAGTGTCTTGTGAAGGTTGAGTAGGGGGATATGACAACTTCTTTTGCAGAAAGCATCATCCGAAGGCAGTTAAAAGAAAGGAGCAGCTGAAAAATAAATGGAATACGGAGAAAAGGAGTGAGGAAGAAAACATATCAATCACAAAGGCCAATGAAAGTCACCTTGTTGTGTTATGTAGTGAAACAGCAAAGCAAATGCTAACTATAAATGGGGCCATCCATTGATATGTCAGTTTCGGGAGGGATGTGGCTTTCTTCTTGACTCTTTGATGCTTTCTGGCACCCAAATTCTGTGGCATGACAGCAATTACATTCGCCAGTTCTCCACTCTTCCTGTGTCCAATATCATTTACCATTAAACTGTCAGAAAAACATGAGGCTGTAATAAATTATGCGGGGGGGAAAAAATAGGGCAACCAAATACTGCCTTCCTACGTGACACAAGGAGCTGCTGTGTTCGGTATCGCTAATTCCAGACAGCGATAGCAACTTAGATATATGGACAGATATTAATGCACAAAGACCAGTAAATGAGCAACGGGAGATAGAGGGGAAAAAAATAATAAAAAAAAAAAATGTTGTGGAGCAGAATGATGAACGGGGATAGAATCAAAAGCACTTTTATGCCCAGTTCAAAGCCGTGAAAGCCTTGATGGTCTTTCTCATAAAGATCGTTTAATGGCCTTTGCGGTGCATTGTGGGAGACCTTGTTTATTTCACATTCAATCAAAGCTCTCCAATCAGCCAACACATACTCAGTAACTGTCACTTGAGGTTGATTTCTTGATTACGGCAATCATGTGGATGTAAAGAACAGTCACACTCTTGTATACGTGGCTGCGTTCGGAGCTGAAAAGAAAGCAGTGCATTACAGCAGCCCCGGTTTGCACATACGGCTTATCAAGGTGTTGAAAAGACACGGTACTTTGAGGCTTGCATACCGAGCGGTGCTTAGTTATACCTCAAGGATAAGTAACAAAACTAAATACGTCGATAAGACCAAGGTTTGGGAGCTTTCCTCGGATTCACCAGCAATTTTTAACACCTCAAAACAGTATATTTTACTACTGTAACTGTACTATGCAGGGGGATGTTCATGTATCAAGCATAAAATCCTCAAATCTCATTTGAGCTGACTTGCACAGGGCCATTATTGAGTGTGAACACTTAGTGTGTGCAGCTGTGGTGCCCTACTTCTTAAGCAGGGCTGTAAAGTGTGAATACTTGCAACGGTGAGCAATGGCAAGCACAAAATGCAGGATTCTGAAGTGTTCGTCTGTTTGTTTGTTTTTTGTTTTTTTTTTTTTTTAAGACTGAAATCCTATTAAATTTGTTGCGTGCTAATTGCCCTAAATTAGGATATATGAAAACGCGAGCTCACTTTATTTGCTAATATGATACCAATAAGTGTCCTCAACATTTATCGAGGTTTAGCTAAACACTTTTCTGCTTGACTTGTGCAGAGCTTGTAGGAACAAACGATGCAAAACACATTAAAGATATTGTGTTTTTTTTGTTTATTTTTTTACCTAACCTGGGTAACATATGTTATAATACAACAATCCAGGAGTAAAGAATTTTTTTGCCCATGCCTTAAGAGACAGAGAAAAAGAGAGAGAGAGAGACAGAGAGAGAGGGGGAAGAGTAATTATTCTGTATCCGTTCTGCACTCTATTTTGCTATCTCCTCTTTGCAGCACCAAGCAATGCTTACCAGAGACCTGACAAGAATTGCCAATGATTTTGCTGCTTTACTGACAATTCCTCAGTGTTTGTGCAAGGCGATTTAACTCATCAAGGCTCTCTTCTGTGCTTCTGTTGTAAGGCCTTGAAAAGGCTGTGTTTGTGCTGCGAGGCCTTGAAAGGAGAGCCACTAACCCTCTGCAAATATAACACACTAGTAGTGCTAACATTTGATTTTGTTAAGGCTGTGTGAAAACACTTTGCGGCACACTTTGTCAAGAGTATCACTGCTATTTTTTTTTTTTTCTTCTTCCAAGATCTACACGGTTTACTCCAGTGGTTCCAAATCTTTTTTGGCTCCTGACCCCATTTTAACATCACAAATTTCTACGCGACCCCAGACATTCAAAACTGAGACTTTTTTTTTTTTTTGCTAAAATGAATTTGTTTTTGATCATGTAATAGTTTGCTGTACTATGTTGCAAATAAACGTTCATTTTAGATGACATTTAGTCAAAATCAGGAGTGTCAAACATGTGGCCCGCGGGCCAAATCCGGACCGCCAAAAGGTCCAATCCGGCCCGCAGGATGAACTTGGATGATGTAAAAATGACACCGAAGATATACTCAACCAAGAGTGTTGAACTAGTTTTAGTTCAGGTTCCACATACAGACTATTGTGATCTCAAGTAAAATAATAACATAATCTATAAATAATGACTCCAAATTTTCTTCTTGGTTTAATGTGGAAAAAATATCATGTTATGCCGATGAATAATGACAGCTTCAAAATTTTCTCCTTGTTATAGTGCAAAAACTAACATTAAATTATGAAAATATTTACATGAACAAATTATCCTTTAACAATAAAATGAGAATAACCTGAAATGTCTCAAGAAAATTGAGTGCAATTTTAACAATATTCTGCTTGTTACTAAATGTTTTGTGCCTTTATAGAACTGATCTGTAATGCACATGTATAAGTTGAGGCATAATATTGTTAAAATTGCGCTTAATTTTCGTAAGAAATTTCAGTTTTTTCAGATAATTCTCATCTTTTTTGTTTGGATAGTTTGTAAATGTAAATATTTTCATAATCTAATGTTTTTGATTTTTTTTTTTTGGTTTGTTTGTTTCTTTTGCACTAAAACAAAGAGAAAAAATAAGAGTTGTCATCATTTATAAGTTATTATGCTATTATTTTTTTGGTCCGGCCCACTTGAGGTTAAATTGGGCTGAATGCGGCCCCTGAACTACAATGAGTTTGACACCCCTGGTCTATATAAAGTATATTATTATGGATGGAGGGAGAAAAGCCAGGTGTAGATTACTGCACAAAGTGAGAATTTTATTTTCCTTGGTCAGGATATGTACAGTCAGTCCAGCTTGGATTTCCAAGGCTGACAATTAATACTGAACAAACAAGAACTCAAACTATGAATTATGAAAGAGCTGCAGCATCTGAAACTGACCACAATGAACATTTGAAAGATAAACAGAACCAAAGTGCTTCAGTTTCACACTAACAGTTTGTCATGTTTTTTATGCATTGGGATTGTCTCTGTCAACTCACCATATAGTTTTTAGTAGTAAGTTGTTTTTCTTTATTTATGAATTACTAGAAATTTCAGGCGACCTCATTTGAATTCCAGGCAACCCCACGTGGGGTCCCAACCCCAAGGTTGAAAAACACTGGTTTACCCCGTATGTTAGAGCACAGGTGTCAAACATGCGGCCCGGGGGTCAAATCCGGCCCACCAAAGGTTCCAGTCCAGCCCTTGGGATGAATTTGTGAAATGCAAAATTTACACTAAGATATTAACAATCCTTTTAGTTCAGGTTCCACATTCAGACCAATTCAATCTCAAGTGGGTCAAACCAGTAAAATTCTATCATAATAATCTATAAATACCCACAACTCCAAATTTTTCTCTTTGTAAATGTAAATGTTTTCATGTATTTACACTAAAACAAAGTATAATTTCACAAAAATATCTGAATAACCTGAACAAATATGAACAACCTAAAATGTTTTAAGAGAAGTAAGTGCAATTTTAACAATATTCTGCCTGATAGTAAATATTTTGTGTTTGTAGATCCACTGTGATCTGTACATTATAATGTACATGTATAAATGATAAACTGAGGCAGAATACTGTTAAAATTACACATTTTTTTCAGTTTGTTCATATTATTCACATTGTTAGAAAGGATAGTTTGTAGTTGCAAACATTTTCATAACGTAATTTTACTTTTTTCACTCTAAAACACAGAGAAAAGTTTGGCGTTGACATTATTTATATATTATTATGTTATTATTTTACCGGTTTGGCCCACTACAGATCAAATTTAGCTGAATGTGGCCCCTGGACTAAAATGAGTTTGACACCCCTGTGTTAGAGGCTGAATTTAGTGCGGTGCACGTGCAAACGCTAATATATTTTTTAAAGATGATTTCACCTTGGATTTCAAGTGAGTGTGTTAAATATTAACTGTATATACAATTTCTATGGGGCTTCCCTGCAGAAATGAATCATACTATATTACTACTGCACCTGGCCCATTTACTGTAGCTGCACAGGAATAATTTTACTTTTAAAGTGCATGTTACCCTATAATAACTCAGTAAAACATGCTTACTTCTGCAAAACTGGCTACTTATTTGCACTACGACTGAGTAAGAAATTTATGTGACTATAGGGAGAAGATCTGTTTACCCACATGATTAGGAGACTCACGTTATGTAGACATACTGGTAATTAGCGAAAGTGCATAAGGTAAGGTCTTGCTCCATCCTACACCAAGGGAAATATGTAAATACATACTGCTAAGGTTCTGCTAAGACTGTAAAAGTCCCATTATCCCATAGACAGCTTGGCTGCATAGGGTACCGACTCCTTTGATGGCTCATCATTTGTTGTTTTTCCCTCTCAGGTTTCTTTTTTTTTTCCACAGGATTAACAACCAAGACAGGGAAATATGGTAATAATCGGATAAAAAACTCCTAAGGAAAATAATCAAAAGATTAAAAAAATAAAAAATAAGTGCAATTCCTGTGCTGTGACATGGTCTGAAATTGTATTGGCCTAATTATCATACTGTAAACATAGATGTGTGTTTGAACAGCCACAGTTTTGAAGATAAGTAAGGGAATATGTTCTTTTCATGTCGCATGGGTTCAGTGTTGCTTTAGTGAGCGGGTTCTTATATCTCCTAAAACCAATATACTGCTTCACAGACAATGAATTTCAAAGTAGAGAAGAGGTTACCGTGGCACTATACAGGACTTTTTTTTTTTTTTTTTTTTTTCTGCACACCGCTGATATAAAGGCCCATTTGAATGCAAAAATTCAAAGAAACACTCCCCCTCTTTCCAATACTACTCTGCCATTCACAGCCAATTGCAGCAGCAGCCTTTTACATCCTTAACATGTCATATACCTTTGCTTTATTTCACCTCCAGTTCATATTCACAACGAACACAACGAATCCAACGTCCCAGAACACAAATAAATGTGAAAATCCAAACCCAGTCATACTCCTCCTTAATAGACTTTGGATAATGGAGTTCATCCGCATGAATATATGCCAAATATTGTGCACATTGTTCATTTGAACTTGACAGCATCTTGTTTTCACATGCGTCCCCATTTTTAATTCAGCCTGAGAAGAGCTAGCACTCTGGCAGTACATTTCTGATTTTCATCCAAAGTTTTACTGTTGACATCACTCTTCCAACTGCGGGAAAAAATAATTAGTTTCCTCACAGCACGCAGACATTAATATTAATAAGTTACTGACGTACATTCTGTGTCCCTAACTACTTGTCATTTAAAATGTGAAGCCGTGAGATAGTGCTCTAAATATATCTGCTGACAGATCCAGTACAGTAATGAGCTTGAATCAAGTGTCTATCACAGTATGCTGCCATTACTCCTCCGTGACACTTTAGAGCTGCTACGAGGTGATGGATAGGTCAGAGGTGACTAATTTTAGCAATTGTTGCTGTAGGTCACATTTCATCATTTTTTAAAGGCACAATCAGGAAGACAAATGGAAGACTAATTTGATCTGAACTAATGGAGGATATGTCATACGTGACACGGCACACAGATACAAGTTGGTTTCCGAGCTTCTTATTCTGGTTTTCGCTGCAGCGTCACATCATTTTTAACATATGGGGGCTTCTATGAAAATGGGTTCATGTTGGTACCTTTTTAGATCCAATAATAAAAGAGCAATTTAGACATATTTCCCACCAGGATTTACCTAATTTTGGTCTGAGACATCCCAAAATTAATGAATTATTATCAAAATATTGCCCCCCCCCCCAGCCATATTAATTTAAAATTAATTTGTAATAATTTATAAGTACACACTATGAAGCATTAGTTAAGCATTAACAAATACTGAATTCATCATTTATAAAGCATATTTCTGACATGAATACTCAATAATATATGGTTTATAAGCACAGTTATAAATGTTTTACTCATCATTAATAAGAACATTAGTTAAGCATTAACAAATACTGTGTTCATCATTTATAAAGCATATTTCTGACACAAAAAATAATTAATATATCGTTTATAAACAGTTATAAATGTTTTATTCATCATTAATAAGAACATTAGTTAAGTATTAACAAATACTGTATTCATCATTTATAAAGCATATTTCTGACATGAATACACATTAATATATGGTTTACAAGCACAGTTATAAATGTTTTACTCATCATTAATAAGAAGATTAGTTATGGATTAATAAATACTGTATTCATCATTTATAAAGCACATTTCTGACATTAATACATGTTAATATATGGTTTCTAAGCACAGTTATAAATGTTTTACTCATCATTAATAAGCACATTAGTTATGGATTAACAAATACTGTATTCATCATTTATAAAGCCTATTTCTGACATGAATACTCATTAATATATGGTTTATAAACACAGTTATAACTGTTTTACTCATCATTAATAAGTACATTAGTTATGGATTAACAAATACTGTATTCATTATTTATAAAGCATATTTCGGATATGAATACACGTTAATATATGGTTTATAAGCACAGTTATAAATGTTTTACTCATAATTAATAAGAACATTTGTTAAGCATTAACAAATACTGAATTCATCATTTATAAAGCATATTTCTGACATGAATACTCAATAATATATGGTTTATAAACACAGTTATAAATGTTTTACTCATCATTAATCAGAACATTAGTTAAGCATTAACAAATACTGTGTTCATCATTTATAAAGCATATTTCTGACACAAAAAATAATATATTGTTTATAAACACATTTATAAATGTTTTATTCATCACTAATAAGAACGTTAGTTATGGATTAACAAATACTGTATTCATTATTTATAAAGCATATTTCTGACATGAATACACATTAATATATGGTTTATAAACACAGTTATAATGCTTTTACTCATCATTAATAAGCTCATCTACAATGTGCTTAATGATTTTATTTTCATACTTTTATAAATTATGGATTCTGCATTTAAACATTTAGTATTCAGACATGCACTAGTGGTTAGGGAATATGTTAGTGTGTATTTTATATTAAGTCATACATTTATTTTTCAATAGATGCCCTATAAACAGTTATTAATACAGGAATTCATTATTTCAGGTAGTCATAAAGCACTTACTACTCATTAATTAAGTCTATGGTGTGAGCTCATCTAAAGTGTGGACTATCTTTGCCATATAAAGCATTTACAAATGAGATTTAAAGGTTGGCAATGCCTAAAGACTCACAAATGTTTCAGTTATTCTAACAAAGGAAAGATAAAGCACATGGGATTATCAAACAAACTGCATGATTGAATGATGAATGATTATGAATGATGAGTAAAACATTTATAACTGTGCTTATAAACCACATATTAATGAGTATTCGTGTCAGAAATATGTTTTATAAATGATGAATTCAGTATTTGTTAATGCTTAACTAATGCTTCATAGTGTGTACTTATTATGAAGTGTTACCATTAATTCATATAAACTCAAATGGACAGTAACTAATACAAATACATTATTACAAATATGACGTTATTTAACTCATTGTTGTATTGTGACTGCCTCCGCCACTACCGCCACCACAATAATACTAGAAAATTAGGCTACTGGTATTATTATTTTATATTTCTGTGTTATTACAACAGTTATTATTTTTCCCCCTCTCTCTTTCTCGCTTGCATTCACACTCCCCTCTTCCCCTTTTCCCTATCACCCCTAACCAAGTTATATTGTTTAGTTGCTTTTTATATTTATTATCTTTTTCACTGTAATGTGATGTTGTTGTTGTTGTTCTTTGTCATTACTCTGTCGCTACTGTTATTTTTGGTTTGTTTATTTGTTTGATTTTCCCTTTGTTTATGTGTTGTTGTTGTTTTTCTGTCCACAATGTCTTGTTAATTATCACTAATTGAAAAAAAAAAGTCCCAAAAAAGCTGCCTAGGTGTCAGTGCATTTGATCTGGAAAACATGGCTTGAAATGGTCTTATATATACAATACATGAAGACACTGTGTTAAATGTGATGATCCTAGTGTTTTTTCTTCCATTTTTATTTTTTTAAATTTCTTTTTCACATGTTCATGGACACAAATACAACAAACAGTACAGCAAGGCCAGTTGAGGGTTACAGTATTCAACAAAAGATATCCATAAATAATACAATAAAAGGAAAATAAGGGCAGCACATTACCATTTCAGCGCTAATGTCTTTGTTTTAAATCCAATCCATTTGTCCCATTTTCTATCAAACTCGTCTTTTTTTGATCTTACGGTGTAAGTCATTTTTTCCATCACCCATATTTCCTGGACTATATCTAACCATTCTTTGTATCTAAGCAAGCCAGTTTCTTGTTATGAAACAAAAAACTAGTGGTTTTTCTAATCCAGACATGCGGGTTTTTCACGAATCTGTCTCATTCCAGGTTTTGCGTGTAACCCATCATGTCCACTGGTGTTACGTACAGAACCTGCCCATTTAAACACAAATAAAATTGCGAGTGATTTTGCAGCAGCGGTCATTTTTGTGAAACACTCTGCCTTGCGTAATAAATTCAATTTCCAAAAAGTACCTTTGAGAGAATAAACACTAATTTGAAAAAATAGTAGCGTATAACTTTCGTGCCCTTTTTTTTTTTTTACCATGTTACATGCAGATTTTTGGATAAAAATAATATAAAAATGTGTTTTTTTCTGAAAAATTGTTTCTCTTTGATCTCAATGTAGACCCAAAGTCCTTCCAAACTTGCTTCATAACATTAGTCTACATCTTGTTTGAATTTTTAGCCCCTCTCAAAATGACATTTTTATGTCTCAAAAGATTGCTTCTCCCTATAGTATGCTTAATGACGGTTTGATCCACTGTCTACCCACACACATTTGGCTATTGCGTGGAAACTGACCTCCAGTAAGAAGCTATTAGTCAAAGCGTAACTTAAAACAAAGAATGTGTCAGACATTTTTCTTCGCTTCTGTTTCTGAATAGAGTAAAACCACAAACTGAATATAATGAGTAGACACAGGAACAGTAACACGTGTTCTTGTGTTGGGTTTTTGGAGCCAGAAGTGATCGTATTTGGACGTATTAAACAAAAAGACGCTTCGAGTGAGTTGTCATACGAATCTGTCAATCAAACCCTGGCATAGTCAACATGGAAGGCCTTTATTAACCCTTAAAGCTTATTATCAGGGGAAAAATTTTGACAAGGATCACCAGAAGACTTGATAATGACTCAAACATTATCAAAACGTTTTTTTTTTTGTTGTGTTCTGTTTATATATATATATATATATATATATATATATATATATATATATATATATATATATATATATATATGTATATATATATATATATATATATATTTTTTTTTTTTTTTTTTTTTTATTAATCATTTTTATTTTTACATACAAAATCACAACATGAAACTACAAGTCACTAGAAATAAAATTTAAAAAAAGCAATAGGCAAAAACCAAACCAAAAAAAGACAATAGCCACAAAGGGAAAAAAAAAAAAATCCAAAAACTGATAGATGACAATAGACAAAAATCACGAAAAAGAAAAAGAAAAAAAAAAATCCATCAGTGGTATTACTCTATAACATATGCATGCATTTTGGCGCCAAAGTCATTTTTGCTTAAGTAAAACGCAGTTGCATATACGCTCATTCATTAAGTTGTAGTTGATCACGTGTTTCAACAGAGGCAGGAAGTCAATCAACAATTTAAAAAAAAAAAAATCATCAAACTCGCTAAATATTCAATTCAATTTCAAGCATTTTGGTTTGTTACAACTGCCAGATGTGTATTTACACCACACAACACTTAACTTAAAAGCTTCCAAAAAATACTTCATATCTTTACAAGATAGCGGTAACATATACTGATATAATTAAATGAAATATCAACTTACTCTTAGTAATTAGGTTTATGTATATTTTGTTTTCTTTCTGTGTTTAAAATGTCTGTTTGTAATTTGCCCTTAGAGCCCGTATCAGTACTCATCAATTATTCAGTTTACGGATTCCAATAAGAGTCCCATCTATATGCATTGGATAAAACATTACTTTCGGCTTCCCCTTTGCATGTAGCTCTTCAGAAATGTTTATTTATTGCCCTAGATGCACTCGTGAAAGCACCGAGTATGTCTGTAAACCCAGGGAACTCGTGCAGCATGGGCTTATTTTTTTTTTTTATGTAATATTTCTTCAGCGTGTGAATCAGAGTTATTAATGTCCTCTTGAAAGCTAGTGAAGAGCTATTTGCTTTTGCATATTCGTGGGCTTCGTGTAATAACAGTAATATAAGAAGGCCACTCTCTTGAGGAGCGCGGTGATTGGTCAACTCAGACCGGTAACTGCAAGCCAAACTGTCGGCAACTGGCAGAATTTATAGCCATGGGGGTAAGGACATAGACGTTTGGATGCATGATGAGTACACCTTCAAGGACAGTTTATTTTTATGTTATTTTCCAGGAAAATACTAGTGAGGATACCGACAGAAATGGTTTTGTTTGTCATAGCTGCAGTTTTATGCAAGTATTAGTGGTTCTCAAACTTTTTACAGTAGAGCACCCCCTGAAACATATATTTTTAGCTAAGTACCCCCAACTCTCGCTTCAGCAATTTTGATTTATAAAAAATGAGCCAAAATGTCTTCCTTCCTAGAAATAACAAATCTTTATAAGTAAATTTTGCGCAAAATCTAAACTGAAAAGTGTCCTCTTTCATTGGTAAGAAAAATTAATTAAACGGTAATGAATGAATGAATGAACTATTCATCAAAAAAAAAAAAAAAAAAAAAAATTACTTAATTGTAGAGCTACAACTGATTAATCGATTAGGTGTTTGAAGTGAATGCAAAAATTCACAATTAGATTAATTGACTCGAATTGATTGAAGGGAAATATTCTATTGCAGTTTTCCTGAATTGAAGTTTCTTTGTGCGTCACAATAAGTGTCCGTGTGAAACATAACAGTGGAACTAATGTTTAACAGCAGAGAAACGAAGGAAACAAAGCTTTGATTTAGGAGAATTGTGGTTGAATGATTTTTTTGGATCACTTTGAGTTGATTAATCGGTTGCAGCTCTACTTAATTGTAAGTTGTTCTTTTTTTTTACCTGCCAATGGGACTCTATAATCTCTCACATTTACGTGTAAATGTTCATTAACCGTTTCATGCATGAATTATGAGAACCTTAGTCAAGATTTTTTATTTGTATTCCTCTTTAGGCATGAAAAAAACAATGCAATTGAAATTTTTTTATTAACCTGTTTTTCATGGAGCTACAAAAATGTCCACTCATTTGGACACCGTGTGTTTAAGTTTTGAAGCAAAGAAACATGTATTTAAAAGTCATCATCAGTAAGTGATAAACTGTGTGAAAACTATGAAATAAAAACATTTTTCTTGCAGCTAATCTGATGTTTTCTCACATTTTAACATACTCTGATACTAGTTATTACTCACTTCATGGAGATAATATGTAAAAAAAAAAAAAAAAAAAAAACTTTTTGTGTGAGGAAACTGTTATTTACTGTCTAATAACAATTAGTAATAATTGATTTACACTCAAACATGTTACTGGGTCAAAACACAGTAATGTCCCGTCAGAGAGCGAACTTTAATTGATTGCCACTCCAACATTAATTTCAATATAAAGTAGCTCCTTGTTTTGGATAATCCCTTATGGTCCAACTAAAGCAAAAATTAATTTAAAAGTAAAAATGTGGGTCATTTAGCAACACTAATCTGTCAAATTGTCTCTAAAATGTCCCGTCAGAGATATTTCGAATACCGTGTTTTGACCCTACTGCAGATCAGGTTTATCAAGAACAGGAAAGCGTCCACTGTGTTGGTTGATATGCAAATAAAACAACAAAACCCATGAATATAGAAGAGAACAGCTGTAGAATAACTGTCCACTGTAGTGACCACTACGCATGAAAGGGTTAATACAAACTGTCCCATTTTAAAAATAAATTGGGGTTGCCAAATGAACGGGTTAACGCAGATTAATCCATCATCATGATTAATCTGATTAAAAATTTTAATGCAATTAACCCATCTGCATCAGAGAATGACTCTGAACATCCAAGTAGAGTTAGCATCGCACATGTGCAAATACACAGTTGATCCGGTAGTGACAGGCAGTAAAACCAACGCATAAAGATGGAAGACACTAAACAGCATGTCTTCTTGTCACCGAAGCACTTCCAGCTTAAAATACCACATTAACGCAAAGAATACGTTAGTCGGGGATTCTGCTAGCATTTCGGCTAATGTGTCACTCTAAGTGCATATATATTCCCTTCTTTCTTGAGTCTGTTAACTCATGCAAACTGAAACATGATTAATGTCGATGAAAAATTAATGATATTTAATTATGATTAATCAAAATTAATCCACAGCAACCTTGTGATTAATCCGATTAAAAATTTTAATCGTTTGACAGCACGAAAATCAGTCAATCAATCAATCAATCAATTACTCAAACTCATCTTGAGGAATATAAAAGAGAAATGTTCTTAAAATGTTACCAAAGCTTATACAAAATGGCAGACAATAAAAATAATATACAAAAATAAAAAAATATTGAAATGAAATAAGGTCAGGAGTGTGTAATTTATTATATGAATGTATTTATTCTGATTTATATTTCATTCATTCTCATTATTTATTTTGTATTCAGTACATGATGACTGATTTAATGTATTTTTCCCAAAAAATTTCAAGTACCCCCTGGGCTTCTTCCATGTACTCCACTTTGGGAACCCCTGTAGTAGCCTATCTTACAAAACACACTTTAATGTAAAGTTGTTTTTCATGTGAATTTTCCACGACTGACTAAATGTTTTTAAGGATGTATACTGAATCTATGCATGGAAGTATCAACATAAGGCCAATCGAGTCATATCAATATTTTCATATCCAAACTTTCAAATGAAAAAAAATCTCTGAGGGAAACTCCAAATGCCTATAGGAGCTGACGCATTAACCAAGAGCTGCAGCATCAGCCGAGACTCAGGCTTGATAATGCACCTCAGTTCCCAGTTATTCCCTCATCTCTCTCTAAGACCCCATGCAATCACTGTGTTTGTACAAATATGACTCCAGATGCCGTTTCCACGAGTTAACGCCGCTCTCTCTGTAATTTTCAGCTGCACTCCAATATGGACAAAGGTGACGGAAATGTGAAGTACGTCCTGACTGGAGACGGAGCCGGCACCTTGTTCCTGATTGACGAAAAGTCTGGGGATATTCACGCCACCAAGAGACTGGATAGGGAGGAGAAAGCTATGTACACACTCCACGCCAAAGTTCTGGACAGGAACACCAACGCAGAGCTGGAGCCGGACACTGAGTTTAATATAAAGATCCACGACATTAATGATAACGCGCCGAGGTTTGCGAAGGAAGTCTACTTTGCAAGTGTTCCGGAAATGTCAGAAGTTGGTAAGTTTGAGGTCTGGTTTTATTGATTTTTTTTTTTTTTCCCAAAAAATGTTTTTATTTAAATTTTTATAATTTTAACAAACAAACAACCAACAGTGCATACATCAGATCCATGCAACCTGCCGACTACAAACACAAACATCATTATGTTTACAAAAAGAGAAAAAAAAAAAAAAAAAAATTATAGAAAATGTAGAAATCTGAGCATCCACCTTCAGAAACCACAGCGGTAACTTTTTCAAATGTTTGCACTGTCCTCCAGTAAATTTAGATTCTTAACATACACAATGAAAGGATTCCAAACACGTTCAAATGACTCCTGTTTGCCCTTAAGAATGTAGGAAATTTTTTCTAGTGGAAGGGTAGAAAGCATCTGCCGTATCCACTGACTAACAGTTGGGTTTTATTGATTTTTTAAAATTAAATGTAGGGTAGGAGATCCTGGGAAAATTGTTTGAGCAAGCTACATTTTGAAAATACACAATTCAAAAGTCCAAACCCTTTTCTTTAGACTTCCCTCTGAGGCCACGCCTCCAGAGTATCGTAACGCGCAATGCTTGTTCCCAAGGGTTCACGAGTGTTGCGCAGCATGAATTCACTTATTTTGATACGTGTTCTAAGTAATCTCGGGCTAGCTAGAACAGCTGATTGCAGTAAGACTGATGTCAGGCTAGCAGCCTGCTAAAGTTAGCTTTGAATGCTGTAATCTGTGCATTTCATGATTAGGTTTGTCGGCAGAACAGCCCTAATTCATACCTATCTAGCTAACGTTACACTCCCTACTGATTTATGTTAGTGACAAAACAGCTTGTCGGTGAACTTTACCATCCTAAAATAGCTAATAAAGCTAGCCAAGCTCTGGCTCTGGCTTCGTTTCCTGTACAAGTGCTACAAGCCTCTGAGAACGCACGATTCAAGCACGAAGAGGGGGAGGGACAAATGGCAGTTTAGTTTGATATACATATCAGCATTCAATCATTTTGATGGACCGGTTAAAATGATTGGATGGTGTTTTTTCAGTCCTGTCCGTTCCACAGGTGACTAAAAATGTAAATGTTTGTGTTAGAATATTTAATTAATTGGTTGCAATCGGGGTGTGAGGGGAATTTTAAGCAATATAGTAAAAAATGCTCCAGGAAAACATCTCCTACCCTACCTTTAACTTGAATAATTAATTCAACGGTTTTCTAAAAACGAAAGGAAAGAAGCAAAACAGACACAATATTGACCACTGTTTTTCATTCGTCATCTGTGCTGTTGTTCAGTTTAGCTCCTGAGTTGTCTGCTGTGGTTTTCGGTTATTTGTTTGGTCAGGCTCATTGGGCATTCAGAGCATGCAACGCCATTTGCTGTTTTTAATAGGCAGTAGAATTATTGAAAGTTAAGATTGTCACAGTCTTTCCAATTAAGGATTTGCTTCATTGCTCTCCACTTTATCCCATTCAAGTTATATAAATAAACCAATTGGCATGAATATAAACAAAGCTAAGGAAAATAATGCATGCAACTTGAAATCAATCCTCAATTATGCAAGCGCAAATTAATACACGGGAGCAATCACCAGTAAATCAAAACCCAATTGTCTTATATGACACATGACCGAGGCCTGTTTGGAATTTGTAATGCGATGATCTTAAGTTTCGTACTTAGTTTCGGTGGGTCAGGGTCACCGCTGCTCGTCTTCAGGCCGGTAAACTGCCTTATATGTTCAGACTGAACAAACTGGTTAATCAAGTCAGCCAGCCATGAAAAAGTCAGCAGATACCCTTTTATGCTATCGGTGCTGGGACTAAGTGGGACAGATGTTCAAGGGTTCATTAGTATGCACGGAGACAGTCAGACCCAAACAGGACACAGCAGAGGTCTCCTGAATGCCAAGGACAGTATTTGCAATGTGGTGTTATTGAAATGCTTGGTGGATTATGCAGGACTCCATATACTACAGGCTTTCATGACAGGAAGGGCTTGTTAAAAGCCTCAAAAATATGAATTCTACTTTTTTTTCCCAGTACAGTTAAAACTCAGTAACCTTTTATTTGATTGCAGATTGGCGTCATTGTTTCACCGTGCTGCAAAAATGTCCCTTGCGGATGGATTTTTCCCTATGGTCATGATGCTATGTTTTCTAAGTGACTCTAGAAACAGAAGATGAGACTATGTTATTTATTGCCAAATGTAACTTTAATATGTGGTTGCAGCGCCAAACCCCAGCGGAAAGAAAAAAGGCAGCAGCTGTTGCCATTAAAGGTCAACGCAACATACATTTAAGTGAGGTGTCCATCAGCAACAGCTCATATCTGGACTACATTATCTTGTCTTGCAACACCTCAGAGACTGCAGACTGATTTAACAGCAAATGTTTAGAGCACAAAAATGTAAAAGTACACTGTGGTAAATGAACTAATTACAACTGACTTAATTAGAATGTGAATTGAGAGCTAAAGTCGAAGTGATAAATGCCTAAACAAATACATTTGGATCACTGAACATCATTAAATAAGCAATAAATCCAGAACTGAACATCAATCTTAACTGTAAAAACTGAGAGTGGGAGCAATTTTTACTTTGTGTGCTATTATTTTCTCTCTAAGGCGATACTTCCATTAGAGAAGCATTTTCTGTCTGCCTCTAGTAGCGACGATTATGTTGAAAAAAAGAAAAAGGGGAAAAAAAAAAAAAAGATCTGTAGTAAATTCAGCTTGAATTTGAGGCTTTTGGAAACACACAAAGCTTTATTTGTCAGTGAAGATGCACTATTATAAGAGGAAAAGTAAGATACTTTAGGAGTGATCTTGTACTTACAGTTAAATGTAGAACAAATATTTTAGTAGCAAACATTGGGTGAAATGACAGATCACTTTAGCCTCATTCATTTTTTATTAGTACATCCAGACTGATTTTAGAAAGTCTGGACACCAAAAACACATTAAAAAAAATAAGGGTTGGCAAACTAAGTCCAGACCACATTTGGTGGAGGCTTGAAATACATTTCCAATGGGATTTTTGCAAAAGCATCACAGTCTGGCTGCTCAGATTGGTTTCAAAGAGTTTTCTCCGTCGACAATAACACAACAACACAATGGCAATAACGACTGCAGTTTGACAGTGTGGTTGTTTGTAGGTTGAGATGATCGACTGGTTTTCAGGCGTATGTCATACAAAGTGGTGTCATCGGTAAAGTTATGTAGTAACTGTAGAAGCCAATAATGTAATACCGGCCGATAACACAATCAGTTTGCCATTTTAAACTGTAATAGGCCAATAACGTAATATCTGGCCAATACCATAATAAAAGTCCTGAACCGATAGCGCAATCACTTGTGGCTAATAACGTAATAACTTATAACATTATTGGCTGGTTATTACATTATTGTGTCATCGGCAAAGTTATGTAGTAACTGTAGAAGCCAGTAATGTAATAACAGCCGATAATGTAATCAATTTGCCATTTTTAAATTGTAATAAGCCAATAATATAATATCTGGCCAATAACATAATAAAAGTCCTGAACCGATAGCGCAATAACTTTTGGCCAATAATGTAATAACTTATTACATTATTGGCTGGTTATTATATTATTGTGTCATCGGCAAAGTTATGTAGTTCAATTCAATTCAATTCAACTTTATTTGTATAGCCCAATATCACAACAAGGTTATCTCAAAGGGCTTTACAGAGTCAAATAAAAACAGTCAAATAAACAGCAAGAAAATGAGTAGTGTCCAGGGCATCCCCCGTCCTTAGTGCCATTTTTAAAATGTAATAAGCCTATAACGTAATATCTGGCCAGTAACATAATAAAAGTCCTGAACCGATAACATAACTTTTGGCCAATAACGTAATAACGTGTAATGTTATTGGCTGGTTATTATGTTATTTGCCTGGTAGAAAAAAAATTCTTTGCAAATGTAATATCTGGCCAATAATGTAATAGAAATCCTGAACCGATAACGTAATAACTTTTGGCCAGTAACGTAATAATTTATTACGTTATTGGCAGGTTATTACATTATTGTGTCATCAGCAAAGTTATGTAGTAACTGTAGAAGCCAATATTGTAATAACGGCCAATAACACAATCAATTTGCCATTTTTAAAATGTAATAGGCCAATAACGTAATATCTGGCCAACAACATAATAAAAGTCCTGAACCGATATCGCAATCACTTTTGGCCAACAACGTAATAATTTATTACATTATTGGCTAATTATTGCGTTATTGTATCATCGGCAAAGTTATGTAGTAACTGTATAAGCCAATAATGTAATAACGGCCGATAACACAATCAATTTGCCATTTTTAAAATGTAATAAGCCAATAAGGTAATATCTGGCCTGTAACGTAATAAAAGTCCTGAACTGATAACATCATAACTTTTGGCCAATAACGTAATAATGTATAACATTATTGGCTAGTTATTATGTTATTTGCCTGGTAAAAAAAAAAATCTTTGCATATGTAATATCTGGCCAATAATGTAATAGAAATCCTGAACCGATAACGTAATAACTTTTGGCCAGTAACGTAATAATTTATTACGTTATTAGCAGGTTATTACATTATTGTGTCATCGGCAAAGTTATGTAGTAACTGTAGAAACCAATATTGTAATAACGGTTGATAACGCAATCAGTTTGCCATTTTTTAAAATGTAATAGGCCAATAGCGTAATATCTGGCCAATAACATAATAAAAGTCCTGAACCGATATCGCAATCACTTTTGGCCAATAACGTAATAATTTTTTACATTATTGGCTAATTATTGCGTTATTGTATCATCGGCAAAGTTATGTAGTAACTGTATAAGCCAATAATGTAATAACGGCCGATAACACAATCAATTTGCCATTTTTAAAATGTAATAAGCCAATAAGGTAATATCTGGCCTGTAACGTAATAAAAGTCCTGAACCGATAACATAATAACTTTTGGCCAATAACGTAATAATGTATAACGTTATTGGCTAGTTATTATGTTATTTGCCTGGTAGAAAAAAAAAAATTCTTTGCAAATGTAATATCTGGCCAATAATGTAATAGAAATCCTGAACCGATAATGTAATAACTTTTGGCCTGTAACGTAATAATTTATTACGTTATTGGCAGGTTATTACATTATAGTGTCATCGGCAAAGTTATGTAGTGACTGTAGAAGCCAATATTGTAATAACGGCCGATAACGCAATCAATTTACCAATTTTAAATTGTAAAAGGCCAATAATGTAATATCTGGACAATAACGTAACAAAAGTCCTGAACCGATAACGTAATAACTTTTGGCCAATAACGTAATAACTTATTAAATTACTGGCTGGTTATTACATTTTTTGCCTGAAAAAAATAAATGTTTGCAAATGTAATAATTGAGTCAATAACGTAATAATATACTAATATCACTTTAACTTTGTATTATTGGATATAACTGTGAAAATGCATTCTGTCTCTGCCTCTCTCCCAATCACGTAATAAGTAAGTAAGTAAAGTAAGTAAATTTTATTTATAGAGCACTTTTCACAGACAGAGTCACAAAGTGCTTTATCAATTCAAATCAGAATCAAATTAAGTTTACAGAGACCCAACAGAATCCTTCAGGAGCAAACACTTGTGATTGGTGACAGATGATTGGTAATAACCAGCCAATAACGTAATAAGTTACAATGTTATTGGCCGAAAGTTATTACATTATCGGTTCAGGACTTTTATTACGTTATTGGCCTATTACATTTTAAAAATGACAAATTTATTACATTATCGACTGTTCTTACATTATCGGTTGTTATTACATTATTGGCTTCTACAGTAGCCTATGCAGATAAGCGAGTGTACACTAAAGATGCACGATTAATCAAACTGCAGTAGCTTGTGCAATTATCACAAGTTATCACAAAAAGCTACATTTTAAAGGGGTCACATTTTGCCAAACCTACTTTTATTAGTGTTTGTGTATTTGGACCCTAATAGTTCATAAAGTTTGAATTTGAACCCTCCAGGTGCTGCAAAGCTATCTTTATATTCATTTTGGAAAAATCAAGTGGATTTCTACAACCCGTTTGAATTCCTTCTTAATTTATTACATTTTATTGCGAGATACATCACAACATTTGTACATATAAGGTCAAGACTTCCAACAAATATTTCTCCGAGTACGACATAATTGTTTCTCAGCACCAGCGGTTGTAGTCCATACTGAAAATATGTCCGAACTTTGAGCCGATTACCTAAAATGTTCAGTTGTTGGTTGTATTAATGAACACAAGAGGCTGAACAGGACAAAAGCACAGCCAACAACCTGGAGGGGGTGGGGTGTGAAGTGGCTCATTTGCATTTAAAGGGCCAGTGTTCAAAACAACCTTTCTGGTGTCATTACTCAGAAATAGGGTTGAAGATGGACCTGTGGAGTTGAATTAATGAAGAATTCAGACCCAACTATAGCATTTACAGTTAATGAAGACCACAGGGAAATGGTTTAAAATGCATAATTCCATTAAAAAAAAAAAATTTGCAAAATATAACTCCTTTAAGGGTCCAGTGAGTGTATAATTTTTCAGGCTTATATCATAAAAAGTGGTGTCATCGGCATAGCTATTTAGTTACTGATGGGTATGTCATTAGCAACCTATGCAGAGAAGTATGTCTACAATAAAGATGCACAGTGTAACTCCTGTTTGCATTATCCACAAAATTCAAACAGCATCCAAAAAACTGAGATCCTGACCTTTCCGACACTATGTAACACTTTACGGCAACAATGTGGGACTATTACAAGTAGAAGGGAACTGTTTCAGAGACTTCCACACAGGCTAAAAAACGCCTGGAAATAATAAACAATTCGAAGCCATAATATGGATAGTGAATGTTCAACACCAAAAAGCATGTTTGAGCAGATGTAAAATAATTGAAAGTTTATTTCTGCAATCTCGAAAAGTTTTATTGTGGACATTTACAGTTTATTCTGATAATAAATATGCTAAAAAACTTCAAATCTGTTTTTTTTTTTTACTAAAACACACTGTTTTATGCATTTATTATTTATAATAATGATAATTAATGGCCAGATATTAAAAATTAAGTTCTTCTTGAAAACAAAGGTGCAAAAGAATTGGCAAAAAAATACAATTTCTGACACTTTTATTGCAAAGAAAACACGAAGACACCTAGGCAGCCTGTTATAATGGCAGGTTTAAAAGGGTAGAGAATGGGGATATTAAGGATGCAGAGACATTGGGATTAGTTGCCATTATTATTATTATTATTATTATTATTATTATTATTATTATTATTATTACCTTTATTTAACCAGGAAAAAAAGCTCGTCTAGCACATAAAATGCCATACATCCATGCTAAATATATACATAAACACAATGAAGACAGTACTAAAAACAAACTTAAAACTGATAACAACATACATATAAAACATCACCATTATTTTAAAAGGTACTAAAAGTATAAAAAATTATGTTCCTTGAAAGAATCTCAAAGCCGAACCCAATCCAATCAATTAGAAAAACATCTACATCCACATTTGTCCTTTTCCCATTGATTTAAAATGACTTTGAATGTATTAAAATAGACCAAGTCCTTTAGTCCTTCTTCCATGTTATGTAAAATGTGCAAAATTTAAGTTACGATCAGTTGTTTGGTGATTTTCCTAAACCAAACAGACTGAAACCACAGTATTGTTCACAACTATCATAACGACTTTTACGCCAATTTGCAGGTTTAGTGATGACACAAACCGATCTAATAATAGTGTGGTCTGATCATCTGGAACAACTGATGTGAGAAAGTAATCTGATTTCCCTACAGTCTGATCAAAGCCTTTATTGTTGTCATCGTGATTGTTTCTGCAGAGACCTGACATTCAAACTAGAGGTCACAAACTACTGAGGTGTTTTAGGTGATCTGCATATTTATGGGGATAATATAGACTGTGCAGAATATATTATCTGTATACAGGAAGACAGGAAGTAAATGAAAATATGTTGAGTTCATAACTGTGTCTCGGTTGAGTGTGTGCAGTTAAAGTGTCTAAGCATTTAAATTGACTTTGCGTGTGTTTTTTTTTTTTTTTTTTTTTTTTTTTTATGCAGGTACATCTGTTGTCACTGTAACTGCCACTGATGCCGATGATCAAACATATGGGAACAGCGCCAAGCTTGTGTATAGCATTCTACAGGGACAGCCGTATTTCTCTGTGGATTCTGAAAACGGTGAGCCAAAGCGAAAAAACACAAAGACGAGCTGGATGCAAGTCACCCTCAACCTCATAAACAGATCCGTTAGCGGCGATAAAACAAGCAGAACAGGGATTTCATCTTCTCTTCAGCGCCGCTAACCACATAAAACGGCAGGTTTTTTTTACTTCATTAATAATGCCTTTTAGTTTTAAATCAAACATTGGGTATTATTTCCTCAGTGCATTTCAAAATATTGATTCAAGTTATTGGAGTCTTTCCAAGAAGTAGATGAAATGATCAATTTAATCACCATGGCGTTTTACCAGCAAACAAGATGTGCAAGAAAAGGCAATGAGCACCATTGATCTAAATCAAACCAAGACAAATACAACAAATACGACTCCCAAAATGAAGTTTTGCTCTAAAGTGGTGATAGTAGTGAGTAATGTTTTCATTTATTTATTTAAGTATTTATTTGCACGTTATAAAACAGCAAGAGAAAAAAGAAAAAAAACCCAAAAACATTCAAACAAATAACATCAGAAGCCAAAAAAAAAAGCTTATGTTGAATACCTCCCTGGAAATAAACATTACACAGGAAAAAAAAAGAGCAAAATGAATTAGAAATACAATATAACTGAAATAATAAACTACAGTAAAAATAATAAAAATGCAAATCAAATGACATATAGCCTTACATTTTTTCATGAATTACAGTCCTTTTCAGATGCTTTTTAAATAATGATAAAGAAGATGTAGACAGATTATTCCAAAGATGTGGTCCAAGATATTTTTTGTGGTCCACGATATTTTTACCTCTGCCAAGTGAAATGGCGGAGGTTATGTTTTCATGATAATAAAATCATAAAATTTTGGTGGTGATGGGGGGGGGGGGGGGGGGTTTGATGAAATTAAATGTCGATTATGGCACAAGGAACAAATGATAAAATTTTGATGGGGGAGGGGGGGATTTTGATGAAATTTTCAGGAAATGTTGATTATGGCACAAGGAACAAATGATAAAATTTTGGTGGTGATGGGGGGGGGGGGGGGGGGGGGGGGGGGGTTGGTGAAATTTTCAGGAAATGTTGATTCTGGCACAAGGAACAAATGATTAAATTTTGGTGGGGACGGGAGGGGGTATTTTGATGAAATTTTCAGGAAATATTGATTCTGGCACAAGGTACAAATGATAACATTTTGGTGGTGATGGTGGGGGGTTAATACAATTTTCAGGAAATGTTGATTCTGGCACAAGGAACAAATGAAAAAATTTTGGTGGTGATCAGGGGGGATGGGGGTCGGATTTTGAGGAAATTTTCAGGAAATACTGATTATGGCTCAAGGTACAAATGGTTAAATTCTGGTGGTGATGGGGGGGGGGGGGTTGATGAAATTTTCAGGAAATGCTGATTCTGGCACAAGGAACAAATGATAAAATGTTGGTGTGGGGGGGGGGGGGGATTTTAATGACATTTTAAGGAAATGTTGATTCTGGCACAAGGAACAAATGATACAATTTTGGTGGGGATGGGGGGATGGGGGGGTTGAAATTTTCAGGAAATGTTGATTCTGGCACAAAGTACAAATTATTCAGTTTTTGTGGTGATCGGGGGGGGGGGGGGGGGGGGGTTTGATGAAATTTTCAGGAAATATTGATTCTGGCACCAGGAACAAATGATTAAATTTTGGTGGTGATGGGGGGACAGCGTTCTGCCTTGGCAGCGGTGTGCACTCTCCAAGTGCTTTTCTAGTTCTTTCTTCTGTTTTTTTTTCCAGGCACTATTAAGACCGCTCTGCCTGGCATGGACAGGGAAGTCAAGGAGAACTATCAGGTTGTAATCCAAGCCAAAGACATGGCTGGACAGATGGGCGGGCTCTCAGGAACTACAACAGTCAGCATCACCCTCACAGATGTGAACGACAGCCCGCCGCGCTTCGCCAACCGTAAGAAACCGCCATACTGATTTACAGCATGACTGATGTGTAGTCATAAACGTCTGAAATGAAGACAAATCTCCGACATGACACAAAGCACACGTACTTAGCGCAAATGCACGACTCGCCGTACTTTATTCCCCTATAAACTTGTCACGTGTACAGATTCGTTCCGTGTGACCGCCGTGGAGTCGACAGAGATCGGAGGCGCCATCGGACGGATCCGGGCTGACGATCCGGATATCGGACGCAACGCCGAGATGGAGTACACTATCGTTGGAGGCCATGACATATTCAATATCATCACAGATCAAACCACACAGGAGGGGGTCATCATAATTAAAAAGGTACTGAAGTTTTCATCATTTCTCTCTCGTAGATACGATTGATTTCATATAATTTACTGCCTGAGGCTTTGTCGTCTGTAACCAACATCAAATATACACTGTAAGAAATAAACCAAGTGAGCTGACATGTTACTATGAACAGCAATCTGAGATGTTTTTAACAAGGGCTGTCAAAATTAATGCAGATTAATCCATCATCATGATTTTTTTTTTTTGTTGTGTGTGTGTGTGCGTTTGTATTTGTGTGTATGTATGTATGTATATAAAGGGTTTATCAAAAAAAAAACTATACATTTTGAAAAATTACCCCCAGCTCCACATTTGATAATTTTTGGAATTTTCTTTTATGGACGTCGGTAGGTAGGGGATTGGTGGATATTTGTCCAAATTTACAGACCCAGGTTTTCATGCATGAGTGAGCAGGGTTAACCCTAACCCTAACCCGGCCTGTCCTCAGTGACAATTTCAGGCCGTGTTGAGCCGCGTTATGTAATAAATTCCCATTATGTAATAAAAGTTCAAAATGTAATAAGAATGTCACGTCATCTTGTAATAAAGCCGCATTATGTAATAAACTGACACATTTTGTAATAAACTATGTCAACACATTACGTAGTAAGTTTTTTCACATTATGTAGTAAGTTATTACAATTTGAGAAATTTATTACAAAATGCACTTGACACATTTTTGTTTAAAAAAAAATGTTATAACATGGTTCATTATGTAATAACAATCCAAATTAATATAATTTCAGAGCAATTTAGAAGAAATTAGTCACAGGAGCTACAGGTAATGGAATCAGAACTTTAACCACACAGTTTAAAGATTAATTTAGCACATTACATTTTCCTGAAAATAAAAATGTGTCAAGTGCATTTTGTAATAAATTTCTCAAATTGTAATAACTTATTACATAATGCGAAAAAAAAATTTACTACATAATGCATTGAGGTAGTTTATTACAAAATGCGTCAGTTTATTACATAATGCGGCTTTATTACAAGATGACATGACATTCTTATTACATTTTGAACTTTTATTACATAATGGGAATTTATTACATAATGCGGCTCAACAGGCCTAAACAAGTTGAATTAACTTTGAAAGGCAGGAACAGCTGCCACAGGTAAAGAAATGAACTTGACATGGTGGCCAAAGTGTTAATGCTGTAACCTGGCAATTTAGTGGAAAACAAGATGGATGCCCGTTGTCCCCTCCCAGGACCTTTGATTGGATTTAAATCCCACCGCTACTTCACACAAACCAGTTTTAACTTGGATTGCGCAATTTGCCCCTGCTCACTAATGGGTCTGTAAATGTGAACAAATATCCACCAATCCTCTACCTACTGACATCCATAAAAGAAAATTCCAAAAATTATCAAATGCGGAGCTGGAGGTAATTTTTCAAAATGTATAGTTTTTTGATACACCGTGTACATACTTTATTTTTCTTTTTTCTTCTCTCCTTTTTTTCCTTGGTGATATTTTATACCTATGTTTAAGTGTAAGTTTGCGTCTCACAAACTCTGTTACGTTTGTCCAGGAGGATAGATGGCTTGTTTTGTGATTTTTTTTTGGTTTTTGTTTTGTATATGTGTTTTGTGTATGTTCTGTTCTGTATAAAAACAATAATTCCTTTTTTTTTTAGACATTTTTTTCTGCATTTTTACTGTAAAAAAAAATCAATAAAAAATAAATGTGATTTTTTTTTTTTTTTTTTTTTTTTAGTTTTTAACACAATTAACCAATCTGCAGTGTAGAAGGACTCTAAACGTCTCTGGCAACGCACTTTGGGCAGTTTGTCCAAGTAGAGTTACCATCACACATAAACAAATGGGCAGTTAATCCACAAGTGACAGGCAGCAGAACCAACCCATAAAGATGGAAGACACTAAACAGCACGTTGGCCTTCTGGATGGAAATATGAGGACAAAAAAAACCCCTCAAAACAGAACAGTCCACTGACATAAAGTATTATACACACTCTGCAGGAAGGAGTTTTCTTTTCACCGAAGCACTTCCATCTTAAAATACCACATTAACGCAAAGTATATGTTAGTCGGGGATTCTGCGACCACTTTGGCTAGCGTGTCGCCCAGCTTGCGACAAACACATTAAGTGCATATATATTCCCTTCTTTCTTCAGTCCGTTTGCTCATGCAAAATGAAACACTATTAATATAGATTAAAAATGAATGATATTTAATTGGGATTAATTGAAATTAATCCACTGCAACTATGTGATTAATCTGATTAAAAATTGTAATCGTTTGACAGCACTACTGTAATTTCTCAGTTTGAGATAAAGTCTATCTATCTATCTATCTATCTATCTATCTATCTATCTATCTATCTATCTATCTATCTATCTATCTATCTATCTATCTATCTATCTATCTATCTATCTATCTACTTTTGACTAAAAATATCAAAATTTAAAATTGCATAAAACAACTGCATATCAGGGTTTGTTTGAGCATAAAAGTAAAAGAAATAGAGAGAAAGGATCATATTTGTAATAATATTTTGAGAAAACTCAGTAGTTCCTAGATTGTTGTAAATTTATGGGGGGAAAAAAAGTCATAAAAAGTCATAAAGTCATACATGATATTGAAAACTTATGATTTTATGATCTAAGAAAGCATTTTATTTTTTACTTGTAATATCTACACCACAATGTCTTATAAAAAATTTACACGTCTAATCTCAAATTTTTCTACATTTTCCTTAATATATTACTCTTGTCCACCTCATTTTCATGCAGTTTTATGCCTTTTAATCACTGGTGGTTTCTACGCATTTAGATTTGACAGATTTTACATGAATCCATACATGTACAAAGTTAATATATGCAATAAATCCAACTTTATTTGATTATCTGGTCTTATATTATTTGTGTGACTGCCAAATATACATTACAATTGTTTATTTGTTTGCTTATGTTCAACCCAAATGTAACTAAAACACATAAATAGGCCTAAAAAACTATTTTAATAGAGAAATGTACCTGTCCACAAAGAAATAAGAACCCTAATATGAGATTTTCACTCAGATTTGCCCAGTTTTAAGTGTGTTTTCATCATGAGATCCTTAAATCATTGACTTTTAAAGGACAAACAGATTAGATATTCCATATTTTGACGTTATTGCCATCCTTTCTGTGGTCCCAATATGGAAGCTCACTCTGTCTCTGTTATTACACTACATTTAACTTCAATACAAGGACAGAACCGAACAGTTTAGGATTATTAAAGAGGCCCCTGATAACGTTTATTCACGTTGGAAAGACATATGACAGAATACAGTTTTGAAGTGCAGTGTGAAATCAGATACCCTAAGCCTGAGAAATGAATAATATAAAACAGCCTTTTGCTAGAAACTCTATTTTAGTTTCCCCTGAAGATCATACAGATCAGTCGTCCTCACTTGGATTTGTAACTTAGAATTTAAAGTCAGAATAAGATAAAGGCAGACAAATGAAATGCAGCGAATTGCCTATCAAAATCCTGGAGGCAGACTGTTTTTATAGAAAAGTCTACAGCTTGACTCTGATGCTCTTTCATCTCCAGGCGCTGGATTATGAAAGTAAGAGGGACTACGAGTTCAGAGTGGAGGTGAAAAACACCTACTTAGACGCCAGATTCATCCACGGTTTACAGTTTAAGGACTACGCCACGGTCAAGGTAACGGTAGAGGATGTGGACGAGCCCCCCATCTTTTCCAGAAACCCGTACATCATCGAGGTGCACGAGGACACGGCTGCCGGCAGCTTCGTCGGCGTGGTGTCGGCCAGGGATCCAGACGCCGACAACAAGGCGGTCAAGTAAGAAACAACATGAACTCTTAAAACCCCCTAACAGTGCCAGACTAATCCACTCCTTTATGACAACACTTCTCAGTCTTTTTCTGTCGAGTCCCCCCTTTGGAGGACGAAAAACCTCCAGACTTCTGAGTAAAACGGCTAAGGGTTAATCTGACCCATTGGTAGTTTTACTGAGAAATAAATTAACCCTGTAAAGACTGAACCATTAAATCACTGACAGAAAATTCCAGTTCTTTGAAAATGGAGCCTTTATTGTTCCTTCTGAACAACCAAAAAAAAAACATTTTTTCAAATATCAATTTCAATGTATGGGTTTCAATTTTGCATCATATTTGATACATCGGGTCTCAATGCTCAAATATTATTATTTTTGAACAAACAAAAACATAATATAACAGAAATGTGTCTAACAAATTTGTAATTCCTTTTCAAAATTGCCAAAGTTCTGCCTCCTTCCTCATTAATGATAATCTTGTAGTGTCACTGGAAAGGCCTCTGGTGAATGAATTCCTCCCCCCTGGTGGATTATCTGTGTATCGCATGTATCTAATTGTATACATCAGGTTTTTCAAGGAAAAAAATGTCACACTGATCATGTAGAGGGCTTCAAAAGTCATGTGTTAAATATGATACATTTGGCGTTATTGGGTTAATAATAAAATAGTCCTGGTAATAATAATAATAATAATAATAATAATAATAATAATAATAATAATAAAAAATATCGCCTAAATATTTCTCTCACTTAGAATTTTCTGGATAATCTTATGCTTAATTTTGAATTTTTACAATTTCAACAAAACTGAATGACTTTGCATAAACCTAAGTATGATTCACTGTAAAATGGGTGTTAGAAGAAAATATATGCATTTCAATTTCTATCTCTTTTCCATTATCAACTGTGATAAATGACATCTTTCAAATCACATGCAAACTGATTCTATTGCCTAAAAACCTCTAATATTTAAACCAAAATAATGCAAAAATGTATATGTTTCTATAGGGGTCAATATGACCTGGTGGCTGTTATAGATATAAATTCCCATATTTTAATCTAGATTTATAAATAGTGGAATGTAAAGGGAACATTTTAGGAAAAGTCAATAGATGGGGAGCTTCTGAGTAAAACACATTGAAAAACAGCTAAGGGTTAATTTGACCCATTGGTGATTTTACTGGCAAATAAATAAATAATGAATAATAGTTTATTATTATTATTATTATTATTATTATTATTATTATTATTATTAATAATAATAATAATAATAATAATAATAATAATAAATATAGCTTAAATATTTCTCTCAACTAGAATTTTCTGGATAATCTTATGCTTAATTTTGAATTTTAACAATTTCAACAAAACTAAATCATGTTGCGTAGACATCAGTATGATTCACTCTAAAATGGGTGTTAGAAGAAAATATATGCATATTAATTTCTATGGCTTTTCACTTGTCAACTGTGATAAATGACATGTCTTTTAGATCATATTCAAAGTATTTTTATTGCCTAAAAACCTATAAAATTTAAAGAGAAATGAAAATCAATGTATTTCTAAAAGGGTACATATGTTTTAGGAAAAAAAAAAAAAAAGCCCCTATTTTAATCTGGGTTTATCCTGACTGTATCAATAGTGAATATAAGAAAACGATTTAAGGAAAACTCAACATTCCGGTCAAGTAAGAAACAGCTGAAGTGTTAAAACCTCAAACGGTGCCAGATAAATCCCGTCTCTACCTTTAAAACAATGGATCTATGCCTCCTGGGAGCAGCTTCTTCCATATGGATCTTTTTGTCCTCATTGCTGGTATTTGATAGTAGCGTAACTTATTGTTCCATCTTTAATTATATGAGAATAAAATCAATACAGAACAAGCAGCACATGGTGGAAATACAAACTCTCTTCTTATCAGGTTTTTTTTTTTTTTTGTTTTGTTTTGTTTTTTGAAGAGAATGAAAATGTGCCCACTTGGCTAAATCTAATCCATCAGCCTAGCCATGTGTCAGTGTGGAGGGGAGGGAAGAAAAGGATATTATTCACGGGTCCCTCCTGGTGATTTCCCTATGGAAGGTGGTGGCGGCCTTGTGAAGTGAATACAGACACTGTTTATTTCCCAGAATTATGTAAGCCCTCTGTGGCACTGCACAAAGTCAAAGTGAAAGAGACTAATTTGCTCGATCGATTCTCACAGCTCAGTGCCGCCTTTCCACACATATGGCGCCTGCCCATCTCCGACACAGCGATACGCCACTGTCTGCCCGTGCCACATGGCGTATTGTGTTGCATATTTAAATTTCAGTGGAATCTTCAAGTTGACTATGACAAATGAGCAGGCACTCGGAGGGGATGTGTCATCTTCTGACAACGGAGAGCAAGAGATATATTTGCTTTTGGGGACGTTGAGGGATGAAGTCAAGAAGTGTTAAGTGTGTTTGTCGTGCGATGAGAGACACAATCTGTTTACTGTTCAGAAATTACAATCTTTTTTCTGCACGTATAGGGCGTTTCATCTCCTAATGATGCACGTCACGCCTGGTGGAAACAAAGGCAGGTTTTTTGTATATTCCGTGAGAATATCGGTTATATAAAATGACCACACGGGGGCGCCTGAGATGCTCAAAGTGTATGTTAAACATCACGTCTGAAAAAGTAAAATTTGCTTCTGTTTTTAAGAGGGAAAAGTAATCGCTGCTATTCCAAGCTGTAATTAGAGATGTCATTTAAATACAATATTACACTAATACACCCAAATAATAATAATAATAATAATAATAATAATAATAATAATAATAATAATAATAATAATATTTAAGTGAAAATAGAACAGATGCACATAACAGCACATGGGAAACAAAAGCAGGTTTTCTGTGCATTCACTGAGAATACTGGTTATATAAAATGACCACACGGGGGCGTCTGAGATGCTCAAAGTGTACATTAAACCACACGTCTACAAAAAGTCAAATTTGCTTCTGTTTCTAAGAGTGAAAAGTAATTGCTGCTATTCCAAGCTGCAATTAGAAATGTAATTTAAATACAATATTACACTAATACACCCAAATAATAATAATAATAATAATAATAATAATAATAATAATAATAATAATAATAATCCTACTATAATGGACGTTCTGTGTCCGGCGCGTCTTTGTCCGACGCGTGTCCCAATGTTGCAGCACAGGAGGGCATACGGGTGTAATGCCACTGTTGCACCACAGGAGGGCGCCATCATACAATGGCACCACGGGTACAATGCCGCTAGTAATGATAATAATATTTAAGTGAAAACAGAACAGATGCACATCACGGCGTGTGGAAACAAAAGCAGGTTTTCTGTACATTCAGTGAGAACATCGGTTATATAAAATGACCACATGGGGGCGCCTGAGATGCTCAAAGTGTACTTTAAACCACACGTCTGAAACAGTAAAATTTACTTCTGTTTTTAAGAGGGAAAAGTAATCGCTGCTATTCCAAGCTGTAATTAGAGATGCTGTTTAAATACAATATTACACTAATACACCCAAATAATATAGTAATAATAATAATAATAATAATAATAATAATAATATAAGTGAAAACAGAACACATACATTCACTGAGAACATTGCTTATAAAAAATGACCACACGGGGGCACCTGAGATGCTCAAAGTGTACATTAAACCACATGTCTGAAAAACAAAAATGTGTTTGTAGTTTGAATGGATTAGCTTTTCTACTGGTATGAAGAGTAAGAACAGTCAATAGGGGGAAGGGGGAATATTTGAGAAAAACTCAACAATTTTCTAGATTAGTTAACTATAAGAATTAACTATAAGAAAGAAAATGATACAAAAAAAACCCTCAGTTATATTTTCTTGCAAATTTTTGTGTGAATTTTGTTCAATTTATTCTCTAATACCATCTGCATGAAGCTCAAACTTCAGATTAAATCACACATTCAGAATAAAGATTTGCACATGAACACACTTGCTTCAAAAATGTCTATGTGAATGGTTTAGCTGTTCTACTTTTATGAAAAGTACTCAAACTGCGATCAGAGATGCCATTTAAATACAATAATACAGTAATATTGATTGATTGCCTGATTGAAATCTTTGTTTTAGAACATGTAGACTGTGAAATCAAAACAAAACCAACCAACAAAATATCAGTCATGATACATAAAATGTTGATAAGCAAACAGAAGAAAAAAAGAAAATGTAAAAAATTAAAATAAATAAAATTAAACATGCTTGAAAAGGAGTAGGAAGAAGTAAAAACTTAAATACTCCTACCCCCAATCTCTATTCCTTATGATCTCTATATAGCAATTATTATTTTATATGAACATCAATATAATAATAATAATAATAATAATAATAATAATAATAATAATAATAATAATACAATATAACACATCCTTATTCCTATATACATTAGTATAATATAATAAAAACTAAAAAACAAACAAAAACCAAAAACACACATACATATAATATAAATACATATAATATTCTATATTGTCCTATATAGTACTATAGTAATAATATATTCATATATCCACATTTAAAAAAGATATTATCAACACATATGTGGCAGAGCCCCACTCTGAAACCTACCAGATTCCCCCCCTCTATATTTTGTAAAAATCATTTGTTTGCATTTGTTTTTAAACTGTTTGATGTTTATACTCCCAAATAATGCTAATAATGCTAATAATAATAACATTTAAGTGGAAACAGAATACGAAATAGGGGGATGAGGTAATATTTTTGATAATTTGAAGAAAAAATAAAATAAAATTAATACTGTACATTACAAGAAAAAAAATCTGAAAATCATGCTTTTTCTTGCTAATTTATGACTTGAGAGAACATGACGTTTTTGTCTTGCAGATTTTCCTCTTTATTCTTAAATAGAATCTCCCTAAAATGCTCAAACTTTGCATTAAACCATACATTTGTTACAGAAGCACATATTAACTTCAAAAACTTGCTTGTGTTGTTCAGACTCTTCGTTCGACTTCTAACAATTAAACGCTGACAACACGTTTCTACTGATAATTATTTGCTAGTATTTACAATATGTGTCTGAGTTTATTGTGTTTGCTTTTGATTTTTATTCCTAATTATGGCAGGATGTGCTGACTGTAAATGCATTTAATATTCTGCTTGCTTTAATCTTTATTTGGTAAGCGCTATTTTGAAACTTTTCCAATTCACGTCCAGCTGTCTAAACATATTTCATGTATACGCAAAAACCATAAGGAAAAGCTTATTTCTTATTACATAAACGCTAGTCTCCCCAGTTTCATTAATTTTCTCATTTTATTTGCAAATTTCCAACTTGTAACAAAAAAAGGATTAGCCATAGTTGCAGACAAAGTAAATACACAAATTGCATTTTTCTTTTCATATCCAAACCTTGTCCATACAACAAAAGGAGTCCCTAAATTAGGTACCAGCTCCTGGATTTGTCCTACTTTTTTTTTCCCAGAATTACCTCATTCTGCATCACGTTCACTTTCCTTCATATTTGTTTGTATTGCCTTGTGCAAATGTGTATGTGGAAGAAACAAAGCATGGCCCAAACGTCCAAAAATGATCACCGTAAATAGAGTAACGCACAATAAAATAACCAATTGAAAACATCTGTTTCGTATTATGTTCTATTATGTGATATATATTATCATGTCACACAGCCCTATATGCACTGGATTAACAGATGTTACTTTGTTAATGAGGGGGAAATTAAAAAAAAAAAAAAAAAATGCTGTTTTTTTCCCGCAGATACTCCATCGATCGGCATACGGATCTGGAGAGGCTGTTCCACATCGACTTGGTGAATGGCACAATAACAACACTGAAATCACTCGACAGAGAAATGTCCAAATGGCACAACATCTCAGTGGTGGCTACGGAAATAAGTAAATATTATTTCACATTAAAACACACAATCAGTCGCGTATGGACTCTGCGATGATTCTGCTTTTATTAACCCTTACGATTTTGCTTTTTCTTTTTCTTTGACTTAGATAACCCACGTCAGACAACTCGAGTGCCTGTTTTCATCAAAGTTTTGGATGTAAATGACAACGCACCTGAATTTGCAATGTCCTACGACACCTTTGTTTGTGAGAATGTCAAAGCAGGACAGGTAACGTTCAGGATTTGTGTTTAACCCTTAGGGGTCTGAGGCTTTTTTGGCCGTTTTTAAGTACTTTTGACTTTGCCTTTATATACTATATAAAGAAATGTTTACTATACCCATGTTTGGTATCTTTTTTTTTTCAGCACAACTTCATCTATCTCATCTGTCTATTATTTTTTTCACTTTAACCTACTATATCAAGATAAAAGGACAAAAAACAAAAAATATAAAATCCGATTTGAAAAAAAATGCATAATTTACTGCATAAATAACACAAAGATACTTAATGAACCTTTGCAAAGACTTTAAAAGTGAATATTGGTTCCAGATATTAGGTATACAAAATCTAAATTGTAATAAATTAAAACTAGCATATCTTTACATAGGCGTTTTCTTTTGTCGTTATCCGGCTTCTGCAGAGCTTGATGATAGGCTTATTATTTGAATCAGGTGTGTTGGAAGAGGGATGCATCTAAAACATGCAGGATACCCAGCCAGGATGTCCATGTGGGCCCCAGTAGGGTTACAACTGGGCTGCATATAAGGGTCCCATGTGGGTTTGTCCACAGTTTCCATGGTGACCCCACATGTGTTTGCCCATATCAGAATCAGAATCAAAATCAGAATCAGAATCTCTTTATTGTCACTGTAACAAGTACAACAAAACTGAGGTAAAGCTCTCCGGTTCAGTGCAAGAATTTACAGACAGACGACAAATATCAGTAAAACAACAACAAATATCAGTAAACAAATAATAAAAAGTATTGCAAACCAAGATATTTGTAAAACATAGAATTTAAGTCGCGCAAATAACATGAGAAGTAGTGCAGATGACATGAAAGATAAATATCGTGGGATAAATAGTGTGAAGAATAAATAATATAAGATATTCAGATTTCTGATTCTGATTCTGATATGGGTAAACACATGTGGGGTCACCATGGAAACTGCAGACAAACCCAAATAGGACCCTTATATGCAGCCTAAATGTAACCCTTCTGGGGCCCACATGGACATGCTGGCTGGGATACCAGGCCCTCAAGGACCAGGACTGGTGACTCCTGATCAACATGATCAGAAAATTAAATATAGGAAAATACCTGATTTTCACTGAGAAAAAAAAAAAAAAAAAAAAGCAAAATACAGTGGGTAATTTTGTAAGAAATGGCAATAAATCACTTAAGAAATATAGAATGTAGAGAAAAATTCATTTGAGAACTGACACCAAAGTAGCTCTAGGTCTTTATGGGTTAACACTCGGGATGGGAAACTCACTTCCTGCCTGCTTAACGATTCTGCTCGTCAGTTCCGCCTTCGTTGCACATGCATGATGACATCACATGTACGCCACAAACATCCTGCCCCCTCAAATAAAAGTTTCTGAGGGTAGGGAAAAGGAAAATGAGGTGCACAACAGTGGGACAAAGAGGAATTGGTAAAGTGTCTTAAGTTTCACTTTCACTTTGTACGGTTGTACGGTGTGACCCCACCACAAACCAGGCCTGGTGACATCTGTTATTATTCGTGCACACTGTATATGTGGCATTTTCTGTGCAGAAATGGAAACATAAAGACAGTTAATGCAAACAAATCTGTTTTTACTCTTTCATTCCCTCACCACATTAGAATCCATAAGAGAACTGATAAGGAACTGAGTCGATAAGCTAAATCGATAATGGAATCAGAATTGTTAAATTCTTATTAATTCCCATCCTTAGTTAAGACTATGTACATCATATATAAGAAGGATGTGTAAAAGCACAGCATGTACAGTACAGTTAAAAATAAAAAATAAAAAATGGAAACAATTGCTGTAGAAATGCATACAAGCCCCTACATTTGGAATAATTGTCTATTAAATCTCTTATTATATATTCATGTATATTTCTTCTAATTATCAGTGATAACACTGGGTTACTAAAAAATGTTTTTTGCAAGTTGTCTAGGTTTTTTCAACTGAATTAGGACCATTTTGCACCGCTAAATCCAAAAATGACATCTGTTTTTCTCAATCAGGTCGGGTTTTTTTGCTAATTTGATTTTGAAAAATTTGATCTTCTCACAAAATTGATTACATTTTTGTGACTTTATTAGTTGATTTTTTTTATATAGTTCTCACCCAAAATAGGTTTTAAGAGAAAAAAAAATCATTTTCTAACAGGATTCCTGTTAGGTACAATGGTGTATTCACCGCAGACGTAGCAGAATATGTCAGGCTTATTTTTGCAAGGTCTTCTAGTCGAAGCCATTTCAATCACCTGTAATATTAAAAAAAAACATTAATCATAAATTGGCAAAAATAAAATCTTCAGAACTCGTTTATTGCAAGAAATATGAAATAATTTTGTATCATATGATGTGAAAATGCCCATAAATGTAAGCAAAAATGTTGAAAAGCCAATATGTAGCATAGTTCAGAAAGTTGACCTGATTGAGCAAAATTAATGTGATTTTTGGATTCAGCACACCAAAAAACTTAAACAATAAATTTGTTGTTGACCAGTGTAATATTTGTCGAGTACATATTGTACACATATTGTTTGTTCTCGTACAGTGTTTTAACGACATTGCGTTCTTATAGCTATATATTTGTAGTATTGATCATTTCTTCCTTGCTATTTTTTCTCATACTTGCATGAAGAGACGGTAACTGCAAAATATTCTCAAGGATTAATAAAATAATTTGATTTTGTATGTTTTTGCTTTTTCTGTTTCCAGCTTATACAGACGATAAGTGCCGTCGACACAGATGAACCTCTCGTCGGACACAAGTTTGTGTTTAGTATAAGTGCGAGCAACCCAAACTTCACTATTGTCGACAAGGAAGGTAACAAGTAAATTAAATTAACCCATCCTTATATGAGCACAAATCTGCCGGATGCTTTTTCTGTCGTCATCCAGCTTCCTAAAAGGATGCCAGGAAAACTGAATACCGACGCAAAGTCATATAAAAAGCTGCCTGTCAGAGTATACAGCGAGAAGCATCTCATCGCTTACAAGCTTTTCCTCTTTGGATCTTCCCGTAGATAACACTGCCAATATCCTGACACGGAGGGGAGGATTCAGCCGGCGTGAGATGAGCATGTACTTCCTGCCTGTAGTGATCTCAGACAACGACTACCCCATTCAGAGCAGCACTAGTACGCTGATCGTGCGCGTCTGTGCTTGTGACAGCCGTGGAAACATGCAGTCGTGTAACCCCGAGGTCCTACCGTTCTCAGATGGTCTCACAACTGGAGCCCTGGTGGCCATCTTGCTCTGTGTTATTATCCTCCTCAGTAAGTACGCCGTGTGCGAGCATATGTCAGCGGCCGTGTTGATCCGAAACCGCTCAACCATTAACGTGCTGTTTGTCATTCTTCGTTTGGGTAAAAGCTTTGTCAGAGCCACCATCTACTCAAATGTTAGCTCGAGAACAGGCCTCTCAAGCTGTGGAAACACCCAAAAACCAAAACCGAAATACTTTAACCCCGTAACACAGTGGTTTCCAACCTTTTTTGGCTCGAGACCCCATTTGAAAATCAAAAATTTCTGGCGACCACAGACATTCAAAACAGAGACATTTTTTTTTTTTTTGCTAAAATTAATTGGTTTTTGATCATGTAATAGTTTTCTATACTATGTTGCAAATAAATGTTAATTTTAGGCAACATTTAGGCTATATAATGTAAATTTTTATGAGTAAGTTTTAATTTTATTTTTTTTTTAATAAATTATTAGAAATTTCAGGTGACCCCAGACATTCAAAACAGACTTTTTTTTTTTTGCTAAAATTAATTTGTTTTTGATCGTGTAATAGTTGCTATAATATGTTGCAAATAAATGTTAATTTTAGGCAACATTTAGGCTATATAATGTAAATTTTTATTAGTAAGTTTTATTTATTTATTTTTTTTAAATTGTTAGAAAGTTCAGGTGACCCCAGACATTCAAAACAGAGACTTTTTTTGCTAAAATTAATTTGTTTTTTGATTATGTAATAGTTTTCTTTACTATGTTGCAAATAAAGGTTAATTTTAGACAACATTTAGGCTATATATTGCAAATTTGTATTACTAAGTTTTAATTTTAATTTTTTTTTTTTTTTTAATAAATTATTAGAAATATCAGGTGACCCCAGACATTCAAAACAGAGACTTTTTTTTGGTTAAAATTAATTTGTTTTTGATCATGTAATAGTTTTCTATACTATGTTGCAAATAAACATTCATTTTAGACAACATTTAGGCTATATATTGTAAATTTTTATTAGTAAGTTTTCTTTTTTTTTTTTTTTTTTTATAAATTATTAGAAATTTCAGGCGACCCCAGACATTCAAAACAGAGACTTTTTTTTGCTAAAATTAATTTGTTTTTGATCATGTAATAGTTTTCTATACTATGTTGCAAATAAATGTTAATTTTAGACCACATTTAGGCTATATAATGTGAATTTTTATTAGTAAGTTTTAATTTTTAATTTTTTTGAAATAAATTATTAGAAATTTCAGGCGACCCCAGACATTCAAACAGAGACTTTTTTTTTTACTAACATTTATTTGTTTTTGATCATGTAATAGTTGCTATAGTATGTTGCAAATGAATGTTAATTTTAATAATAATAATAATAATAATAATAATACATCGGTTTTATATAGCGCTTTTCTAAGTACTCAAAGACACTTTACAATAAACAGCCAAGGGACAAACATACATGAAACCGGTAAACAGATACAGAGTTAATACTAAATGGTAATCAAAAAAATGTGGAGTTTGGAATTATAATAACAAGAATTTCTCATTCTTTAAGGTTCAACTGGACCAGTTTTGCTTCAAAAGAACAAAACTAGCCCAGTTGAACCTAGAAAAATGGAGTTGTCATTGTTTATAGGTTATTATGCTATTATTTTATTGTAGATCATATTGTTCTGTATTTGGAACCTGAACTAAAATGAGTTTAACACCCTTAATTGTTGATATCTTCAGTGTAATTTTTGCACTTCCTAAATTCATCCCGCGTCTGCCAGATTGGACCAGTTTTGGCCTCCGGGCCGCATGTTTGAGACCCCTGCTCTGATCCAGTGTCACTTTGCATATAAAGTATATCATACTGAGAGTATCAAGGACACTGGAGCCTCAGCATTTTCTGTCTCAGATAACAAAGCCTGGAGATTTTATTCACTTCCTTTTAACATGAGCAGCTGTTAACTCTGCAAAATCCAATTAATCTGCACTTCATTAGTAGTAACATCTGTATTTTGTGAGAGCTTGATAGTTATTATCATAAACAATCTAAATGCGATAAGTTTAGCTGCATTTTGTAATTAATTATTATATATTGTGAAGGTTCAGATTCAAATGTAGTTTATTTATTCCATGTTAAAAATGTCATTGCAGATACTTTGAGTACAGACAACAATATTTATAGCAATAGCAATTTAGGAAAAGTGCAAATTCAACTGTTAGATACGAGTAAATTTACTTAAATGAAGTACAGTAGAGTATTTATTATTTGGCTTAGATGTGATTAGTGGGTTATATACTCATTAATTGTTAACTGATTTTTTTTCCAGCTTGAAAATATTGTTATTGATTGACATGATTGACCTAATGTGGAAATATGAAAGGTTTAATCTTAAACTCCTGTATTTCAAAATAACCACCCTAATATAATAATTTCAGTTAGATTGCATATTTGCTTGTTTGGGGGTTATTATGCGAAATAAAAGTGGAAATCTGTAATATTCCAGTGACTTATTCTTTGACAGCTTCAATAACATGCATGTATGTGTTAGCATACAGCAGCTCTCTCCCACAAAAGGGTCTAATGGCTCCATTCATTAGCAAATAAATAAACCCACTTAACAAAAAAACTCTGTATATTCCGCTTGTAAAGTAGGTCGCATGTTACACCCCAGCATCCGAAAGCACCACTTCAGCCCTCTTTGTGATCTGGAGCAGTAACTGTGCATGGTGCCTATCATTTTCCCTCGTAAAAAGCAAAAATATATAGTGCTTACGGTCAAGGATGTATTAATACGTAATGGGTTTTAACAATTACAGAGCTATACCATGCCTGACCAAGCGTAACGCATGACAGGAGTATTTTTCGGCTTAGCGGACCTTGTGAATGTGCAACGTCTTATTTACTATTTAACCCTTTTAAATCTGCCGCCTATGTGTCTCCATGTTTTCTTTGCAATAAAAGTGTCAGAAAAATTTGTTTTTTACCAATTCTTTTGCAACTTTGTTTTCAGGAAGAACTTAACTTTAGATATCTGGCCATTAATTATCATTATTATATTCTGTTGGGTTTCTGTAAATTCGCTTATAGCCTGGTTTTGACCAACTCTAAAGAAAAAGCGTCATTTTGTTGTGATCTGGCGCTATATAAATAAAATTTGATTGAGTGATTTGATTGGTTTTCCCCTGTAAGTCGCTTTGGAAAAAAGTGTCTGCCAAATGCATAAATGGAAATGGAAATGTTATAAATAATAAATGCTTAAAACAGTGTGTTTTAGCAAAAAAGAAAAAAAAAAAAACGGATTTGTAGTTTTTAGCATATTTATTATCAGAAACAAATGTAAATGTCCAAAATGAAACTTTTTGAGATCGCAAGAAACAAGCTTTTCAGCTATTTATATTTAATATCTACATTTAATGGTAGAATACTTTATATAACTAAGTACAGTAAATATATGATACTTAAAGATTTTAACTTGAGTATCATTTCAGTTGGTGACTTGAATATTAACTATATTAATTTTGTGGTAGGGTACCTGTACTTATACTCAAGTATGGCTTTCCAGTACTTTCTACAACACTGCGCTTCCTCTTTCTTTATGAGGTTTCACAGACTTTGTGAATGTGCAACGTCTTATTTACTATTTAACCCTTTTAAGACTGCCATTCTAACAGGCCACCTATGTGTTTTCATATTTTCTTTGCAAAGTGTCAGAAAAAATGTATTTTTTTACCAATTCTTTTGCACCTTTATTTTCAGGAAGAACTTAACTTTCAATATCTGTACATTAATTATCATTATTCTAAATAATAAATGCTTAAAACAGTGTGTTTTAGCAAAAAAGAAAAAAACGGACTTGTAGTTTTTAGCATATTTATTATCAGAAACAAACGTAAATGTCCAAAATGAAACTTTTTGAGATCGCAGAAACAAGCTTTTCAACTATTTATATTTAATATCTACATAATTGTAGAATACTTGATATACATAAGTACAGTAAATATATGATACTTAAAGATTTTAACTTGAGTATCATTTCAGTTGGTGACTTGAATATTAATCATATTAATTTTGTGGTAGGGTACCTGTACTTCTACTCAAGTATGGCTTTCCAGTACTTTCTACAACACTGTGCTTCCTCTTTCTTTATGAGGCTTAGCGGACCTTGTGAATGTGCAACATCATATGTACTATTTAACCCTTTTAAGACTGCCATTCTAACAGGCCGCCTATGTGTTTTCATGTTTTCTTTGCTATAAAAGTGTCAGAAAAATGCCTTTTTTTTTTTTTTTTTTTTTTTTTTTTTACCAATTCTTTTCCACCTTTATTTTCAGGACGAATTTAACTTTCAATATCTGCCCATTAATTATCATTATTCTAAATAATAAATGCTTAAAACAGTGTGTTTTAGCAAAAAAGAAAAAAAAAAAAAAAGACTTGTAGTTTTTAGCATATCTATTATCAAAGAAAAATGTAAATGTCCTAAATGAATTTTTTTAAGATTGCAGAAATAAGCTTTCAACTATTTTACATCTGTTCAAACATGTTTTTTGGTCTTGAACATTCAGTATCCATATTATGGTTTCATGTTTTTTGTTATTCAGTTCCTACACTTCCAGTTCCTTTCCCATGTTGCTGCCATAAAGCGTTATATAGTGTCGAAAAGCTGAGGATCTCAGCTTTCTGATGCCATTTGAATTTTATGGATCGCACAAATGGTTCAGGAGTTACAGTAATATTAATGCTGTAAAGTGCAAAATGCAGCGCTGGAGAGATTGCAGTTATTAAAGGGTTAATGCAGACTTTTGGATGCTGACGTTTCGAGCAGTTAAAGTATAGATGTACACAGAAGGTCAATTTCCAATTTGTGTGTAAAAAGTCAGAGGAACCAATAAGGACACTGCAACATTCACCGAAACAGTGCAAGAAACAAACAGAAACTCCATATTAGATTAGTAAATTCGGCGTTTTTTAGCCTGTGTGGAAGTCTCTGAAACAGTTCCTTTCTATTTTTTTTTTGTTCAAAGTATTTTTAAGACACATTGCATCATCCAGAAAAGCATTATACAGTCACTGTTTTTGTTTTTTTATACCCAAACCCATGAACATTCCCACCATGTTACACCATAAAAAAGATGATAATTGACAATAATAAATAAAAAAACACAAGGAATACATATATTAGTCACAGACTCATCCTAATAAGACTACTGTGGAATAAGTGAGGGATCTACCTCTTTTATGTAATTCAGAACAGGTTGCCAGGTACTGAAAATCTTATTGGCACATCCTCTGATAGAATATCTAATATTTTCCAATGTTAAATGATGTAAAAAATCCAGAAACCAAGATGTAAATGTTAGAGGTTGTTGATGTTTCCATTTCAGTAGTATTAGTCTATGAGCTGAAACAGTTCCTTTCTACTCGTAATAGAGTCCTATAAATATTATATACACAAAAAAAAAGCCTGTTGTTTTTACGGAAAAAAGAGCTGGCAGCTGTGGTTTCCAGAACAATACTGTAAAAAACACATCCAACTGTAAACATATTTATGGAGTAACATGTAGATTTAACATTTTAAACATGTAGATTTAACATTTTAAACATGTAGATTTAACTGGTAAATGGACTGCACTTACTTAACACATTTTCTCCACCTTCATGGTGTCTAAAGCTCTTTCCTAATCCACCAGGTCCAACTGGGACCAGTTTAGGGTTCAGTCTCTTCTATGGACACTTGGACATATGGACAGTCGGAGCCAGGATTCGAACCACCAACCCTTTGGTTATTGGACGAGCCGCTCTACCAACTCTACCAACCCATTAATTTACAAATTTAAAATGTTACATCTTTGTTTACTTTTTTTTATAACTTTTTTATGTATATTAAAAAAAAGCAAATACGCCATTATTTCAACATTATGGTCTTTGAAATTTAAACGGCACCACACTGTATTTTAATTTACAGTTTTATTTTCTAAAAACAATAGAAATACATAATTTCTACATACAAATCTGGTTTTGTTCACATACTCTTCCTGTAAGAACTACAGCTATATTTGATTTAATCGTTAACACAAAAATCTTTTCAAAAAATAACTTTGCATTGTATTGTCGCTTAGTTTTTTTATGTTGCAATTTTACAACTTTTTGGTGCTAATTCTACAGTCATTTTTTACAGTGTAGTGTCGGAAAGCTCAGGATCTCAGCTTTCTGATGCCATTTGAATTTTGTGGATAGCACAAATGGTTCAGGAGTTACAGTAATTTGAATGAAGTAAAGTGCTGGAGAGATTGCAGCTGTTAAAGGGTTAACTTCCACTGCAAATGCATTGGGCTACAAGTCTGAAACCCTTACTGCTTACTCCTGACATCATTTCTTGTTTTGGAATCCGTGTAGGATTTATTCCATCTGCCCTTTCTACTAAAAGTACTGCCCTTTTCGCCTTCATCGGCTTGTTTTAATTATGACTTTCATATTCCAGGGTTTAACGGACCCCCTCTCATACATCAAGTTTACTGAAGGTTAATCTCCGTGCTCTCCTCTTGAGCAAAATACCATGACATCTGCTCATTATCTATCGCTTTTCGCACTTGAACCCCCTGACAGACCGTCTCATTCACCTCTGCTCGACTCCGACAGGCAGCCGCTGAGCTGAAACGGCATAGCGGCCTGAAAAATGAGGCACAGGTCAGTCAGAAATGTTCATAAAGAACCTTTTAAACAGCCACCCCCACCTCCGTCCGACCCATGCAGAAGGTATTGTAATTAACACCCAGGTGGGAGGCAAGTAGACAACTACAGTACCTGCTGGGAGGACAAAAAGGGAAACGGGGAGACGGATACGAGCACAGGTGAAGCTCAAGGAAATATCGCTTCCTCAAGTGTTGTATAATAAGGAAATAATAATACTTCACTACTTTACTGTACTTTAAGGAGTATTTTTTATTACCCTGCCCCTTGAATGGGAGGCAAGGGGTATTGTTTTTGGTTTGGTTTGTTTCTTTGGTTGTTAACACTTTAGCAGCAAAAGTGTTGGTTGAATTCATACCAAATTGGGTGTCTAGATTGCCAGAGACCCAGAATAGATCTGACTACATTTTGGGTACAGTAGGTCAAAGTTCAAATTTTTTATGAATTTTTAAAATCTTTTTTTTTCCCCCTTTACTTACAATGGGAGAAAATTTCAAATGTCCGTAGCAGCAAAACTATTATTTGAATTCATACCAGATTTGGTTTATAGATTGCCACTGACCCAGAATAGATGTAGTTACATGGTAACAGTAGGTCAAAGTTCCCTTTGTTTTTTTTTTTATGAATTTTTAAATCTTTTTTTATTTTTTCCCATTTACTTATAACGGGCAAAATATTAAATGTCCATAGCAGCATAACTATTAGTTGAATTCATACCAAATTTGGTTTATAGATTGCCAGTGACCCAGAATAGATGTAGCTACATTTTGGTAACAGTAGGTCAAAGTTCAAATTTTTTATGAATTTTTAAAATCTTTTTTTTTTTCCCATTTACTTATAATGGGTGAAATTTCAAATGTCTGTGGCAGCAAAACTATTGGTTGAATTCCTACCAAATTGGGGTTATAGATTGCCACTGATGCAGAATAGATGTGATTACATTTTAGGAAAAGTAGGTCAAAGTTCAAGTTTTTCATGAATTTTTCAAATCTTTTTTTTTTTTCTCCCATTTACTTATAATGGGCAAAATTTCAAATGTCTATAAAAGCATCAACTTTGTCGCAATTTAGTTCAAACTTGGCACATATATAGAGGCAACTGATATGCTTACATCAGCACATACATAGACACGATGACATCAGCTGAAAATAAAATAGGCTACAAATACTTGTAAGGGGCGGGGTTTGTTGTACCTGGCACCACTTGTTTGTTTGTAAACATTTTAGCAGCAAAACTATTGGTTGAATTCCCACCAAATTGAGTTTATAGATTGCCAGTGATCCAGAATACATGTCATTATATTTTGCAAAAAGTAGGTCAAAGTTCAAAATTTTTTATTTTTATTTTTTTTTACACCTTCCCATTTACTTTAAGGAGGCAAAATACGTGCGAGGGGCGGGGTTTGTTGTGCCTGACGCCACTTGTTCCACTTTACTACTTTTACTTCACTATATTTCCTAACTCATTTGTGTACTTCCATTCCGATACATTTTTAAGGCGCAGTATCATTACTCTTTACAAAAAATAAATGAAAGGAAATTTGGGGTTTTCAACACTGAGATTACCGCTGACTGCAACCAGTGTTATATAAAGTACTGGAGAGTCATACTTGAGTAGAAGTACAGGTACTCTACCAAAAAATGACAGGTAGAAATTCAAGTCACCATCTAAAATGCTACTCAAGTTAAAGCCTTGAAATATATTGTATTTACTGTACTTAAGTATATCAAGTAATCTACAATTAAATGTACTCAAGTAATGAAAGTAAAAGTATAAATAAATGTTAATAACAACCAAAGGCAGTCAGAATTTGGAATATTACACTGCTGCTCACATCGTATTTTTCTATTAAACCTGATTAGACCAAGCAAATGGGTAAACTAAGTGCCTGTGTCCGAGACATAAAGACCGTTAATTATCTTTTACTTAACCCTGAAAAAACAGAGGTCATTTTAATAGGCCCTAAAAGTGTGAAAGACTGCCTATCTGACCAGTTAGTCGCTCTGGATGTCAGTGTAGCCTCTAGCCCTACAGTTAAAAACCTAGGAGTTTTATTTGACCAAGATCTATCATTTAATTTATTATTGAATTAAATAAACAGATTGCTGACAGGTTGAGTGTGAACCATCGTTAGCACTTGCGCATTACGTGATTAAGCCCAATGACAAACCAGCTTCCTGGCTCTGTTGCAGTCACCGGTAATCTCAGCAGTGAAAACACCAAATTTAATTTAATTTATTTTTTTGTAACGAGTAACGACACTGTGCATTAAAAATGTATCGGAGTAGAAATATGGAATTGAGTTAGTAAATGTAGTGACATAAAAATGAAAGTAAACAGAATAAAAAACATTCAGTCAAGTATAAATTCTCTCAAAACATACTTGAGTATAGTAGTGAAGTATTATTACTTTGTTACTCTACAACACTGATTGCAACAAAGTCAGGAAGCTGAATTGTCATTGGGCCTAATTGCATAATGCACAAGTGCAACGACGGTCCACACTCAACCTGTAATATTCACAATTCTGACTGCCTTTGGTTGATATTAACATTTACTTGTACTTTCACTTTCATTACTTGAGTATATTTAATTGTGGATTACCTAATATACTTAACCCTTTCATGTATGAATTATGAGAACCTCAGTCGAGATTTTTTTTTCTGAGTGCTTTTATTCCTCTTTAGGCATGAAAACAACAATGCAATTGAATTTTTTTTTTTTTTATGAACCTATTTTTCATGGAGTTACAAAAATGTCCACTCAGCTGGACACAATGCATTTAATTTTTGAGGCAAAAAAACATGTGTATTTAAAACCCATCATTAGAAAGTGAAAACTATGAAATAAAACCATTTTTCATGCACTAATCTGATGTTTTCTAACATTTTAACATACTCTAATACTAGTTATTACTCACTTCATGGAGATAATATCCAAAAAAAAACCAAAAACTTTTTGATTACGAAAACTTTTAAATTACAATCTAATAACAATTAGCTCTTGATTTACACTAAAACATATTTCTGCAGATCAGGTTTATAAAGAACAGCAAAGTTACAGTAATGGTATGAATTGCAGTGTATGTAATGGTGTTGTGTTGGATGATACGAAACTAAAACAACAAAACCCATGAAAATACAAAGGAACAGCTGTAGAATAGCTGTCCACTGTAGTGACCAGTATGCATGAAAGGGTTAAGTACAGTAAATACTAGATACTTAAAGACTTTAACTTGAGTATCATTTCAGTTGGTGACTTGAACATCAACCAAATTAATTTTTTGTTAGGGTACCGGTACTTCTACTCAAGTAAGACTTTCCAGTACTTTATCCAACACTGCGCTTCCTCTTTCTTTATGACTTTATTTAAATCTCATTTCCGGTGCCAGTTTCTGGAAACATGCATGCTCGACATCTCTGCGATTGTCTTTCGCCGCTTAAAAAGAATGAAGGAGGATGAGATACGAGGCTGTGTGTACTGCCGGGGAGTATTTATATATATATTTTTTAAAAAAGATTCTCCAACCTCCGTGCGGTTCTTACAGTGAATGTGCCATTCAAGGAAAAAAGAAAGGAAAAGCTTTTTCACTGAATCTTTAATAAAAGGAGGTGAACGCCTGAGGCAGCATTGGGGATTTATCACTGGTAGCAAATGTGTCTCCCTTCTGCGCGTTTTCGCTCCCCTGTGCTCTTTAATACATGACATATGTTAGGAGGCACACGTCTTACGCTGAGCTTTCTCTCTCTGTATTTCCCTACTGTTTTTGTGTAGTGATTGTGGTGCTGTTTGCTGCCCTGAGGAGACAGAGGAAGAAGGAGCCTCTGATCATCTCCAAAGAGGATGTCAGAGACAACGTTGTCAGCTACAACGATGAAGGGGGTGGAGAGGAGGACACTCAGGCCTTTGATATCGGCACGCTGCGTAACCCAGAGGTGATGGATGCTAACAAGCTACGCAGGGACATCATACCCGAAATGCTGTTTCCCTTTCGGAGGACATCACCTATAAAGGATAACACGGATGTCAGAGACTTCATTAATGGGAGGCTTCAAGAGAACGACTCAGATCCCACAGCGCCCCCCTATGACTCCCTGGCCACGTACGCTTACGAGGGCAGTGGGTCGCTGGCGGAATCCCTCAGTTCACTTGAATCTGCCGCCACCGAAGGGGACCAGGATTACGATTACCTCAGCAACTGGGGACCACAGTTCAAAAAGCTGGCGGAAATGTACATAGGAAAAAGCCCCGACAGAGAAACCTAGACGCCGCCACGGGAGTCTTTACCAAGCCCATTTTTTTCCCTTCTGTCTGTTCTATCTAGCTAGCTAGCTAGCCAGACAGCAATTTGTCTAGTTAGTTTTACTGGCCAGCTAGTTGGCTGTCTGTCTACCTATCTATCTATCAATCTATCTATTTGTTGATCCGTCTAGTTTGCTAGCTTACCCCGCTAGTTGACTACTTGTCTATTTGATTCTCATACATATTTGCGTGCTAGCACACAGCACATACATACAAACAAACAAACACACGCAATCATCACAGAAAACAAATTCCTTCAATCCAACGGTGGATGTCGAGTAGGAAACGAAGACTTGAACTTCTCATTTACAGAGATACAGTATAATTCTCCAAGTTTTACTGTTTTTTGGTCATAATCAGTAAAGATGCCTTTGACTTTTAGGATTTTTTGTGAACAATGGTGTGGATAATGTGTTTTGTAATTGACCTGAGAGATAGTAGTATTGTATACTATCAATGTTTAATGGCACTGGACTGGGTGGGGTTAGGGAAGGAGTGAAGCGGCTTTTCATGCCAACTCCATTAAATACCGTACATGTACAAAGTGTTTTTAATGATGGACATCCTATATACTATTTGCTATCTTTGTTTGACCATGTGAATGGTAGGTGCAGTTTATTTGTCAAACTGTGAATTCATTTCATCATATAGGTGTAATATGTAATGGAAAGTGTATGTTGTAGGAAAACTGTCATACACTGGATTCATGCTGTTTGAATGCGGAGTCATATTGTTTTATATTTATATTTTTATACTTATTTTCTTAATAAAATTGTGAAAAAAGCTATATTTCTAGTCTAGTCCACTGCCACTTCTAAAACATGTCTTTTTTTTTTTTTTTTTTGCTTTTGGTTTGCTGCCACATGAGTACCTACTAGTTTGGCTGTGGAAGTGATAGCACACACCTCCTACAAAGGAATATGTTCCACCCAAAAAAAATCCAGATGACTAAAGATACAGTTAATTAAAAAGACTCATAACTGTGTCCATAAGTGGGTGTGATAATGCAGGCCAATTTGAGAGTCAAAACTGTGTAGCTATTTATTTGGGGGGAAAGATATGATAGAACCAACCCAAAAAAAAGAAGGAAAAACAGTGCGGCGAGCCATATTTAATAACCAGTCTCCTTCTGTTGCACACACTGAACGCAACAAACACTAAACACTTGAGACTTGATTTTGTCAAAAGTGTGTGATTGAAGCAGACGTTTGACTATATTTATGTTAGAATACTTGCACTGTTCAGAGAAATTCCATCTGTGTTTCTGATTTGAGGCTTGAGACAGTTCTCTACCTCTTACATTAAAAAGAAAACATGTGATATTAAAATGACCTAACAAAATAAGATTATGTTCTATAAATTGGAGTTCTCAGTGGAGTTTTTGTCATAAAAAGAGAGATTTATTCTTTTTGCATCTTCTTTTTATGTATATTTTTGTGTATTCTTGCAAAATGTGGTACTGGAGGATATTTACTTCGAGCTATTAAAAGGAAAAAAAGAAGACTTTGGACTATTAAATGTAGCCTAGAAACGAATCTGAATCCGTTATATTCAACCAGTGCTGAAATTGGACTGTGAACAACTTAAAGCCTCAGAAAGATGGCGTGTACTTTTTGCAGTTTTAGCTTAATCTGAGGGAAAATGAGGACGTAATCTAGACCCAATCTGTGCAATAAGATCTCACATGCATCCATAGTTACAGCCCGATGCTTTGCTGATGTTGGTTCCAACTATATAGGGGTTACTCAGTTAAACTAAAGCTACACCCATATAAGAGTAAGGGTATATACTGGCAAAAAATAATACGTATTACAACACAGGGTTCGCAATAATATCCACTGTGATATACTTTTATACTGTGGGTAAAGCAATGCTGGAGTAAAAAACATGCACCACTGTATTCATAGTTGTGGTATGTTCCATAAAGAAGGCTATTTATTTTTATTATATACATAAAAATACAAATGAAAGATGCTGTTGAATATTTTAAAGCACTGGTATGATAATTGTTAGCCCCAAAGTATGCTAACCATCTCCATCCACTCATAATTTTAACTGTTTGTTACTCAATTAGCTGCTACAACTAGTGGAAAAGCATCAAAATAGTGCTTTTCTTTTAATTTTGCCAAAATGTGCTCTGCTAAAATCTAAGGCCGTGGCTATAGTTGAGTTTTAGTGCCTTTTTTTTTTTTATTAGAGAAGCTAAAAACAAGCAAAATGAGCAAGCTGAAGTCTGAATCAGTCATTGCTAAATAGCTAAGTTTGTTATGCTAACGTTAGCGCCATTACTTCCTGTTTTGGCTGTTGATGGATTACAATGCTGCTAAAAACATTTGAGCAATCATAATTGTAGCTGTTAGTTACTCAATTAGCCGCTGCAGCTAGTGGAATAGCATTAAAATGGTGCTTTTCTTTAATTTTGTCAAAATGTGCTCTGCTAAAATCTAAGGCCGTGGCTATAGTTGAGTTTTAGTGCCTTTTTTTTAAATTAGAGAAGCTAAAAACAAGCAAAATGAGCAAGTTGGAGTCTGAATCAGCCATTGCTAAGTAGCTAAGTTTGTTATGCTAACGTTAGCGCCATTACTTCCTGTTTTGGTTGATGATGGATTACAACGCCACTAAGAACATTTGAGCACTCATAATTGTAGCTGTTTGTTACTCAGTTAGCCACTGCAGCTAATGGAATAGCATGAAAATGGTGCTTTTCTTTTAATTTTGCCAAAATGTGCTCTGCTGAAATCCGAAGGTGTGGCTATAGTTGAGTTTTTAGTGCCTTTTTTTTTATTAAAGAAGCCGAAAACAAGCAAAATAAGCAGGTTAAGGTCTGAATCAGTCATTGCTAAGTAGCTAAGTTTATGTTAACATTAGCGCCATTACTTAATGTTTTGGTTGATGGATTACAATACCGTTAAGAACATTTGAGCACTCATAATTGTAGCTGTTTGTTACTCAATTTGCCGCTAAAGCTTATGAAATAGCATCAAAATGGTGCTTTTCTTTTAATTTTGCCAAATGTGCTCAGCTAAAATCCAATGGTGTGGCTATAGTTGAGTTTTAGGTCCTTTTTTTTTTTTAATCAGAGAAGCTGAAAGCTAGCAAAATAAGCTGGCTGAGGTCTGAATCAGCTATTGCTAAGTAACGAAGTTTGTTATGCTAACATTAGCGCCATTACTTCCTGTTTTGGTTGATGATGGATTAAAACACTGCTAAGTACATTTGAGCCGATTTGAGCCGAAGTAATCAAATAATTTTGCATTCACTAAAAAATGATCAACAGTATCTGTACATGGGTAAAATAAAAAAGCACAAATCTATGTTGTATGCTATCCAGTGCAATCCAATCCAATTCAGCTTTATTTGTAAAGCATTTTAAAACAACCACAGTGGACCAAAGTGCTGTACAGAAAAATTAATAAAAATTAAAATAACGATAAAAGTAAAGTAAAATAGCAGAGTAAAATACAAGAATAGATCAACGACATAGAACAACTGTAAAAAAACAAAATAAATAAATAAAAAATTAAATAAAATAAATTAATACACGACAAAAAGGCTATTGAAAGGAAGTGATTCTGCAGCATCAAATCTTCCTATTATCAGTTGTGCTGTGGATTTCTTCTCTGACACGGACATGGAGCTGGACAAAAAATTTTTAAAAAAGTTGAAATTGCCAACTCCTCATTATTAATCTTTGTGCAGTTAATTACGTGCTAACACCATCCTGGTGTTCGGTACAGTGCTTGCTGATTAGTGGGCAGCTGTGAAGATGACAATACCTCAAATCAGGGCTCTTCACAGGTATCATCACTTGGTTTCACATCTTAACAGCTGCCGGTACAATGACTGCAGGGCTGCATAGGCATCTGCTGTCTGCATGATTGATGAATTCTTCTTTTAATTTCTGTTTTTTAACACAATCTTGACATTCATACTTAGAATTACAAAGTGCACTATTGTTAAATGTTAGCAAACAACACAATACGAATGTACGTGATGCTATTTTTTTTTAACTTTCATGAATTTTAGAAATAATTTTAGTACTTAGTTTCATTTTTTGACCCTGTGGTTGAACTAACACTATGTTCAGCAGTCATGGGACACATGTGCCCGGTGAGAAATAATTACTCCGGCATTACTGCATTAATCCTCTATCTGTGTTTCATGTGTTACTGCTAATTTGACCACAGAGGGACCAAAAAAAAAAAAAAAAAAGGGTGGCTGCTGTTCCGCTGTGGAGTCGACTGGCTTTTGAGGCACCAAGAGAATTCCCCCTCCTCATCCGACTCACATGTGACTGCATGATTAGTGCTTTAGCAGAACACATCCCATTTGATGTAAGAACAGCATTTGCTAGCCGCATGGAATAATACATGACAGATACCTCATGATGATGAACCAGCTGTCGACTGCTGCAGCTTTATAGAGGTTCATAAAAGTAGGCATGGGCTGATAATGCTTTTCATCTTGCGGATGTGGCCTTAGGGTTACAGGTTATTAGCAAATTCCATCATTATTATTCTTATTATTCTTATTATTATTATTGTATTGTTATTCTTAACATAAGCTGTATCCCTGGAGAATTTCTGCATATTTACTCAATAGTACGTTTTCAACGTGTGAAGCCTTTATGACAGATTGCTTGCGTTCACTGCACCGAGCTTATCTCAAACAGACTGCAGACATCAGTTTGACGCCGCCGTATCAACGCTTTAATTTTTCAGTATGGTTTTTATACCTCTGCGCGCCTGATGTTGCGATTCAGAACGGATCATGCATGTTTTTCAGTTCTGTAGAGGCTGAAAGGACTGTAGAGACTTAGGCCTGGTTCGACCTAATACAGATATTCTGTGACAGTTTGGCCTTGAATACTGATGTCAAGTCATGCAAATACAGACTTTTGATTTAGAATAAAAAAAAATAAAAAAAAAAACACCCTGATCAGCGTGTGTCCTTGTAAAGACAAAAAACTGAGAATCTGAGAAGTGATGATATCTCACCTCATGTCACTTAAGTACATTGTTGCGTTGATAAATGAATATACCTACAACCTATATACACATATGATAGCAAACAAAACAAAAGTGGCTGTATTCAAGTCTATGTTTGGTTAGCACTAGCATTTACAACTTCACAGCTTAACCCCCTCAGAAAACTGCTTTTGTGACACACGACCTGTACTGATTCTTTTAGTTGTTCTAAGCTTTGGTATCACACTGCAAAAAAGAGGTGTCTAAAAATAGGATAAAAACATAAATGTGAGGAAAAAGGTACTTAAAACAAGTGAAATATCTGTCCATGCAGCAAGATAATTTCACTTGACAAGACAAAACATATCTACAGATGTATGAAAATAAGAAAGCTAATAATAATAAAGAAAATAACTCTTAACCCATAAAGACCCGGTGCTATTTTTGTTTCAGTTTGAATTTTTCTCTAGATTTAACCTTTCTTAAGTGATTTATTACCCTTAATTGTAATATTATCTTCCTTATTTTGCATTTTTTCGATGTGAATCATGTACTTTCCGATATTCAATTCACTGATCATGTAGATGTTCATTAAAGCTCAGAGTAAAGTTAAAAGTTATTATATCAGAAACAGAGAAAACTCAAGAAAATGTGGCTTTTTCAGCAAATCTATTATTAACTGAACATAAACCAAGTGTCTCCATCCACTGTCATTGATCCAACTCCACTGGTTTTACTGGTGAATCAATGTTGTAGAACAGGGGTGTCAAACTCATTTTAGTTCAGGGGCCACATTCAGCTAAATTTGATCTGAAGTGGGCCGAACCAGTAAAATAATAACATAATAATATACACTATATTGCCAAAAGTATTGGCTCACCCATCCAAATAATCAGAATCAGGTGTTCCAATCACTTCCATGGCCACAGGTGTATAAAATCAAGCACCTAGGCATGCAGACTGCTTTTACAAACATTTGTGACAGAATGGGTCGCTCTCAGGAGCTCAGTGAATTCCAGCGTGGAACTGTGATAGGATGCCACCTGTGCAACAAATCCAGTCGTGAAATTTCCTGGCTCCTAAATATTCCACAGTCAACTGTCAGCTGTATTATAAGAAAGTGGAAGTGTTCGGGAACGACAGCAACTCAGCCACGAAGTGGTAGGCCACGTAAACTGACGGAGCGGGGTCAGCGGATGCTGAGGCACATAGTGCGAAGAGGTCGCCAACTTTCTGCAGAGTCAATGGCTACAGACCTCCAAACTTCATGTGGCCTTCAGATTAGCTCCAGAACAGTGCGCAGAGAGCTTCATGGAATGGGTTTCCATGGCCGAGCAGCTGCATCCAAGCCAAACATCACCAAGTGCAATGCAAAGCGCCGGATGCAGTGGTGTAAAGCACGCCGCCACTGGACTCTAGAGCAGTGGAGACGCCTTCTCTGGAGTGACCAATCGCACTTCTCCATCTGGCAATCTAATGGACAGGTCTGGGTTTGGTGGTCGCCAGGAGAACGATACTTGTCGGACTGCATTGTGCCAAGTGTAAAGTTTGGTGGAGGGGGGATTATGGTGTGGGGTTGTTTTTCAGGAGCTGGGCTTGGCCACTTAGTTCCAGTGAAAGGAACTGTGAATGCTTCAGCATACCAAGACATTTTGGACAATTCCATGCTCCCAATTTTGTGGGAACAGTTTGGAGCTGGCCACTTCCTCTTCCGACATGACTAGAACACCTTTGGGATGAATTAGAGCGGAGACTGAGAGCCAGGCCTTCTGTCCAACATCAGTGTGTGACCTCACAAATGCGCTTCTGGAAGAATGGTCCAAAATTCCCATGAACACACTCCTAAACCTCGTGGACAGCCTTCCCAGAAGAGTTGAAGCTGTTATAGCTGCAAAGGGTGGACCCACGTCATATTGAACCCCATAGACTAGGAATGGGATATCACTGAAATTCATATGCCAGTCAAGGCAGGTGAGCAAATACTTTTGGCAATATAGTGTATAATTAGTGTCAACTCCAAACTTTTCTCTATGTTTTAGAGCAAAAAAAAGTGCATTTACATTATGAAAAGGTTTACATCTATAAACTATCCTTTCAAAAGATGTGAATAACATGAACAAACTGAAAAAATAAGTGTAATTTTAACAATATTATGCCTCAGTTTATCATTTACACATGTACATTATAACTTACAGATCACAGTGGATCTACAAACACACAAAACATTTAATAACAGACGGAATATTGTTAAAATTGTACTTACTTCTCTTACGACATTTCAGGTTGTTCATATTTGTTCAGCTTATTCACTTTTTTTGCTAAATTATATTTTGTTTTACTGTAAATACATGAAAATATTTACATTTATGAAGACAAAAATTTGGAGTTGTCATTATTTCTATGTTATTATGATAGTATTTTACTGGTCCTGCCCACTTGAGATTAAACTGGTCTGAATGTGGAACTTGAACTAAAAGGATTGTTAATATCTTAGTGTAATTTTTGCATTTCACAAATTCATCCCAAGGGCCGCAATGGACCCTTTGGCGGCCTGGATTTGGCCCGGGTCTCATGTTTGACACCTGTGTTGTAGAAGATGACGGTGTTTCCACGGTAACTACGGAGCCTCTGAACATCGAAATGGGTCATATTTGGTGACCATGAAAAGATGAAAAACTGTATTTTACACCAATTATCCGCATGTTTTCATAGGATCAGTGGATCAGCAGGTATTAAACATTTTACATCAGTAGATGGTTTTGGTCGACTGTGGAGGTTTGGGTCTTTGTGGGTTAAAACAAGATGAACTAGAAAAGCACTCGGAGAGCGCTGACCTCTGCCAAGGCAGATCATCCCCCAACCCCTCCTCGGATCACCACCAAAATTCAAGCATTTGTTCCTTGCGCCAGTATCAACATTTCCTGAAAACGTCATCAAAAATCCATCCATAACTTTTTGACTTATCTTGCTAACAAACAGACAGACAAGACCCCGATGAAAACATAACCTAATTATCTAACACTTCTAAATCTAAGTATTTTTTTTAATCCTGGTAAGAACAAATCATTTGCAGTGCAGTCAGTGTCATGTGTCAACCATCATCTGATTCAGAAGAGCCTGATGTTGCATTTGGGTCAATAAAGTTGCAATTTTATATTTGCATTGCCTAAGAGTGGATGAATTTACCAGAAATTAAGAAAAAAAAATACTGCGGTTGGTATTTTTACTGTGCAACACAGACTGAACATTTTAGGGAATTTTTTCCTATATCATCCTGAGACCCAGGAAAGTAAAAGTTTGAGCTGTTTTACATTAAATTATTGCCTTAATTGGAAAAAGCCTGATGCAACAGTTTATTTATTTATTCATTTTTTCAGATACATAACATTTGTTCCCTACAGAGGACAAAAATGCATTGCTGGGCCTCAGGAAGATATAGAGCAGGGGCGTCAAACTCATTTTCTTTCAGAGGCTATATTCAGCCCAATTTGATCTCCAGCGGGCCGGAACCAGTAAAATAATAGCATAATAACCTATAAATAATGACAACTTCAAATTTTTAGTGCAAAAAATAACATTAAATGATGAAACTGTTTCTATCCAAAACAAAAAAAGATGTGAATAACTGGAAAAAAATGAAATTTCTGAAGAAAAATAAGTGCTTCAACTTATGATTTATACATGTGCATTACAGATCGGATCAACCAAGGCACAAAACAGGCAGAATATTGTTAAAATTGCACTTATTTTTCTTTAGACATTCCAGGTTGTTCGTATTTGTTCAGGTTATTGACATTTTATTGTTAAAGGATATCAGAATTTAATGTTCTTTGCAATAAATCAAAGAGAAAAAATTGGTGTTGCCATTATGTATAGGCATAATGTCATGTTATTTTTCTCACATGAAACCAACAAGAAAATTTTGAGTCATTATTTCTAGGTTATTATGCTGTTATTTTTGAGTTTGATGCCCTTGACTGTTAATATCTTCAGGGTAATTTTTGCATTTTGCACTTTGTAAATTCATCTAGTGGGCCAGATTGGAACCGTTGGCGGGCCGGTTTTGGCCCCCGGGCCGTATGTTTGACACTTGTGATATAAAGTCGAGCACAGACAGATATTTCACTCTTCCAAATGAATTTCTGAATGAAGTGACAGCCTTTTCTTGACTCAAATTGAGACATTGTGATGAATCAATGCTGCACATTTGGTTAATTCTCCTGTCAGTGTCTTTGACCACGATACAGATGAAAGTCTGGATTTGGGCCCCGAGTGTCTTCAATGGCAGCTCACTGCTCCTTAATGCGCTGAGTGTGAATGCTAATCACTAATGCTAATGCTAGGTGCCAGGGACGTGCAGAGGATTATAGAGGGGCAGGGGCTCAAAGTCAGAAAAGGGCAGTATGTGTACGCCAAATTTTTTTTCAGGCCTTAATAACACAATATGTGGTTTAATGTAAAATTAATAAAGTAGCCATAAATAACAACAACAACATAGCTGTGTATATTGTGTAGCTGTGAGTGATGCAATTGCTGTTTCTCTTGTGTCGACAAATTATTGTCAAAATGTATCATAATACTGAGGCTTGGAGGACACGCGATTCAGCTGCAATTCTAAAAAGCAATAAAACATTGGCTTATTATCAGGCTATATATTGTTGAAGATAAAGATTGTAACACATGAACATTCAACTGTGAAACATTAAACACTGACAAAAATATAGAAATACATAATAGAAAAACAGTCCTGTTTAGTCTGTAGAGAAAGCCTACATGCCTACAGGACTGCAGTCAACATGTCGATCTCAATGATTTGTTGTTGACGTAGCATAGCTAACATAGTCTGAGACCTGAGATTAGATACACAATAAACTAGAACAATTTCCCTACTCCCCAAAACCAAGTCATAACTTCCAAACTGGTAAGCTAAGGCGAATATGATATTTTTTCCGAAGGTGCACATTAATGCAGCTTTCATTGAAAAAAGAAAAAAAAAAAAATAGTCCAGGCTACACATAAAACAGTCCTACTCTCACTGCTGTTGGAGTTTCCTGTTCCTACTGTAGACACATTCACAGTAGCAAAGGCACAAGAAATTCAAGATCTGGAAACAAATGTAAATTGTCAGTAAAATCAAGCGGAGTGAATGATTCCTCCTGTTTCCGCTGTGATTAAATACATTCAAGTAATGTTAGGGGGGGGGGGTTGGCTTGATTAGCCACAAAGGTTGAAGTCAATCCACTGTCCCGTCTCATCTGTGCAGGAACTACGCAGTGGAGATGTGACCGCGGCTTGTACTTCTCTCTCTCTCTCTCTCTCTCTCTCTCTCTCTCCGGACAAGCGTGGTGTGAGTGTGCAGCATGAGGAAGCCCCGCCCCTCAGTCAGAGACAGCGGACAGAGAAGCGGCATCAGACTCTACACACATACAATACCATGACGCGCTATTACAAGGAAATGCATACGGTAGATAACCATGACGTTTTTATACAGCCGTTTTTTTTACATTCCTATGCAGAACAGGAATTTATTTATTTTTTAAAAGTAAAAAGGGCACTTTTTCTACAAGGCAAAAAGGGCAGGGGCTCAAGCCCCCTTTGGGCCCTATGTGTGCACGTGCCTGCTAGGTGCTGTGTGCATTAGGATGGTTAAAATGCAGAAACTGAATTCCCCTACGGGGGATAATAAAGTGAGTACAAAGTGAGTTCACAACGTTAGGGCTTAAGCACGTTCACCACCCAGCCTCTGGACATCCAAAGAAGATATATGTGACACCACCAGAAAGCTGAGAAACTACCTGACTTTTTAAAGTTCATGAGTGGCATCGATCATTCCGAGGTTGTCAGACTTATTTAATAACAACTATTTTAGCGACAACAGTGCTCTCAGTTTTTTGAGGGATAACTTGGCTTTGCAACACAGCATGAAAAAGCATCTGCGTCCCTCCATGATGTCTGCATATCTGGTACAACGAGACCTCCAGTCGATGTTTTCCGGAGCTCTCAACACCTTGTATTATAATGTGATGCTAAACAGCAACTCCACCTCGTCATCTGTCCTCACATCTATCACATTCTGCTTTGGGATTTGCCTTTGGGTGTGCCAGAAAAAGGTGAAGAAACAGACGCCAAATAAGAACAAATGAATAATCAGCTACACTTGTTTTTGTTTTGCCACCATGAAAATAAATATTCTTCTCTGTTTGACATACAATGGTTAGTGACTTTGTCGCTACCTGCTGACCCTGTGTAGTTATTTTTTGCATTTTAATATATATACAGATATTTTCACAAAATATCTAACATCTACCTCCAGTAATAACACAACGAGAATGCAGGCAAGAGTGCATTTTTGTACTGGCTCTATGCTTGGATTATTTAACCATCCATTTATGAAGAAAAACAAACCTTTTGGGTTGTAAACATTATTTGTACTGTGTAAAGAGATTATAAAACAGACAATTGTTTTTTTGGACCAGTTTCCCATGGTAACAAAAACTAACGCCACGGGGCCTTTGACCAAAGCGTCCAAATGTGACCACATGGGGTGAGAACCAACAAGAGACAACTGTTCGAGTCAAAGAAAGTGACAAAACACTGGTGTTGTTTTCACCACTGGACACAGCTCTAAATGAAAAAAAAAAAAAAAAGGATTTTGATGCTAAAATGGCAGCGTTTCTTCTACACGGGTGAGTTTGATTATGAGGCTTATGAAGGTGTAATGGCAAAATTACTTATATCCATATATATTCATATATATTTTCATATATTTCATATATCATATAGGTTTCTAACTCTATTTCAGATATATTCATGTCACTTTGTATTATAGAGCAGTTTGGACCTCTTTTGTGTTGTGTCCAGAGTAGAAGGCCAAACCTCACAGGGGTCTTATCTCTAAGTTCCTGACGCTAACCAAAACACTTTGGACACATCATGATTTTCTCATGGGAGACAGAAGACTACAGGGTGATTTGTATTTTTGGGTTCAGACCGTCTCAGTCTTTTGTCTGAGTGGTATCTCTTTCTATGGAGCTCCAAATAAAGAGATTTCTTTGACACTGAACATTTGAACTTATCCTTCTTTATTGAAGACAAATTAGTAGAGTAATATTTTTTCCATAACAATGGTATAAAGTCATTATGGGATGTTATTATTTTTGCTAAGTTACCGTTTGTTGATCCACGGTTTAGACTAAACTGTGACAGTTCTGACCTTCTTTGGATGTTTACAAACAGATCTGTGTTACTTCTGCAGCAGTTCCCAAATGAATTTTTATCTATATTTAACTTCCCTTAAGGGACTTATCACTTATTGTAATATTATCTTCTGTATTTTGTGTTTTTTCAGTGACAATCGGGTATTTTCCTACATTTAGTTTACTGATCGTGTCGGTGTTTATAAAAGCTGAGAATAAAGTTGATCGTTTTTACATGCTGCATTATAGTTGTTGCATCAGACCCTCTTAACCCGTAAAGACCCTGTGCTACTTTTGTGGCAGTTCCCACATGAATTTTCCTCTCTATTTAACCTTTCTTAACTGATTTATCCCCATTTATTATAATATTATCCTCTGTATTTTGCATTTCTTCAAGAAAAATAAGATATTTTCCCATATTTAATTCACCGTTCATATAGATGTACATAAAAGCTCAGATTAAAAAAAGAGAAAAATAAAGAAAAAGTGACTTTTTCAGTGAAATACATCAATAAATGAACATGAACCCAGTGTCTCCACCCACTGTCATTGATCCAACTCCACTGGTTTTACAGGTGAATCAATGTTGTAGAAGATGACGGTGTTTCCACGTTCACCGTGGCTTTAAATAAAATGACCAGCGGGCCATAAATAGCATGCATGACTACAGATCAGAACTAAATATGCTCATTTCTATCACTCACGAATGGATTCTTATGTAAATGAACTTCTTAAATATTTTGTCAGTCATGTTATTAGTGTTTTACTGCAGCTGTTGCTAAAGGTTTAACTCAGTGATTATGAGGCTTATGATGGTATAAAGTCATTATGGGATGTTATTATTTTTGCTAAGTTGCCGTTTGTTGATCCACAGTTCAGACTAAACTGTGACAGTTCTGAACTTGTTTGGATGTTTACAAATAGACCTTTAGCCCATAAGGATCCAGTGTTACTTTTGCGGCAGTTTCCAAATGAATTTTTCTCTATATTTAACTTTCCTTAACCCTTTCATGCATGAATTATGAGAACCTTAATCAAGATTTTTTTCTTGAGGGATTTTATTCCTCTTTAGGCATAAAAAAAAAAAACAATACAAATAAAATTTTTTATAAAGCTATTTTTCATGGAGTTGAAAAAAATGTCCACTAAGCTGCACACCATGTGTTTAATTTTTGAGGAGGCAAAAAAAACATGCACTTATAGATATACTGTGTGAAAACTATGAAATAAAACGTTTTAATGCTGCTAATTTGATGTTTTCTTACATTTTAACATACTCTAATACTAGTCATTACTCATTTCATGGAGATAATATGCAAAAAAAAAAAAAAAACCTTTTGTTGTTAATTACAGTCTAATAACAATAACAAGGAATTGATTTACACTCAGACATGTTAGATCACGTTTATCAAGAACAGCAAAGTTACAGTAATGTTATCAATTACAGTGTATGGGGTGATGCATAAACGTCCACTGTTTTGGCTGATATGAAACTAAAACAACAAAATCCATGAATATACACGAGAACAGCTGTAGGATAGCTGTCCACTGTGGTGACCATTAGGCATGAAAGGGTTAAGTGACTTAACACGTTATTGTAATATTATCTTCTGTATTTTGTGTTTTTTCAGTGACAATCCTGTATTTTCCTACATTTAATTTACTAATCATGTCAGTGTTCATAAAAGCTAAGAATAAAGTTGATGGTTTTTATATCAAAAACAGTGAAAATTGAAGAAAAGGTGACTGTTTTCAACAAATATATCATTAACTGAACATAAACCAAGTGTGTCCATTCACTGTCATTGATTCAGCTCCATGGGTTTTACTGGTGAATCAATGTTGTAGAAGATGACAGTGTTTCCACGGTAACTACGGAGCCTTTGAACGTCTAAATGGGTCATATCTGATGACCATGAAAAGACGACAAACTGTATTTTACACCAATTATTTACATGTATTGATAGGATTAGTGGATCAACAGGTATTAAACAGTTCCGATCAGTTGATGGTTTTGGTTAACAGTGGATGTTTGGGTCTCTGTGGGTTAATCCAGTTACTGACAACACAAACTGTACAGACAACAGGTGATAACTGATCTAAGCTAACAGAGCTATGATGTAAACTATCAGCATGTGAAGATTAGTTTGAAGAGGAACCTTTGATGATGCCATAATATTAATGTGTGCCAACAATGAGCTTTACACTTTATTCAGTGAGCGATACAGTCTGTGTATATATAGTGTTTATTTGTTGCTGGTTTTCATAGTTCTAAGTGTGTTCTGGTACAAGATTTCCCCCTGCTGTTGAGGGTTTGAAATATCTATCTATATTATAAACGTGAAGTGGAGTCTGTGTGTGTGTCTCGGGCATCACACAAAATCTGGAAAGAGCTGACAGCTGCAGTTTGGCATACTTAAGTGTTTTTGGTCAAGAAAGAGACTAGCAAAAACGGCAAGTTGGTAGGAACGATATTTTGGGAGATATTAGTAATTTTGGGATACAATAGCCTTACAATCACGTCGCTATGCCTAGAATCATAGAATCATAGAGTTATAGAATTGAAGTGGGTTACCTAGCAACAGATAAACTATAGGGCGACATTGTCATGGTGTCAGATTTCATGTGCAGGAACAGACATGTCAGCTGAGAGGTTATTCAACTGAAAATACCAGTGGAATTTACCAAGAAAATAAAGGAATGAAGTGGATCAGAGGTAAGTTTATTACATAAAAACGACCACATCTAGAACTTGTAGTTCCGCACGGGTCAACGAGATAGTTAACTATATAATAACACATTTAACCATACCAGGGTTCCTACAGATTTAGTTACATTTAAGACTTCTTCAGACCTTTTTAAGACCACTTAGAACTGAATTTCATGCCTGTTTCATAGCCATACTGGCAAAAATTTGTGACTCCTAGAATTTAGGTAAATTTATTCATTTACTCCAGCACCTTGGTTCCCACCGTTCTGAGTCATTTCTCACCAGGGGCTGCAAAGTTAGCGGTAATTGGTTCCCAATTTCAATATAAATTGGGTTGGAACGGGTGGAACTGAGTAGACTGACGTTACTTTCTCTGCAGTTTGGACATTTTCCAGACACATTTAAACACAATGCAGAGAACAAATTTAGCGCAACTTAACTTAAGACCTATCATATCAAATTTAAGACCTTTTAAAGACTTTTCTAAGGTATTAAATGCAGATTTTTAAATTCAAGTCTTGAGATTTTTTAAGACCCTGCGGGAACCCTGCCATACTTAAAATGGATGAGTGAGAGTATAAAATTAAGTATATTTATTTAACCTCCTCAGACCCAGGAAATGTCAGCAAAGTACAAGCGTTTTTTGTTTTTTTATTAAATGTGTCTATATTGAAGACTTCATGATGCAACAGTTTTTTCAGATGCAGTTTTTAAAATTTTTATGGAACGTCCTTTGTGGTGGACAGTTTTCTTTTCTTTTTTTGTATAAAGTTGTGAAACTCTTGTCCACAAATGTGGACAGAAAATCCATAGCTGGATCTTAGTAGGTTATGTCTTACTTGAACTTAGAATCAGTACAGTAGAAGACAACATTATCTCTTGATATTTCTGCTCAGCTCCTTTAATTTATCAGAAAAGTAATTTCGGGCCCAAATTGTACCTGTTCAACAAACTAGATGCCCATTAATATTAAACTAAACAGACAATGCAGTTTTCCGCACTTACACTGGAAAAATCAAAATCTTACCAAGTGTATTTTTCTCATTTCTAGTCAAAATATCTCATCACACTTAAAATAAGCAAAGAAAAAAAAATCTCGAATGAAGCAAAAAAAAAAAAAAAAATCTGCCAGTGGAACAAGTGAAAATTATCTCAGTAAAATTTCTTAAAATAAGATTTTCAGGATCTATTGCCAAAAAATAAGCTGTTATATCTCACTGAAATGTTACTCTTTAGGTGATTATGTCTTATTTTAAATGTGATGAGACATTTTGACTAGTAATAAGTAAAATACACTTGGTAAGATTTGGATTTTTGCAGAGTAAATACTCAAATTAGATTCACCATCATCGATTTCGGTGAATCCACTGCCTAAAAAAAAAAAGGTGCAGTTGAGTTACATATGAATGTAATTTCTGCGAGGCTAAAGTGCACTTCTGACACATGTTCAACACACTGTGTAGACATCAGTGTCAAGCCAGCTGATTGGTTGCTCTGACCCAGTTGTAAGGCAGATGGAGGCTTTCAAGCCAGTGGATGTCTGAACAACAACACAAGCCAAGGTGGAAAACATGCGGTTTGGCCTTCATACTGACTTACAGTGGGACGCATTCTTTCAGCCGATACACAATTTGTTGACCCTGTCTTTGTCCAGATTATGAAAAGTCATGGGAAATATTTTCTTGCACACTTAGATGGGAAAGATTGTAGATGGTATACAAGTTGTGCTTTTTACAAAGTACAAGGATAAAAGCCTCATGAAAAAAAAAAAAAAATCTTCCAATAACTTCAGTTAAACTTTATTCCCTTAGCGAACTTCTTTTCCTCTACAGTAAACAAACAGGAAACACATGGTGAAGACATACAATGAAATAAAGTAATGGTATGCACTAACGTACAGCTGTGCACAAACATATGGATAGCTTCTGCAGGGTCTCTTAGGCCTCCTACGCACCAGTATAACTACCTTTTCATACAACTCACACAAACAAGTGTTCGGTCTTCTGTCCTCTAGAGATCATATTCATCATCTGTCAAATGCCGTGTTTCCACTTCGAGGTACCAGCTCGGCTCAACTTGACTCGACTTGGCCTTTTTGCGTTTCCATTATGAAAAAGGAACTGGAATCTGGTACCTGGTACTAGTTTTTTGGTATCACCTCCGCCAAGGTTCCAAGACTGGGGACCAGATACTAAAATGTGACGTGTAAACACTGCAGACCAGTGATTGGTCAGAGAGTCATCTCTGTGACCTGCCGTTTTACAAAAAACACATGCGGAAGTCGACAGTAAATTTAGCGGTAGGTTCATCCACATGATGACAGCCTGCAAAACTACACCATTCACTCAGGAGATTCAGTCTTTGGCGGCCAATGTAAAAATTCAGCATGAGGTTGATGAGATAACATGCAACAGAACGACTCTCTGAGCAGACGACACGGAAGTAACGCGCCGCATCGCTATGACGTCCAGGTACTGTAAAGTCGGTATTATCCTGTAATGGAAACGGTCTCCAGGAATAGTATCTGGTACCCGAGTTGAGCCGAGTCAAGTCGAGCCGGTTCCACGCAGTGGAAACGCGGCATAAGGTCGCCTTTCACCAACAGTATCCAATCAACTCACCACGTCTTCATTTTTGTGTTTCCATGATGTTATCACAGCTACCATCAGCTTCTACTTCTGGTACCCCTTTCTACCACTAACACTATCTTTACCATATATATATAAATATTAGGGCTGTCAAAATTAACTCAGATTAATCCATCATCATGATTAATCTGATTAAAAATTTTAGTGCAATTAACCCATCTGTAACACGGAATGACTATGAACGCCTCTGCCAACACATTTCGGGCAGTTTGTCCAAGTAGAGTTACTGTCGTGCATGAACAGATGGTCAGTTGATCCAGTAGTGACAAGCAGCAGAACCAACCCATAAAGATGGAAGATGTGTTTTGGTTTTGTTTTGGCATATTTCTGTAAAGCCAAAACACTGAGCAAAGAACAGGAATTTGTACCCAGAAGAAAACCCCACTTCATTTTAAAAGCATGATCAACACAAATTTTGGCCTCCTTTGGGTCAGCTTTGGCTACTTTTTGGCTGGATTATGGGGATTTGGGGCTTTTCTGAGACAATTATGGCTATATTTTGGAAGTCCGCAAATAGTTTTGGGTGAATTTTGGCTTCCTTCTGGTTTGATTTTGACTTGCCTTTTTTGGACCATTTAGAGCCCATACATCCGCCCGGAACTTTGCCAAATGGCATGCCAGTTTTTGCCCAGATTTAAACCATAATGATTTTGCTATCTGGGTCATAACGGTGTTTGGAAAGCAGAGACCACGGTACCTAGTTCCCCACATCCCCTGTTCATCAGCATTACGTGGCTTAACGGTAACTGAAGGTGTGTTATTTTTTTTAAACATATATTGATCACATAACCATCCATTTGGCTACCTATAAAGCCTGTGTTAACCAACTTGAGTGCATATAGATTTTTCCATTAACTGACCTTTGCGTACATTGGCGGGAGGGGTTTCAGTTGCCAGACTTTAGAAACCTTGTAAAAGAAAAATATTTATTACACAGCAGCATTGTCACTTTAAGCCGTTCTCATTACAGTGTGGTCCACATTATTACATCATACAAGACACTTCAGAGAAATTTCCACCCTCTAATACAGCAAAGACAGCCTTCACTTGTTCTTTTTTGGGTTTATTTTAGTTTATTTTTTGATCTTGTACTGCTATCATGTACGCTTCAAGGACAAGAGAGGAAACATTTTACATCCAATATACCAATCAAAAATGAGCAACGTCCTTTTTTTTGTGCATTTCCAGTCCTTTATTTTGATAAAAGATATTCGACTGTTAAGGGATAATACTCGATGTGTGATGATATTTGGAGTGTTACAGGGAATGTTGTGACTACAAGCACGCCGCTTGGCCAGAACTGCAGAAATCTTGGAACCGCTGTTCCATGTTTAAAGCAATTTCAGTGTTCTGCTCACTAGTAGTTATGCATGTCGTTTGAGCATTAAAGAAAGCACACAACCCCACGCACACAAGACAGCTTTTTTCCCTGAGGAAAGGAAAATTACTTCTGAGCACAAAGGGAATGCATCAGTGGCATGGCATACTGCCTAGTTCGTTATAATTACAAGCAAAAGCAGTTCTGAATAGGCATCTTAATGACCAAACAAATTGTTGCATATTTCAAACCCATCTGGATAATTTTCTTAGGGGAAATGTAATTGCTGTTCAGAAATCGTGAATGCTACCTTTGTTGTGGTGAGTGTTCGTACACACACACAAAAAAAAACAAAAAACACACGTATTACGCCAGAGATGATGCACAACGTCATTTATTTTGTTTGCCAGTGAAATGTAACTGTCAGATTCAATATAATACAGGTGCATATATTGGAGTAACACTAACTAGATTGATTTAAGGCTTGATTTTGGTTTTCTGTAGCGCTACGCTGTTACAGCAGATATTATAGAATGTTTTCTTTGATAAACAGGCTCCACAATATATGCTGAACTTTGTCAGCTCAACACATTCCACTCTCTGCTCTCATGAATATGGCGTCTGTCAACTTTTCTTTCATTGGTATTTGGCTCCATCTACTGGAAGACTGAAAAAACAGCATGTGCATTGTAAAACACTTGGGCCCAATCCCAACCTTTACCCCTATCCCTTCATTTTGCATGTTCACGTGAAAGGGTTGGGGTGTCCCGATTGTCAATGAGTTGAAGGGGGAGGGCTGATGGATGATAGATAGATAGATAGATAGATAGATAGATAGATAGATAGATAGATAGATAGATAGATAGATAGATAGATAGATAGATAGATAGATAGATAGATAGATAGATAGATAGATAGATAGATAGATAGATAGATCTCATATTAAGGTTCTTATTTCTTTGTTGACAAGTACATTTCTATATTAAAATAGTTTTTTTTGGCCTATTTATGTGTTTTAGTGACATTTGGGTTGAACATAAATAAACAAACTATTGTAAAGTACTTTTAGCAGTCACACAAATAATATAAGACCAGATAATCAAATAAAGTTGGATTTATTGCATATATTAACTTTGTACATGTATGGATTCATGTTAAATCTGTCAAATCTAAATGGGTAGAAACCATCAATGATTGAAAGGCATAAAACTGCATAAAAATGAGGTGGACAAGAGTAATATATTAAGGAAAATGTAGAAAATTTTGAGATTAGATGTGTAAATTTCTTATAAGATGTTGTGGTGTAGATATTACAAGTAAAAAAATAAAATGTTTTCTTAGATCATAAAATCATAAATTTTCAATATCCTGTATGACTTTGTGACTTTTTTTCCACATAAATTTACAACAATCTAGGAAATACTGAGTTTTCTCAAAATATTACTACAAATATGATCCTTTCTTTCTATTTCTTTTTCTTTTATGCTCAAACAAACCCTGATATGCAGTTGTTTTATGCAATTTTAAGTTCTGATATTTTTAGTCAAAAGTAGATAGATAGATAGATAGATAGATAGATAGATAGATAGATAGATAGATAGATAGATAGATAGATAGATAGATAGATAGATAGATAGATAGATAGATAGATAGATAGATAGATAGATAGATAGATTATTTGGTTACAAGGGGTACGAAAAATGTCCCGTAATTCTGTTCGAATCATCAGCAAGATGACGGTAAACACAGCAAAAAAGTGCGGCAGTGTGACGAAAGAAACACACAAATGTATGTATTTTCTTTGTAAGCCAACTTAATCATTTGATCGACTGTTTAATGCAGTTTCAATGTGTTACAGATCAGATTCCTGTGGTTTGTGGTTGATAGCCGCAAAATGATGACCAAAGCCCATGCAACAGAGACAGTTACAGCTGCTGACGGCATGGTGAATTCTTTCAGAAAAACAAAATTTTCGCATGTGTTTACAGCGGCATCGATGACTGCTGATGACGTAACAGATGTCAAAGGGTTGTCTTATTTCGTAAGGAGATGTTTCAGCCCCCACCCCTTGCAACTCCATTTCAAGGGGTAGTGCCAAGTGCAAGGGCCAAGGGGTAGGGGTAAGGGGGAGGGGCCAAGGGGTGAATTGGGATTGGATATTAGATTTGGTACTTGTCAAACATGAGTGTTCTCCAAAAGAGTAAGACTGCCATAATAACAGGCTGCCTATGTGTCTTCATGTTTCCTTTGCAATAAAATTCTGAGAAAATGTTGTTGTTTTTTTTGCTAACTTTTTGCCCCTTTTGTTTTCAAGAAGAACTTAATTTTCAATATCTGGCCATTAATGATCGTTATTATAAATAATAAATGCTTAAAACAGTATGTCTTAGTAAAAAAGAAAACAATGACTTGAAGTTTTTATCATATTTATGATCAGAAACAACTGTAAATGTCCATAATGAAACTTTTTGAGATTGCAGAAATAAATGTTTAACTATTTTACATCTACTCAAACATGCTTTTTGGTCTTGAATATTCCGTATCTATATTATGGCTTCATATTTTTTGTTATTTCCAGGCATTTTGTAGCCTGTGTGGAAATATCTGAAACAGTTCTTTTTTACTTGTAAAAAGAGTCACACATTGTTGCCATAAAGTGTCCATATAGTGTCGAAAAGCTCAGGATCTCAGCTTTCTGATGCTGTTTGAATTTTGTGGATAGTGGAAACGGTTCAGTAGTTACAGTAATGTGAATGCTGTAAAGTGCAAAATGCAGTGCCGGAGAGAATGCCGTTATTAAAGAGTTAATGTAGACTTTTGGATCCTGACATTTCAAGCAGTAAAAGTATAGATGTACACAGGAGGTGAATTTCCAAATTGTGCATAAAAACCCCCAAGAGGAACCAATAAGGAGACTGCAACATTCACAGAAATAGTGCAAGAAACAAACAGAAATACCATATTAGATTAGTAGTAAGAGCTCCAGAAACAAGTGCTTCTACAACAGAGGCTTTGGCTAAACGTGGGAGAGTTTGAAATGATGTTATACGATGTAGACTAATAGTATGGTGGGAGAAAAAAAACACGTAAATCAGGCTCATATGTTTGGATAAAATTGATCCTACAACTTTTAACAGCAGTCAAGAATACACACTGGAATTTATATAACATACAACCATACTGTTCTGTACTTCAAGTCGTTTTTGTATCATTGTGTGCTCTAGTTGTGTTCTAGTCTGTTCTTTTTAATTATTAATTACTGTATATTGCAGTTTTAGTCCGACGGCCCAAAGGTCTGTTGTCCATCCGTTTGTCTGTCTGTCTGTAAACAATTATTCAATAAACTTCTTCTCCAAAACCGTCAGCCATGCAGAATCAATTGAAATTCATAGCAGAGGTTCCTTGTGGCAAGGTCTACCATGTATGTTCAAAGAATTGAGAAATATTGATATTTGAATTTTTTATAAATTTTATTTTATTTTACAAATCCCCATTGGTTTAAAATGGGAAAAAGTTCAAAGTGTTATAACTTTAAACCAGTTGAAGATATTAATATAATTACTAATGGCCATAGATTGGAAGTCACATATGGGCTTTCATTTTGGTGCCATGACCTTTTGACTTTGAGTGACCTTGAAAGGTCAAATGAATGTCAATTAATGTCTTTAAATACACCATTGGCCATGGGTCAGGAGGTAGAGTGGGTTGTCTAATAACTGCTCTAGTCATGTGCCGTTGTGTCCTTGGGCAAGACACTTCCCCCACCTTGCCTCCAGTGTCACTCACACTGGTGTATGAATGTTTGGTGGTGGTTGGATAGGCTGTTTGGCGCAAATTGGCAGCCACGCTTCCGTCAGCCTGCCCCAGGGCAGCTGTGGATACAAACGTAGTTTACCACCAGAATGTGAGAGTGAATGGATAACACTGGTCTACATTTTTTTTAGAAATGATATGCTTCAGACATTAAATGTGCTAAATGTTACGTATTTTAATAAGATTAATTGGAAAATAAATGACAAAAGTGCCCGTTTGCTGATGTTTTCAAGGTATATGATTAAGTGTTATTACACATATATATTGGTTTATGTACATTTATATAATAGTTTTATAAATCTTTCACTAAATAAAACCTGTAAAGTGAATGTATTCTAATGTGCAGACAGTGTTTTGAAGTAGGTCTTGTAGCTCTGAGACAAATATTCCTTTTGAGTCAAACCCATTCTCTTGTTAATTCTTGAATTTCACATTTTGACCCAAGGCTGTATCTTGGAAAGTTCAGTCAACCAGCATTTTTGACTTGATTTTTCTTTATCAGTGACTCTCATGTGGTAAAATGTCATTACTTTTATTCTGGAAGCATTTTCCTTGTAGACCAGTGTAATAGATTACTAGCATGAAGCACTTTGGGTGCCTTGAAAAGCACTATAGAAATGTAATCCATTATTATTATTATTATTATTATTATTATTACTACCATCATATATCTGGAACAAACTACCAGAAAATATCAGGTCTGCTGAGAGTCCAAGTTCTTTTAAGTCAAGGTTAAAGACTCACCTGTTCACTGCTGCCTTTGACCTAAAGGCTTTTTACTTTTTAAATTTTATATTCTCTTTCGAAACTCTGCACTGCAACTCTTACCTTAATATGCATGTGTTTTTATATTTTTGGGTTTTATGTGTTGTTTTCGTACTTGCTGTTTTTAATCACCTTTTACATGTTTCTTTTATGTTTTAAATGTGTTTCTTTTTCCCTGTCGTTGTATTTCAATGTCCTGTGTGAAGCACCTTGAATTGTCTTGTTGCTGAAATGTGCTATACAAATAAACTTGCCTTGCCTTATCAAATTAGTGATAATTATTATTATCACTTATGTAGCAGTTTCTACACCTTCATGGTGCCCAAAGCACTTTACAATTTACCCATTCACTCACACAGTCATACACATGCCATGCAAGGTGCTGCCAGGCCCACTGGCAGCAATTTAGGGTTCAGTGTCTTGCCCAAGGACACTTCATCACGTGGACAGTCGGAGCCAGCATTCAACCCGCCAACCCGTTGGACGACCTACTCTACCAACTGAGCCACAGATGTCCTTGGTCCTATTGTTTTTTTTTTAATATTCATTATGGTATGTTGTGATGGTCTTGGCCAGGTTGCCTCTGTAAAAGAGATCTCGATCTCATTGGGATTTTTCTGGTTAAATAAAGGTTAAATAAAAAAATTAAATAAAAATGTAATCTGTGTCATATTGAAGGAAAACACACATCACTTCAATATCAACTCTAGCTCTTCTCCAATAAAACATCTTTAAATCAGGACCATCACACTCTAATCCAGAAACCATTTAAAAAAGACACTACTTAGGGGTTAAGGCACTGGTTTCCAAACTTTTTTGGCTCATGACCCCATTTCAACATCACAAATTTGTGGCAACCCCAGATATTCAAAACAGACATTTTTTTTTGCTAAAATTAATTTGTTTTTGATCATGTAATAGTTTGCTATACTATGTTGCAAATAAATGTTAATTTTAGACAACATTTAGTCTATATAATGTATATTATTATGGACGGAGGCAGAAAAGCCAGGTGTAGATTACTGCACAAAGTGAAAATTTTATTTTCTTTGGTCAGGATATGTACAGTCAGTCCAGTTTGTCATGTCTTTTATATATTATGATTGTCTCTCTCAAATCACCACATATTTTTTATTACTAAGTTTTTATTTTTATCAATTACTAGAAATTTCAGGCGACTCAAAGGTTGAAAAACCTTGAGTTAAGGTCTTCGTCATCAGTTATCTGATAGTACCACAATGCCAAAATGCACCCATTTATAAAAACAATAGCTGTTACTGTTTATTAAAGCTGTCTTGTACATAAAATATAAGGAATAAATTAGTTATCCTGCGAGTTAATTAAATGAATGCACTTGTGAATAAACTCTTCAACATTTCTACCTCTGGGTCAAGTCACGCGGTTAAGTAGGGAGTGCCCGACTACATTTTATACTCTAATTCAAAAAGTATTTAAGATAGAGACATGAATAATCCATCAATTTAAAGGTATTAATTAGTACTTGAAGCTCATAAAAAAAAAAAAAAAAAAAAAAAAAGATATAGTGCCATCTTTTGCCATAAAATTTTGAAAAACCACATGGTTAGATAGGGAACAAAAATTAACATCTAAATTTTCCTTTTTTTCTAAACGTTTTAAAAGTGCAGTTGCAAGTGTCTCCTAACTATGAAAATTTGTTGAGATGTTCGTTAAGGTGTCTATTTTGTTAAACTAGGGATGCATTTTTTATTTTTTAAATGTAACTATGACTTTTGGCAAGAGTTTTGAAGAATGGAATGGTTATGTAGGGAATTAGGAATTTCGGTTATGTAGGGAAAGAAAAGACAGAAAAAAACAGAGCTGTTTTAACACTATCACCGTCATATTCCAACATGATTGTGTCGCCGCCAGAGGGCAGCAAAGACCTGTGAAGCGTTCACTAATGAGCTGATGTGAACAAATGTAGAGCTGATGCACAAGGTGTCATCCATGCTCTAATGAGCCTGTATTAGTGACTTCAAACCACTTGCTATTTACATCCAATTAAAGTCGTCTGCATGGTTAAACTGATCACTAATAGATGTAATAGATAATAGATGCATAGCGTTTAATATTATTAAAGGCCAGTGCACACGGCGAGTTCATTTTAACTTACACAGAAGTAAATTATTTCATGTGCACATATGCCTCGAATATTTCCATTACATACTGATAACTGACAAGGTTTGAAACATTAACGATTCAGAGGTGAAGCCCTTATCACGTTGATGTATGAGGAATTTAAATTTCATCAATCCTAAGTGCGACGTACCCTTTCCAGAAGCCCTGCAAGTTACATATTAAAGCACAGGTGGCAAACATGCGGCCCGGGGGCCAAATCCGGCCCGCAAAAGGGTCCGATCCGGCCCGTGGAATGAATCTGCAAAGTGCAAGTTAGGGCATCAAACTCAAAAATAATATCATAATAACCTATAAATAATGACAGCACCGATTTTTTCTATTTGATTTAGTGCAAAAAAACATTAAATTATGAAAATGTTTACATTAACAAACTATCCTTTAAAGTATGAATAACTTGAATATGAACAACCTGAAATGTCTGAAGAAAATTCAGTGCAATTTTAACAATATTCTGCCTGTTACTAAATGTTTTGTGCCTTTATAGATCTGACCTATAATGCATATGTATAAATGATAAGTCGAGGCATAATATTGATAAAATTCTACTTGTATTCCTAAACAAATTCCATTTTTTTCAGGTTATTCACATCCTTTTTGTTTGGATAGTTTTTAAATGTAAATATTGGCATAATTGAATGTTATTTTTTGCACTAAAACAATTTGGAGTTGTCATTATTTATTGGTTATTATGTTATTATTTTACTGGTCCGGCCCACTTCCGATTAAATTGGGCTGAATGTGGCCCCTGTAAGAAAATGAGTTTGACACCCCTGTATTAAAGGAATGTTCATTTTAATCCTGTTCTACATAACAGCTTCAGCTCTAAAATGACTAATAATTAAACTCATGACTGCATCCACTTCCCAATTAAAGCCTTCCGCAACCTTTGCCCTTTAACAAAATAACAATGGGTGGGTTCTGCGTACGACTGTTTTTTTTTTTTTTGAGTTATTTTGTGACGCCAGCGTTTGACAGATTACAAAAATGTTCATACCGACCCCTTTTTTTTTAGATAATCTCTGTGACTGCAGCTTCTGGCGTTTGTGTACTGGAGTGTATTCCAGAGGTCAGCGCTGATCTCATCTTCTATTTTCCACGTTCGTTAAGCTCCATTCTACTAAGCGTGTCCAAATAGGGTAATTCTATGTTCAATTAAGCAGGGCAGACACAGGACATTCAACACAATGTCAATGAGATGCCACTAAGAGTGAGCTATCAATTTGATAGACAGTCACAGAGGTGGATAATAAGCTGTTGTATGTCCCCTGATTCTGCACCACCCAAGGCCATCTCCACAATTGAATTACACCGTTGCCTTGGTAAGTCACAGCTGATGGGCCCTCATGCATTGCAAAAAGCCACCTTCTAGTGACTGACTATCTGTGTTGTATGATTGCACGGCTGTCTGTAGCTATCATGGCACCGTCTTCCCTACCAGCCATGGCCACGAAGCCAGTATAAAGAGACCCGGCTAGGCCACACAAAGCACTGCAGTTGTCCTTAGGCACGTGGCCAGCCAGGGAGAGAAGAGAAAGAGAGCCAGGGAGAGAGAGTAAAGTAGGGAATTAGGGGGATGGGGTGATTCTGCTATGCACCGTGAGCCAAATATCCCTGGGCTACGAGCCAAGTGGCCAGTCACAAGGACGTCGTGCCAAGAGGATGCCATCCGGCCAGGTTGCACAGCCAGATAAAAAGCTCCGCGGGTTGCCTGTAGCTCGACACAGACGTCCTACAACACAACAGACTCCTCTCTCTTCTCCCTCAAAAAAAAAAAAAAAAAAGAACTGGAGTGTCCTTCCATAGAATGTGCTACAAAAAGAGAAAAAAAAAAAAAAAAAGCAGTGCATTCTTCCAATGACCGCATCCAGGCGTAAAAATACAAGCGCGTCACAGAGATGCCGAAGAAAAACCGCAATTCAAAGCCTTGACTTTGTTTAGACACAAAAGGCTTCGAGTCGATCCAGTGACGTTTGTGTTGTTGAGCCCAAGCTACCGAAGCTCTGAACACTGAGTTCCTTTGGGTGTTCATTATCCATCCACTGTGTCTCAGAAGATACAGTGAAACAGGGTTACAAATCAGGAAAAACTTTGAGTAGTGCTAAAGGTTCAGGTCTCAATAGTGTGGCAAGGACATGTCACGACTGGAATATTATTGAACAGGCTACATTATTCAATTAATTAACAAAGGGGAAGACTTGTTCCGGGTTCTGTTAGGAAATATGAGTCCACTTAAGCATCATGAGACTGTTTTTATCATATAGTGGCTCAATTTATGTGGTCTTCAAATCCCCAACCGCTCAATAGCAGCATTTTGATGCATTCTACACTGTTTGACTAAACTTTTTTGACACAGTAAAGACTGTATTGTGTATTTGTGGTAAATAGCCTCAAATCTACATAAAATCTAATCATCTAAACCTCTTATTTCATGTATTAACCTTAACCCTTTCATGCATAGTGGTCACTCAAGTGGACAGTTCTTCTCCAGCTGTTCTCTTGTATATTCATGGGTTTTGTTGTTTTAGTTCCATATCAGCCAACACAGTGGACGCTTATGCACCATCCCATACACTGATATTCAGACCATTACTGTAACTTTCCTGTTCTTTTATGCAAATCAATTGCTAGTTGTTATTAGACTGTAATTAAGAGGATTTTTTTTTTTTTTTTGGCATATTATTTGAGTGAGTAATAACTAGTATTATAGTATTTTAAAATGTGAGAAAACATCAGATTACCAGCATTAACCTCCTGAGACCCAGGAAAGTGAAATTTTTAGCTTTTTTCCATTAAACAATGGTCTTGATTGGAAACCACATAATGCAACAGTTTTTTTTTGTTTGTTTGTTTGTTTGTTTGTTTGTTTGTTTTCCCCGAGACATTTTTAAAAATTTTATTTATTTATTTATTTATTTATTTTTAGTGGAATGTCCTTTACAATGGACAGCATTTTTTTTTAAGTAAAACTGTCAAACTTCTGTCCCCTACAGAGGACAAAAATGCATTGCTGGGTCTCAGGAGGTCAAAAATGCTTTTATTTCATAGTTTTCACACCTTATGTCAGTAAATGCATGTTTCTTTGCTTCAAAAATTAAATGCATGGTGTCCGGATGAGTGGACATTTTTGTAACTCTATGAAAAATAGGTTCTTAAAAAAATTTTTTTTTAAAAATCAATCACATTGTTTTTTTCATGCCTAAAGAGGAATAAAAACACTCAGGAAAAAAATCTTGATTAAGGTTCTCATAATTCATGCATGAAAGGGTTAAACCGGCCTTGAATTATTTTTGTCGTGACATCCAAAGACATTTTTTTCTCTATTTTTGACCTTTCCTAATTTATTTATCACCATTCAGTTCAATACACCTCTAAAATCTTACAGTTTCAAATATTATAATCAAATATTCACAGAGAAAAATAAACTTTTTTTGTATTTCCTAAGGTGTGGACTGCATCAGATAGACACAAACCAATGCAGATGATTGTTTCATTTATTGTTATATTGACTGTTTCAACACTTCATGCCCTGGATGTGTTTTATTGTCTTGCTGAAATATCCAGTTTTGAGCTTGATGGAACAGAGCATGTGCAGAAGGAAGCCTGTGGGTTTTAAAAACAGAACAATACTTGGCAGAGTTCAATGACTTAAGAGTGATTCTTAATGTAATATATCACAAATGCATGAAGTAGAAGAAACTTTTTTCCACCAGTGTATATATGGTGGTATATTGGGTTGTAACCACTAGATGACAGCGTTGCAATCCATTTTACACTGTTTGACTAAAGTTTTTAGACTCTATAAAGACTGTATTGTGTATTTGTCGTAAATAGCCTCAAATGTACATAAAATCTAATCCCCTAAGCCTCTCATTTCATGTATTAACCCTAAACAGGCCTTGAATTATTTTTGTCATGACGTCCAAAGACATTTTCTCTCTATATTTGACCTTTCCTAATTCATTTATCATCATTTAGTTCAATACAGTGATATAAAAATGTTTTCAGACACCTTTAAAATTTTACACAATTTCAAATATTATAATCAAATATTTGCAGAAAAAATAAACTTTTTTTGTATTTCCTCAGGTGTGGCTGGATCAGATAGACACAAACCAATGCAGGTCATTGTTTCATTTATTGTTATATTGACTGTTTCCAACACATCATACCCTGGATGTGTTTTATTGTCTTGCTGAAATATCCAGTTTTGACCTTGATGGAACAGAGCATGTGCAGAAGGAAGCCTGTGGGTTTCAAAAACAGAACAATACTTGGCAGAGTTCAATGACTGAAGAGTGATTTTTAATGCAATATATCACAAATGCATGAAGTAGACGAAACTTTTTTCCACCACTGAATATATATATATATATATATATATATATATATATATATATATGGTGGTATATTGGGTTGTAACCACTAGATGGCAGTGTTGCAATCCATTTTACACTGTTTGACTAAAGTTTTTTGACTCAGAATTATTGCATAATGTTCTTTCCTCTGGCACGTTTCCATAAAATGTTCCTTCACTTTGCATACATTTATCACAGTGTGTGTGTGTGTGTGTGTGTGTGTGTATACAGGGTGGGGAAGCCAAATTTACAATATTTTGAGGCAGGGATTGAAAGACAGTGTATGACCAATTAGTTTATTGAAAGTCATGAGAATTTATTTGCCACAAGAAAATTGACATAATAGAAAATGTTTTTATTCTATGTGTCCTCCTTCTTTCTCAATAACTGCCTTCACACGCTTCCTGAAACTTGCGCAAGTGTTCCTCAAATATTCGGGTGACGACTTCTCCCATTCTTCTTTAATAGTATCTTCCAGACTTTCTCGTGATAGTTTTGCTCATAGTCATTCTCTTCTTTCCATTATAAACAGTCTTTATGGACACTCCAACTATTTTTGAAATCTCCTTTGGTGTGACGAGTGCATTCAGCAAATCACACACTCTTTGACGTTTGCTTTCCTGATTACTCATATGGGCAAAAGTTTCTGAAAAGGTATGGATAATAGTGTTAGGTATGATTATGACATCAGTATATGTTTGGTTTCAAAACAATTGACGTAGTGCCTGCTGAGAAAAAACAACTAAATGTTCATTGTAAATTTTGCTTCCCCACCCTATAGATAGATAGATGGATGGATGGATGGATGGATGGATGGATGGATGGATGGATGGATGGATGGATGGATGGATGGATGGATGGATGGATGGATGGATGGATGGATGGATGGATGGATAGATACTTTATTGATCCACATCATTTTAGTTCAGGGGCCACATACAGACCAATGTGATCTCAAGTGGGCCAAACCAGTAAATCAATAACATAAAAGCTTATTTTTTTAAAATGTTTTTTTCCTTTATGAGTGATATCCAAAAAAACACTGTCCTTAATTCATTTTTTTGTGCAAGTTATATTCATGCAATTTGCGGGTCAATGGAAAAGTGAGTAGTGTATCTGCTTTGTGAGGTACCATGAAGTAATGGTACTAATGTAAGGAATGATGTTCAAAGGGATAATATGTATGTTGACAGGTGTGTGGATCAGCAATTATGTTGGTCTAAAGTTCCAAAAGTTGTGTTCTAATGTTCTAAAATACATGTTCCTTTTGCATCACGTGTTTTTCTTATACACACACATGCACACACACTTCTTGGATTTTTTTAAATATACAAGCTAAGAGCCAAATACGGTAAGTTCATTAACCTTGATTTTCTGCATGACAATAAACGATTTTTAAAACTTGCACAAGTCTTGTTGCGTCCTCCAATAACACACTAAGGTTGAAAGTATGCATTTCAGAGTATTTCTATGAGAACCCTATAAAGGGTTAACAACATGGGGCAGGTTTGAAAATGGAAAAAAAGGAAGAAAGGAAAAAAAAAAAAGTGAGGGGTGACAAAATGATGCAAAGTATATGCGTGTTTCCTGATTCACCCAAATAAACCTCAACTACATGAGAGCTACACTCAGCAGTTCTGCAACACTAGCGCCCTTTAAACCACGCCTTCACCACTTCAGGTAGAGTCGATTCACATTAAAATCCACACCAATTTATCAACAATCATCCCAGAAAACTGTCAAGTGACAAGTGACATAGAAGAAAACATTCCTGAACACAGTGTAAAAAAGCAGGTGCGATACTGAAAAAGTGCCAAATTCAAAATACAGGGTGTAAAATACATACTATTTTGCATTCAGTATCCTTATACTTATGGATTGGTAGTATTAGTATTAGTAGTGGAAGGGGGATGTTAGGGGGAAGACCTAGAACTATTTTAGTGTATACATCATATTTAACCTTTGCTAAGTGATGAAACACTATTTATTACAATACCACATTCTGCATTCTGCATTAGTCAAAGAAAATCAGACAATTGCTATATTTAATTCATGTAGTACATCAAAGGCTGTTACATCAAAATAAAGAAAAGTGAGCAAAGTGACATTTTTGGGTAAAATTTCATCATTAATTGATCATAAAAACAAATGACTACATCCTACAGCAATATATCAAACTGTAGTTTTTATTGTGAAATCAATGAAAATGACAGTATTTCCAAATTCACTATGGAGTCTCTGAGGGTCCAAATAAGACCCATCTGGTGCCCCCGAAAAGCTACGATTTTTTTTTTTGGCTTTTTATAGAAATTTTACCTGAATTTATTTCAATACATTGATAGTATTATCAGTAGATGCTTTTGGTTGTATGCTCTGTATTAACAATTCACTCCTAATTTCACCCATTGCGTATGATTTTTTTTCCTTTAGTTTATAACATGACCATTAATTTGATTCTTGGGATGGGCGGTTACGATCTCCTAGTGTTCACAGACACTGAGCTCTGTTTCCAAGTTTGGTTTGTAGGCCATTAATCTGCAGCTACATGCAACCCCCATGGGTAAAACCACACTTGGCTTCTCTGGCTGGTCAGAAATCAGCTGGGCCGAGAGATGAAATATCATCGATCCGGAGTAACAATTATCTCTTGAAGGCTAAAAAAAAAAAAAAGAAAGAAAGAGGAAAAAACCCTGGCATTCCCTTGAATACAGATACAGATTCCCTTTCAAATTAAAGACAACTGAAAAATTACAGCCCGGTTTCCTGTCTTGTCTTCTTCATCGCTGCAGTTTATATAAGGTAAACAGTCCCGATAATCTATAGGTTTTTCTCTTGAGAGGGTCGCATGATAGCCATTACAACAGTGTTTTTCAACCTTGGGGTCGGGACCCTACGTGGGGTCACCTGGAATTCAGATGCGGTCTGTTGAGCTGCATTATGTAATAAATTCCCATTATGTAATAAAAGTTCAAAATGTAATAAGAATGTCACGTCATCTTGTAATAAAGCCGCATTATGTAATAAACTGACGCATTTTGTAATAAACTACGTCAACGCATTATATAGTAAATTTTTTCACATTATGTAGTAAGTTACTACAATTTGAAAAATTTATTACAAAATGCACTTGACACATTTTTATTTAAAAAAAAATAATAATAATGACATGGTTCATTATGTATGTGCCAAGGGTGTGATGGTTTAGCTCTCTTTTATATCCAGAAATGTTGGTTACATTGTTAAAGACACTTTCCTGTTTTGTTTTGTTTTTTTTCTCAACTGGCATAGACACCTTATATTGATCAAAATATTCTAATTTGCCTTAAAAAGGTTCTGTTTAGAAATAAAGCCATTTATTGTTCAACATCAGCACTTTCTACTTTGTGTGTGCATGTTGGAGTGTGTGTACTAATTCCAAATGTAATGCTAATAGGTAGGCTATCATTACCGCTACTACAACTACTAATCTGCAGGGCTACTTCAATTAAAGAGAGGGAAAAAAATCTACTTGAGTGTCGTTATTATGTAATGAACCATGTTATTACATTTTCCTGAAAAATAAAAATGTGTCAAGTGCATTTTGTAATAAATTTCTCAAATTGTAATAACTTACTACATAATGCGAAAAAATTTACTACATAATGCACTGAGGTAGTTTATTACAAAATGCGTCAGTTTATTACATAATGCGGCTTTATTACAAGATGACGTGACATTCTTATTACATTTTGAACTTTTATTACATAATGTGGCTCAACAGGGTCGCCTGAAATTTCTAGTAATTGATTAAAAATAAATAAATAAATAAAAATATGTTTTGATGATTCAATATAATTTCCTTACAATTATAATTAAAACACCACACACTTTTCCTAATAAAAATCAACTTCATATAAAATGGAGGATATAATATCTGAGAGGGAATTTCTTGATCGACCTGTGCATGTGACTTTCAAATGTTCATTGTGGTCGGTTTCAGATGCTGCAGCTCTTTCATAATTCATAGTTTGAGTTCTTGCTTGTTCAGTATTAATTGCACTGGTCTACAAGGAAAATGCTTCTAGAATAAAAGTAATGAAATTTTACCACGAGAGTCACTGATAAAGAAAAATCAAGTAAAAAATACTGTTTGGCTGAAGTTTCCAAGATACAGCCTTGGGTCAAAATATGAAATTCAAGAATTAACAAGAGAATGGGTTTGACTCAAAAGGAATATTTGTCTCAGAGCTACAAGATCTACGTCAAAACACTGTCTGCACATTAGAATACATTCACTTTACAGGTTCTATTTAGTGGAAGATTTATAAAACTATTATACAAATGTACATAAACCAATATATATATGTGTGTAATAACACTTAATCATATACCTTGAAAACATCAGCAAACCGGCACTTTTGTCATTTATTTTCCAATTAATCTTATTAAAATACGTAACATTTAGCACATTTAATGTCTGAAGCAAATCATTTCTAAAAAAAATTGTAGACCAGTGTTGTCAGCCTTGTAAATCCAAGCTGGACTGACTGTACATATCCTGACCAAGGAAAATAAAAGTCTCCGGTTGTGCAGTAATCTACACCTGGCTTTACTGCCTCTGTCCATAATAATATATACTACAAACAAAAAGTTAAGGATATTTCTTTTGGGGTTTTTTGGTCTTTTTTTTTGTCATTTTTGCCATTTGTAAATAAAACTGTCTGGTCATTAAAAAAATGTGTTTCAATTCCATTCACATACAAAATAGTAAAAAGCACAGTGCAAGAATCCCAACCGAAAAAATAGACCAAAAATTAAAAATATCCTTAACTTTTTGTTTGTACAGGGTGGGGAAGCAAAATTTACAATGAATATTTAGTTGTTTTTTCTCAGCAGGCACTACGTCAATTGTTTTGAAACCAAACATATATTGATGTCATAATCATACCTAACACTATTATCCATACCTTTTCAGAAACTTTTGCCCATATGAGTAATCAGGAAAGCAAACGTCAAAGAGTGTGTGATTTGCTGAATGCACTCGTCACACCAAAGGAGATTTCAAAAATAGTTGGAGTGTCCATAAAGACTGTTTATAATGGAAAGAAGAGAATGACTATGAGCAAAACTATTACGAGAAAGTCTGGAAGATACTATTAAAGAAGAATGGGAGAAGTTGTCACCCGAATATTTGAGGAACACTTGCGCAAGTTTCAGGAAGCGTGTGAAGGCAGTTATTGAGAAAGGAGGACACATAGAATAAAAACATTTTTTATTATGTAAATTTTCTTGTGGCACATAAATTCTCATGACTTCCACTAAACTAACTGGTCATACACTGTCTTTCAATCCCTGCCTCAAAATATTGGAAATTTTGCTTCCCCACCCTGTAGTGTATATTATATAGACTAAATGTCGTCTAAAATGAACGTTTATTGTCAACATAGTATAGCAAACTACTACATGATCAAAAACAGATACATTTTAGCAAAAAAAAGTCTCCGTTTTGAATGTCTGGGGTCGCCAGAAATTTGTGATGTTAAAATGTAAAATGGTTGGAAACCACTGCATTATAGAATCGGAGAGCTCAGAGTGGGTGAAAGGGAGGGAAAAAGGAAAAAAAAAAACAGGACTGAAGCAATCCTTTTACAGGCATTACTGGAAGCTGAGTTTGACCTTGAATGCATCGCACCTTCAGCGGCACTACTATGACCTCCAGAGGTCCGCTAAAGGGCAGCGATGATAGAGGACACCTGTCTGTTGTTTCACTGGATGCTCTCCTGCTGATGATGGGTGCCAGCTTGGCTAGGCCTTGTCAATACAACTCATATGCTTCATATTTATAACCTCCTCTCCTTTTTACCCTAAGAGCATGCAATGCATTATTTATGCCGCCAAGACGATATATTGAATTCTCCTCTGACACTTCAATAAGATACTGTGTGTTGAACCGAAACAGGGTTATGGTAAACTATAACATCTGTTAAGGAACGTCAAACCTATACTTATGTTTTAATTTGCAAGTAGGGACGCATTATATTGCTGTTTAGAGGATAATAGACCGGTGGGTTGTTTGGTTAATGGTTTACATGTGTGTCCCGAATGTCTATTGCTTCATTGTCTTTTGTCATGTTTAACATTAAAGGTTCATGAATTTTTAATCGTCAGTAGAACAGCGTTTGGGTCGCAGTATTGGGCAAGTGCTATGTTTAGCGCTTGGCTCAGCGAGAGAGAGAGAGAGAAAGAGAGAGAGAGAGAGAGCTGAAGGATTGGAGGGAAGTAATATGACCTTAATGTGTCAGAGCCGAAGACCTCGCCCCGGCTCAGCGCCTGTCAATATTACATCAGAATCAGCAGTTTTTGTAACAGCACGGATCCTCACCACCTGAGTCTGTGCAGCATCAAGTGAAAAGAATGTCCTCGGGTACAGTTTACAAGCACTAAGTCGGATTTGCTGCCGAATAATGATCCAAACAGGATTGCGATGAAATGTATGTCGATAAGCTTTGGACACTTTTACTCGATGTGGATAGAAGTTCTCGTAGCTGGAGTGAATGTGGAAATAACTAGTTGGTTTTTGTCTGGTACGTCAAAGAAAATGTGTAAATGTTAGTAGTAAGAGAGTATCAGAGAAAATATTGTGTTAATGTAAGTTTCTAGCAAGTTTTACTATTATTTACAGGCACCTGGACTGGGACTTCTTGGTGCATTCAAGTACACTTTGTCACCTCATGAATCTGCACTTGAATAATCATGTAATCTTTCATTTTGTGATCATTTCCAACTTAATTATAGAAGCATTTATTTACTTATTATACACTAAAGTCACACACGACATGCATCAATCTGATATGATGAATAGAATGTCGATAAGTTTTGGATACTTCTACTCGGCATGGATAGAACTTCTCGTATCAGGAGTGAATATGGAAACAACCAGTTGGTTTTTGTCTTGTACGTCAAAGTAAACGGGTAAACGTTAGTAATAAGACAGTATCAGAGAAAATATTGTGTTAATGTAAGTTTCTACCAAGTTTTATTATTATTTGCAGGCACATGGACTGGGACTTCTTGGTGCATTCAAGTACACTTTGTCACCTCATGAATCTGCACTTGAATAATCATGTAATCTTTCATTTTGTGATCATTTCCAACTTAATTATAGAAGCATTTATTGACTTATTACACACTAAAGTCACACACGACATGCATCAATCTGATATGATGAATAGTATGTCAATAAGTTTTGGAGACTTTTACTTGATTTGAACAGAACTCACTGCAAAAGTATATGAGGAAACTACTTTGTGGTTTTTGTCTTGTACTCAAAGTAAATGGGTAAATGTTAGTAGTAAGAGAGTATCAGAGCAAATACTCTATTACTGTTGTAAGTTTCTGGCAAGTTTTATTATTATTTACAGGTACTTGGACTGGGACTTCTTGGTGCATTCAAGTGCACCTTGTCACCTCATGAAATCTGCACTTGAATAGTCATGTAATCTTTCATTTTGTGATCATTTCCAAGTTCTTTATGGAAACATTTATTTACCTATTACACACTAAAGTCACACACAACATGCAGCGATCTGATATGACGTGTAGTATGTTGATAAGTTTTGGATAGTTTTACTCGACATGGATGGAACTTCTCGTATCAGAAGTGAATGTGGAAACAACCAGTTGGTTTTTGTCTTGTATGTCAAAGTAAACAGGTAAATAGTAAGACAGTATCAAAGAAAATATTGTGTTCATGTAAGTTTCTACCAAGTTTTATTATTATTTGCAGGCACCTGGACTGGGACTTCTTGGTGCATTCAAATGCATCTTGTCACCTCATGAAATCTGCACTTGAATAGTCATGTAATCTTTCATTTTGTGCTCATTTCCAACTTATTTATAGAAGCATTTATTTACTTATTACACATTAAAGTCACGCATAACATGCATCAATCTGATATGATGTATAGTATGTCGATAAGTTTTGGAGACTTTTACTCGACGTGGATTGAACTTCTTGTAGCAGGAGTGAATGTGGAAACAACCAGTTGATTTTTGCCTTGTATGTCAAAGTAAACTGATAAACGTTAGTAGTAAGAGAGTATCAGAGAAAATACTGTGTTAATGTAACTTTCTACCAAGTTTTATTATTATTTGCAGGCACACGGACTGGGACTTCTTGGTGCATTCAAGTGCACCTTGTCACCTCATGAATCTGCACTTGAATAGTCATGTAATCTTTCATTTTTGTTCTCATTTCCAAGTTATTTATAGAAGCATTTATTTACTTAGTACATACTAAAGTCACACACAACATGCGTCGATTTGATATGATGTATAGGATGTTGCTAAGTTTTAGATACTTTTACTTGCTATTGATAGAACTCAGCAAAAAACAGTCTGTGATTTTAAACTGATAAATGTTTGCAGTAAAGGATACAATTTTGGTGCCATTCACAGGAACAGGGATTTCTTGGTGCATTCAAGTGCACCTTGTAAGCTCTGACACCTATACCTGATTTGTTTTCTTATTTTGCTTCCACCTTCCTTGTTCTTCAGCTACAAAATTAGCAAGTTAAAGTCATAACACCTCCTTCATTTCTACACATGCAGATTTTAAAAAATGTTTTGCCTGATTTTCATTTGTTTACGGATACATTTCTGACAAACATTGGTTTCTATGGTGTTTGCACTTTATTTATTGACATGTGTCAACAGCCTTTCCCAATTAAATAAATAAATATCACTGTTGCTATTAATACAAATAATAGGTTAGCTTAGGTATCTTTAAAGCAGCAAGACACATTAAAAAAACACATAATTGGCGATCAGCTGCAGCTAAGACAGTAAACATGACCTTTCCAATCACCTTAAAAGATTTCATTATAATGAATATACAGAGTGTGAAAACACAGGTGTGATAATATTCTTCAGTTTAATAAAGGGACATGCTGTATCTAGGTTTACTTAGCATCATTAACCCATAAAGACCCACGGCTACTTTTGTGTCCACTCCCAAATAAATTTTTCTCTCTATTTTAAACTTTCTTAAGTGATTTATCATCATTTATTATAACATTATCCTCTGTATTTTAATTTTTTTTCAAAATCAGATATTTCGCTATATTTAACCTATTATAAGGCAAGTAACTATTTTTGGTAATTTCCACATGCATTACAAGACAGTGAAAGCCACAGTTCCAGTGAGGACAGTGAGTCAGCAATCTCAGGTCCAATGTGGTCTACAGGGTCTGTCAGGTCTACCTCTGCATGAACAGTGAGTGTACCTGCTTTGTTAGGTACCATGAAGTAATGGTACTAATGTAAGGAATGATGTTCAAAGGGGTAATGTGGATGTGGACAGGGGTCTGGATCAGCACTTATGTTGGTCTAATGTTCTAAAAGTGATGTTCTAATGTTCTACAATACATATTCCTAGTACCTTACATGTGTTTTTCTTGTGTTTTACACATATAGTTCTTGGATTTTTTTTTTTTGCCACTTACTTGTGAGAAACGAAATTTGATAAGTTCACTAACATTATTAAAAATTTGAAAAATTTCACAAATGTAATACATTCTTTCGTCCTCCAATAACACTCTAAAGTTGTTAAATTTGAATTTCAGAGTATTTGTATGAGTGCCCTATAAAGGGTTAATTTACTGATCATGTAGATGTGTGATTTTTTTTTTGCTATATTTAACATTTCCTAAGTGATTTATCAACATTTATTACACTGGGTTACAAAAAAATGTTTTTTGCAAGTTGTCTAGGTTTTTTCAACTGAATGAGGACCATTTTGCACCGCCAAATCCAAAAATGACATCTATTTTTCCTCAATCAGGTCAGGGTTTTTTGTTAATTTGATATTGAAAAATTTGATCTTCTCACAAAATATAATAATTAATACCAAAATGAGATCGGTAAGCACACTTTATGAAACTTGTGACTTGATTCCTGTTAGGTACAATGGTGTATTCACCGCAGATGTAGCAGAACACGTCAGGCTTATTTTTGCAAGATCTTCTAGTCGAAGCCATTTCATTCACCTGTAATATAAAAAAAAACCATTAATCATAAATTGGCAAAAGTAAAATCTTCAGAACTCGTTTATTGCAAGAAATATGAAAGAATTTTGTATCATATGATGTGAAAATGCCCATAAATGTAAGCAAAAATGTTAAAAAGCCAATATGTAGCATAGTTCAGAAAGCTGACCTGATTGAGCAAAATTAATGTGATTTTTGGATTCAGCACACCAAAATTATCCTAAATCAGCTCAAAAAACTTAAACAATAAATTTATTGTTGACCAGTGTTATAAAATAACCCTCCGTATTTTGCATTTTTCCATTGAAAATCATGTATTTTTCTGTATTTAAGTTACTGATCATATAGATCAGGGGTGTCAAACTCATTCTCCTTCAGGGGCCATATTCAGCCCAATTTGATTTCCAGTGGGCCGGACCAGTAAAATAATAGCATAATAGCGTATAAATCATGATAGCTCCAAATTTTTTAGTGCAAAAAAATAACATTAAATGATGAAACTATTTCTATCCAAAACAAAAAAGATGTGAATAACTGGAGAAAACTGAAATTTCTGAAGAAAAATAAGAACAATTTGACCAACATTATGCCTCAACTTATGATTTATACATATGCATTATGGCTCAGATCTACCAAAGCACAAAATAGGCAGAATATTGTTAAAATTACACTTAATTTGTTCAGACTTTCCAGGTTGTTCATAAATGTTAAGGTTACTGACATTTTATTCTTAAAGGATATCAGAATTTAATTAAATTTAATGTCATATTATTTTTCTCACATTAAACCAAGAAGAAAATTTGGAGTCATTATTTCTAGGTTATTATGCTGTTATTTTTTAGTTTGGTGCCCTTGACTGTTAATATCTTCAGGGTAATTTTTGCATTTTGCACTTCGTAAATTCATCTCGTGGGCCAGATTGGAGCCTTTGGCGGGCCGGTTTTGGCCCCCAGGCCGCATGTTTGACACCTGTGATGTAGATGTTCATAAAAGCTCAGATTAAAGTTTAAAGACTAAAAACAGAGCAAACAAAAGATATATATGATTAACTGAACATAAACCCAGTGTCTCCATCCACTGTTATTGATCCAACTCCATGGGTTTTACTGGTGAATCAATGTTGTAGAAGATGACAGTGTTTCCACGGTAACTACGGAGCCTCTGAACATCCAAATGGGTCATATCTGATGACCATGAAAAGATGACAAACTGCATTTTACACCAATTATTTACATGTATTGATGACATTATTTGCACCGTGTAAAGAGAACTGTAAAACAGACAATTGGTTTTTGGACCTGTTTCCATGGTAACAAAAACACCACAGGGCCTTTGACCAAAGCGTCCAAATGTGACCACATGGGGTGAGAACCAATAAGAGACAACTGTTAGAGTCAAAGAAAGTGACAAAACACTGGTGTTGTTTTCACCACTGGACACAGCTCTAAATGAAAAAAAAAAAGGATTTTGATGCTAAAATGGCAGCGTTTCTTCTACAAGGGTGAGTTCGATTATGAGGCTTATGAAGGTGTACAGTCATTATGGGATGTTATTATCTTTGCTAAGTTGCTGTTGGTTGATCCACGGTTCAGACTAAACTGTGACAGTTCTGACCTTGTTTGGATGTTTACAAACAGATCTGTGTTACTTCTGCAGCAGTTCCCAAATGAATTTTTATCTATATTTAACTTCCCTTAAGGGACTTATCACTTATTGTAATATTATCTTCTGTATTTTGTGTTTTTTCAGTGACAATCAGGTATTTTCCTACATTTAGTTTACTGATCGTGTCGGTGTTTATAAAAGCTAAGAATAAAGTTGATCGTTTTTGCATGCTGCATTATAGTTGTTGCATCATACTCTTAACCCGTAAAGATCCTGTGCTACTTTTGTGGCAGTTCCCACATGAATTTCCCTCTCTATTTAACCTTTCTTAACTGATTTATCCCCATTTATTATAATATTATCCTCTGTATTTTGCATTTCTTCAAGAAAGATAAGGCATTTTCCCATATTTAATTCACTGTTCATATAGATGTTCATAACAGCTCAGATTAAAAAAAGAGAAAAATGAAGAAAAAGTGACTTTTTCAGTGAAATATATCAATAAATGAACATGAACCCAGTGTCTCCACCCACTGTCATTGATCCAACTCCACTGGTTTTACAGGTGAATCAATGTTGTAGAAGATGACAGTGTTTCCATGTTCACTGCAGCTTTAAATAAAATGACCAGTGGGCCATAAATAGCATGCATGACTACAGATCACAACTAAATATGCTAATTTCTATCACTCACGAATGGATTCTTATGTAAATGAACTTCTTAAATATTTTGTCAGTCATGTTATTAGTGTTTCACTGCAGCTGTTGCTAAAGGTTTGACTCATAAAGACCCAGCGCTACTTTTGTGGCAGTTCGCGAATGAATTTTTCTCTATATATACCCTTTAAGTGATTTATCACCATTTATTTTAATATTATCCTCTTCATTTTACATTTCTTCAATAAAAATCTGTAATATAAGTTCAGTCCATTTACGATTTTTACCATTCATAAAAGCTCAGAGTCAAAGGTTATATCAAAAACAGAGAAAACTGAAGAAAAAGTGACTTTTTCAGCAAAATGTATCACTGACTGAACATAAAACAAGTGTCTCCATCCATTGTCATTGACCCAACTCCATGGGTTTTACTGGTGAATCAATGTTGTAGAAGATGACGGTGTTTCCACGGCAACTACGGAGCCTCTGAACGTCCAAATGGGTCTTATTTGAATGACCACGAAAAGACAACAAACTGCATTTTACAACAATTATATACATGTATTGACAGAGGTGGGTAGTAACGCATTACATTTACTCCGTTACATTTACTTAAGTAACTTTTTACATAAATTGTACTTTTAAAAGTACTTTTATTATGACATCCTTTTTACTATTACTCGAGTATATTTATGAAGAAGAAACGCTACTTCTACTCCATTACAATGGTGCACATTCTACTTGTTACTTTTATTTTTGGTCATCTGTTAATAGACGAACCATTTGTTTTGTTTTGTTAGAAAGATTTCCAGCAAAAATTCACATGACTCACATGAGTTCAAGAAATTCGACAGAAGGGGAAGATATGTTAAGATAAAGATATTGAGGCTAACTTGTAAAAGTAAATAGAAAAACATGCACAGTATCTGCCTCCATAAGAACAGACTAGAAATATTGAAGTGATGGAACCAACAAGATATATTTGTAACTAGCCGTAATGTTCCCGTATATATTCTATATATATATATATTTTTTTACATTTCATTTATTAATTGTTTAAAAGAACAATAAATATGTTGTTACTCATGAAGTACTCAGTGCTTGAGTAATTTTTTCATTAAGTACTTTTTTACTTTTACTTGAGTAATTATTTGGATGACTACTTTTTACTTGTACTTGAGTAATATGTTTCTAAAGTAACTGTAATTTTACTTGAGTCTAATTTTTGGCAACTCTACCCACCTCTGTGTATTGATAGGATTAGTGGATCAACAGGTACAGGGTGACACAAAAAAACGGGAACTTTTTAACAATCCAGTAAAACCAAGAGTGAAGGAAGAAAAATATTTTATTCATAGTAATTGAAACCTTAAACCATGCCATTTGAGAAACAATGATGGAATTTTCATTTTTTAAAAATTACTTCCTGTACAGGGTGGGGAAGCAAAATTTACAATGAACATTTAGTTGTTTTTTCTCAACAGGCACTACGTCAATTGTTTTGAAACCAAACATATATTGATGTCATAATCATACCTAACACTATTATCCATACCTTTTCAGAAACTTTTGCCCATATGAGTAATCAGGAAAGCAAACGTCAAAGAGTGTGTGATTTGCTGAATGCACTCGTCACACCAAAGGAGATTTCAAAAATAGTTGGAGTGTCCATAAAGACTGTTTATAATGGAAAGAAGAGAATGACTATGAGCAAAACTATTACGAGGAAGTCTGGAAGATACTATTAAAGAAGAATGGGAGAAGTTGTCACCCGAATATTTGAGGAACACTTGCGCAAGTTTCAGGAAGCGTGTGAAGGCAGTTATTGAGAAAGAAGGAGGACACATAGAATAAAACCACTTTCTATTATGTACATTTTCTTGTGGCAAATAAATTCTCATGACTTTCAATAAACTAATTGGTCATACACTGTCTTTCAATCCCTGCCTCAAAATATTGTAAATTTTGCTTCCCCACCCTGTAGATGGCGTCCTCCTGTACGAATGCATTCTTGAAATCTGCTGTTGAGATTCCTCATTGACCGCTGCAACATCTCAGCTGGGATACTGTGAATTTCATCCTGAATTCTCTGTTTTAACTCATCCAGAGTTCTTGGTCGAGTCGTGTACACTTTACTCTTGAGATAGCCCCACAAGAAAAAATCACAAACGGACAAATCTGGCGATCTAGGGGGCCAGGGAACATTACCGAATCTTGAGATCACACGGTTACCGAACAATTCTCGCACAGCCGCCAATGGTTACCAAAATGGGGGTGTGTTTACTTGCTCAAGGTCACTGTCTCGCAGTGCTGCCACTTGCTCATGTCTGCCAATACGCACTTCAAAAATTCCCGTTTTTCTGGGTCACCCTGTAATTTAAAAAAAAATGAAAATTCCATCATTGTTTCTTAAATGGCATGTTTTAAGGTTTCAATTACTATGAATAAAATATTTTTCTTCCATCACTCTTGGTTTTATTGGATTGTTAAAAAGTTCCCGTTTTTTTGTGTCACCCTGTATTAAAGCTTTCAGATCAGTAGATGGTTTGGGTCTGTTTGGGTCTTTATGGGTTAAACTCTAAAATCATGATACCCGAGAAACATATTTTTACCTCTTATCTCCTAGCCCTACTTTTAACTGTTTCAAGAGCAGCGTTCTGGTGCCCCGGGTTAGACATGAAAACACTGTCAATATAAGATTTATTAGAAACAGGATAAAAAGGTGGGGAAGAAAATAAGTCTGATGATGCGTCTTGACATCTGCAATTCATCATGACCCAGTTATCTCAACCCACATCAAATTGTAGGTAAGATATTACAGTGGAGGTCTAATTTTAGGATGCATTCCGCAGTATATATGAAAGTTTTGACCTTGTTTGAGTTTCATCGCATGTTCTTTTAATGCAGATATTATCTCTGGAAGCAATCACAGTTTTTTATATTCATGGAGCCGGGTAGTATATTCATTTTTAGAGTGACACATATGGACGGATTATGAATGCTAATGGGCTTTTAGATGAGGTCTGAGTTATGCACTGTGTTTCCTCATGCCCCTATCAATCTAATGATATCTTGTTTTAGCAAACACACAACGGCATCGATGGAAATCTTGCAATATTTATATGCACGTAGAATATTTGAGATTTATACAGTGGCTTGTACAGTATCGCGTGTAATAAAAAAAAAGCATGTTCGTTCTTTGTCGAAGCAGACATCAATTTATGTTTAAAACGATTCATGTGTGGAAAAAAAAACAAAACAAAAAAAAACGTTGCAGCATCAACGCTGCTCCCGTGCTAAGTATTAAAACAAATAGCATCTGCTTGTGTTAATACCACCTCCACTGCAGCTGTGTTGATTCGTCATCCCCAGCGAATATAACCCACAACTGTCAGAACTGCTTCATCAAAACAAAACGCATTTGTTTGAGCTCAGACAATCTCGTTTTATTACATATGACATTACAACCCCTTTATAGCTGCCATATGGCAACAAGTTAGTTGCCTTTTAAAATGATTGTGATGTTCTTTATAACATTTTCCCACAGCTGTTGTTCGGGAAAATATTAATAAAACGCCGTGTCCGACTAAAGCTGAGAAAATAAACACAGTTGTCAGCTGTACAGTAGGTATGCCAAGATTATGATGATTGTTTATTCATAATCAGTTCCATCATATATTCATTAGACATGCATGGACTGATCAGTGAGTGGACAGAATTGGCCAGTTTTTTAGCTTGATTGGTCTTGGCTGGTGACCGATATTGGCAACTGATCTGTCACAAAATGAAAATTAATATTATTATTATTTTATAGTTGTTGTTTTTTTTTTTATACTTTATTTTTAACAGATTTTACATTTTATAACAAATAGACAATAAAACAAAAAAGTAAAATCATACGAAAGAAGAGACGTCAACAAGCACAAACAGGGCACTATCAAAACTTAAAATACAACGATAAAGAAGTGGGTCAATGAGTCACAATGTTATCCCATCACAATAAGAGGGCTGAGTTAGTTTGGGTATTGTCCTGTTTCAGTCCATGTTAGATCATTCGGATATATTCTCATGTTGCATCAGATCATGTCCCGTAAACGTGCTGACATAATTACATCCATCATTTTCATAAACATTTGTGCATTTTCCTGGAATGCCTATTTACACTTGTTGATAGTAAGATGTTGAGATATATGTGTATTTCTCATGAGAAAAACAAGGTGTTGTCCTATTGAGGCGTCACATCCTCTGGGATAGATGTCCATTTTAGCCAATAAATAGTAAATTTGTCCAAATTATGGTTCAAGGAGTATTATTATTATTATTATTATTATTATTATTTATAATTTTGCAAGATAATTTTACTAATGATTATATTGTAAGACCTGGCTTTGTGGTCATAGTGTATGAGTGAAGTTCCACTATCATGAAATACATGATGTTAAGGCACTACAAATGTATTTGTTACCTCCACCAAGGAGGTTATGTTTTCATCAGGGTTTGTCTGTTTGTTAGTTAGTTTGTTTGTTTGTCTGTTAGCAAGACAACTTAAAAAGTTATGGAAGAATTTTGATGACATTTTCAGGAAATGTTGATATACTGGCACAAGGATCAAATGATTAAATTTTGGTGGTGAACTGGGGGGGGGGACTACTGAAGACTGGAAGAAGGTGTTATGGACTGATCAAACCTGCAACTGGAAGTCTTCTGTTCAAAGTTGAAATCACAGACTTGTTTACTACGACCACTATCTTCTCTGTGCTTTCAGCTGTTGTCCTGTGAGTCTCCTATCACTCCAGCTGTTGACCGTCATAAACTCTTCTTCTACGTCTTCTGATTCTGTTGTGTCTTTGGGTCTGCCGGACCTCTTCCTGTCAGCATTTCCCCCAGTTTCTGAGTGCATTTGGATGGTGAAGGAAATTGAACTTACTGACACCTTGACTTTCTTGGCAATTTCTCTGGAGGACAGACCTACCCTCCACTTTTAGCTTACCTACAGGCCGTAAGCTATTGTTGTCGTACAGGGGTTGGACAAAATAATGGAAACACCTTAAAAAATCAACAAAATATAATTTAATATGGTGTAGGTCCGCCTTTTGCGGCAGTTACAGCCTCAATTCTCCGAGGTATTGATTCATACAACTTGTGAATTGTTTCCAAAGGAATTTTAAGCCATTCTTCAGTTAGAATACCCTCCAACTCTTTTAGAGACGATGGCGGTGGAAATCGACGTCTTACTTGAATCTCTAAAACTGACCGTAAATGCTCAATAATGTTGAGGTCTGGGGACTGTGCCGGCCATACGAGATGCTCAACTTCATTAGAATGTTCCTCATGCCATTCTTTAACAATTCTAGCTGTATGGATTGGGGCATTATCATCTTGAGGTGAAGGTGTTTCCATTATTTTGTCCAACCCCTGTATGTCGTCGTCTGTCGTCGTCGTCGTCGTCTGTTGTCCGTTACAAAAATTTCAATCGTCTTCTTCTCCGAAACTACAATTCTGATTGACTTCAAACTTGGTATACAGCTTCTTTATGATGATGTCAACAAAAGTTAGTGAAATTATTTGGATCCGGATCTGATTCTGGATTTGGTGCGACTTTGAAAAATGTCCCCATTACAAGAGATAGGAAGTGGATCGATGCAATAACTCAGTAAATAAAAATGATATCCAGAGTAAATTTCTACAGTCCAGCCCTGATGGGGAGATGACCAAAACATAATGGCCACATGCTGATCAGGATCTTCTTCTGGATCCGGAAACTTACAGAAAATTTAACATGGGCTCTTATGGGGAAAACATTTCAATCGTCTTTTTCTCCGAAACTCCAGTTCTGATTGACTTCAAACTTGGTATACAGCTTCTGTATGATGATGTCAACACAAGGTATTGAAATTATTTCGATCCAGATCTGATTCTGGATTTGGTGTGACTTTGAAAAATTTTCCCATTATAAGAGATAGGAAGTGGATTGATCCAATAAATCAGTATCAATGATATCAAGATGGAATTTGAATTTTTTTACAGATCTGATTAGAATATGACCAAAACATGGGCTATTTCTGTAATATAACAAATACACAGAACTGGGTGATAATAAGTGGCATCTGGATACATTTCCCAAAGCTTTGAATTTGGCCGGTTAGCTACAGGGCCATTGGTCCTATTTTTAAGTGTTAAGATGGTTTGTCTCCTCTATTGTTAATTGCCTTTTCCTCGCTATTTTTATAGTAACACGTAACACTTTCTGCAGTCCAATACTGTTCAAATAATGTTCCCAACGGTATGGTACCAAAGTGTGTTCCAACACTGCTTTTATGCAGACAGAGGGGGTTAGAAGGATTCAACAAACGTTGGGACACCTGTAGGAATTGGTAGCACCAACTTTTAAGGCTTGATCAACCTCCATTGCTGCAGAACTGCTTCAAATTGTTAACCCATTTCTTGTTCGCCTTTTTGTATAATTCTGAAATGTACACTATTTTATATATTTATATATTTTATACATTTTTTAACCTTACCTTTTTTTTTTTTTTTTTTTTTTTTTTTTTTTTTACTTCTGGCAGTTCACCGCTTACCTTTGTACCATTTCAAGCTGTTCATTGGACTTGAACTGCTTGATTTTCAATACAAAACTGGAAAAATTGGGGTGTTCTAAAACTTGTGACCGGTAGTGTATATTCAAGTTGAGTTATCAATATATTATAAAAGTAGTTATTTTTACTCATTCTGGCATATTTACATGAGTGTATTTTTTATACAACAATGTTCATAAATGTGCATGGTCCCTATCAGATAGATAGATAGATAGATAGATAGATAGATAGATAGATAGATAGATAGATAGATAGATAGATAGATAGATAGATTAAATAAAATAAATATTTAATGCCTTTGAACAATGTATAAATGCATAGGACCCCTATATTTACATGCATGAGCTGCACATTGTTTCATATCATGTGCACAGTAACACAGACGCTAACATGCAGTCGGCGTGGAAGCCGTGACTGAAGACGACACAAAGAACTAAATTATCAGAGGTGACTTGCCAAGTGGAATGAACAACCCTGCGACGGTGCCAGGCTGCTAAATTGAGCCATCAGTAATTGCTCATCTTTTACTGCTATCGTGTTGACGTAGCAGTCGCATATTAGATAAAGTGGGAAGCGCTGCAAATGACTTGGAATTGGATTGTATTTGTTGAAGAAAAAGAGGGTCTGGGCTGGTAACCCTTTGGATTTGTTTGAATGGGAATGAGAAGGTGCAGTTTTGGAAAATTGTTCTTTAAAATGCAGTCTTTTATTATTATTATTATTATTATTATTATTATTTAACAAAGAATTTTACAAAGAAACGGTTGTGTGTGCTGATAATTTAAGTTAAAGAAAATAGGAATTGGCAGGTCAGTTAAGTGAAATAAAAAAAAAAAATTAAAAAAAAAGGTGAGTGAAGTTATTACGATGTGATTGCACCTAGATGAGCATCCACCTCGTATTTGTGATGCACTTCCCAGCCTTGACAAGCGGCGAGATCCCAGAGCACTCTGTAAATTGGACAATCAGTAATGGTATTTGATGGCATTAAGAGTGGAGATGAAAGGAAGGGCACTTCAGTTATCAACAGGATAATGGGGCTGCTGCCTTGCACTTTGTGTCCAATGAAATGGGACTCGGTTAATTATCCTTGCCATTAATTAGGCCATCCCATCAAGGAGAAAAGGGTTACTCTTCATTGACAATATACGGTATTATATTGAATTATTGGCCCTAAGAAAAGTTGTTTTGTGTGTGTATGTGTGTATGTCTTAGTATTCGGGCTGGTGTGTCAGCAAGAAAGGACAGATCATAAAAAAAAAATTTAAAAATAAAAACAAGAAAAGCACTCAGACCTCCACCAAGAGAGATCTGCCCCCCCCCGCTTCATTTTGTTCATTATTTTCTTCATTTTTCTTCATTTTGTTTTATATTTTCTTCATTTTTCTTCATTTTGTTTTTATACAATTTTTTCATTTTTCTTCATTTTGTTCATTGTTTCCTTCATTTTTCTTCATTGTGTTTTATATTCATTTTTGTTCACTTTGTTCAATATTTTCTTCATTTTTGGTCATTTTGTTTTCATATTTTCTTCATTTGTGTTCATTTAATTTTTATATTTTCTTCATTTTTGTCCATTTTTGTTCATTATTTCCTTCATTTGTGTTCATTTAACTTGTATATTTTCTTCATTTTTGTGCATTTTGTTCATTAGTTTCTTCATTTGTGTTCATTTAATTTTTATATTTTCTTCATTTTTGTGCATTTTGTTCATTATTTCCTTCATTTGTGTTCATTCTGATGCTGTGAATCCACTCCTCCTACTGACTGGACCAACCCCCCCCCCCCCCCCCCCCCCCCCCCCTCCCAATCACCACCAAAATTTAATCATTTCTTCCTTGTGCCAGTATCAACATTTCCTGAAAATTTCATGAAAATCCATCCACAACTTTTTGAGTTATCTTGCTAACAAACAAACAAACACGCACACACGCACACAAAGCAAAGCAATCACAATACACCCTGGCGGAGGTAAAAAAAAAAAAAAAAAAAAAAGAACAAATCTGAGTCTGCACTTACTGTTGCATGTCATACTGAAAACAGCATCGGCCTGAGGGGAGGCCTGCAGTAAACTGAGAATTGGCAAAATGGATCACCGTTCAGAGTCTTTACCTGCTTTTTTAGCCCAAACTGAAACAACATAACTGTCAGACTGTTTTTATTTTAGGGGGTTTTATCTTATTTTGTTGGGTTGTTTTTTTTCCTCCATGACAGTCGATGTCACTGGCTTTTCGCTGGATTCACACTGGGACCCATATTTTCCCATGATCATTAAGTCACAACCTACAGTTATACAGAGTTGAACTCCTGCCCCTTCTGGTGAACTCCATGAGACCTGAACTGCAGGCAATGGCAAGAAACTTTTCAGTATCACTTATACAGTTGCAGAAAAAAAATTATTAGATCACCCTTGTTTTCTTCAATTTCTTGTTCATTTTAATGCCTGGTACAATAAAGGTACATTTGTTCGGACAAATCTTATAAAAACAGCAAAAGTAGCTCATCAGAGTTTAATTTTAGAGCTGATATCTATCCATTTTCCATGGTTTTCTTGATAATAACCAAAATCACATTTAATAGCTATGGCATTGTACTGACAAAAACAGTGCTTTTAGGCATTCCATGTTTTCTTTTCTGTCTGTTTTAGTCACATGATACACACAGGAGTTAGTACTTGATTGCATAACCATTGTTTTTGATGACTTTTAATGGTCTAATAATTTCTTCTTAGGACCAATGACCCTGTATATGTATTCTATCAAGAATCAAAAACAAGTTGAATTTGTAAGGTTGTCAGGATCTGCCACTATGTTAGAGTCCTGTGATGCAGAAGATCAATCTCCAAATAGAAGTGGGTGGTACTTTCACTGGAGGAGAACTCAACTAATTAACCCAGTGAAGCTTGAACCATTAAATCATTGACAGAAAATTCCAGTTGTTTGAAACTGGAGCCTTTACTAGTCCTTCTGAACAACCAAACCAAATGTTTTCAAATATCAATTTCCATGTATGAGTTTCAATTTTGTATCATATTTGATACATCGGGTCTCAATGCTCAAATATTATTTTTGAACAAACAAAAACAATATAACACAAATATGTCTAACAAATTGGTAATTCCTTTTCAAAATTGGCAAAGTTCTGCCTCCTTCCTCATTAATGACAATCTTGTAGTGTCACTGGAAAGGCCTCTGGTGAACGAATTTGTTCCCCCCGGTGGATTATCTGTGTATTGCATGTATCGAATTGTAGACATCAGGTTTTTCAAGAAAAAAAGAATCACACTGATCATGTAGAGGGCTTCAAAACTCATGTATCAAATATGATATGTTTGTCATTATAGGGTTAAATAAAAGTCCATATATGACTTCCTATCACTACTTGATAGTAACTATATTAATATCTGTAACCATTTCCATGTTATAAGCTATCAAAATATGGCCCACTATAAGTAAAGGCAAACATTTAAAAAACCTAAAAATACATAAAATTTTTTTAAAGCTGACTGCAGATTGAAGACATTGTCCCAAGGACACTACATAAAAAAATGTGAAATGAATCTGACCGGTATTTTCGGAGAAGATTGCTGAAATCTAGACTTTGATGAACATGAGTTTGATCCTTCAAGGCCACTAACGGTCAAAGATCATGGACCCAAATGAAAGTCCATATATGACTTCCTATCAGTACTCAATAGTAACTATACTGATATCTCGAACCATTTCCATGTTATAAACCATCGAAATATGTCCCGTTATAAGTAAAGGCAAATTTTTAATATTTCAAAAATTCATTAAAAACAAAAGGAAAAAAATTGAAATTTCTCAAAACTGTGAACAAACTTTGTAGACATTATTCAAAGGAAGCTACTTTTTTATATAATGAATCCATCCAGTAGTTTTGTTAGAGCAGATGTTTGAAGAAATTCCTCAAGATGATGATGACGACAAAGATGAAGAAGATGACGTCTGACACAGCGCCTTCACATTAGCTCATAACCTATGGGCTGTTGAGCTAAAGATCACAGTTTATGGTAGAGATAGTTTAGTGAGGTGCATTTTTTTTTTTTTTTTTGCGAAATTGCTGAATGGACTGCATCTCTCATTTCACATAATACATGTCACAAACACCAAAATGGCAGTTATTTTGACATATTTAACTTGTGTCATCGAAATCAAAGTGAAAAGTGTGAAAATAGATAAAAATCACCGCAATTCTGGTTGTGATGAAGCTGCAGAAACATCTCTGGCAACTATGAACAGGTGTGTAGTCTTTTTATTTATTTATTTTCACAGATTTCAACAGTTTTACCACTGACTGCAACCTTGTTGATCTGTAAAATCATCTTCTAAATCATCTGTGTAAAACGTGAGTAAATCAAACAGGATTCAGAACTTTACTCGTACTATTGACGGAAATTCAATTCCATTTTTCTCCCCAAATGAGGTCCTTTGGGTGCAACTGGAAGGGGCGGGACTTCTCTTCTCTGTAGAATTAAAACCACATTAATTCATCTTTTCCGAGCTGTACAATATTATCATGAAATAAATCTGCATATTTCCATCCCCGCATTCAGAGCACATTAGTCTAATAATGTGCAGAATAGAATGAGTGTCTGAAATTATGCTTTTACATGCATCTCACTATAAAATGCTGTATACTGTATATATTTACATAATTATGCATGGGAGGATGTTGGAATGTGGTTATGCCCCTACTATGTTCTTTTATTTGAAACTGATAAACAGACAATATTTATACAGATGTCACAGAAGTGAAAATAAGCAAAGAAAGTACAATGGAATGGAAGGGAAGGGAAGAAAATGAAAAAAGAAAAAGGAATGAAAGAGAAGAAAATGAAAGAAAAAGGAATGAATGAAAAAAATGAAAGAAAAAGGAATGAAAAAAGAAAATGAAAGAAAAAGGAATGAATAAAAAGGAAAAAGGAATGTAAGAAAGGCAAAATGAAAGAAAAAGGAATGAAAGGAAAGAAAATGAAAGGAAAGAAAAAGGAATGTAAGAAAAGAAAATGAAAGAAAAGCAAAAGGAGTGAAAGAAAAGAAAATGAAAGACAAAGGAATGAATAAAAAATGAAAGGAAAAGGAAATGAAAGAAAAAGGAATGAAAGAAAAGAAAACAAAAGAAAAGAAAATGAAAGAAAAGAAAAAGGAATGAAAGAAAAGCAAAATAAGTGAAAGAAAAGAAAACAAAAGAAAAACAAATGAATGAATAGAAAATGAAAGGAAAAGGAATGAAAGGAAAGGAAATGAAAGAAAAAGAAATGAAAGAAAAGAAAATGAAAGAAAAGAAAAAGGAATGAAAGAATAGAAAATGAAAGAAAAGAAAAAGGAGTGACAGAAAAGAAAATGAAGGAAAAAGGAATTAATGAAACGAAAACGAAAGGAAAAAGGAATAAAAGGAAAGGAAAGGAAATGAAAGAAAAAAGAATGAAAGAAAAAAATGAAAGAAAAGAAAAAGGAATGAAAGAAAAGCATAGAAAGCATGGACAAAGAAAAAGGAATGAGACAAACATTAAAGAGTCAATAAGAAAAAAGAAAATAAAGGAAAATCAGAGATGAAGAAAGAGGGAAAATAAGAAACAGAAAATAAGAGACAACAGAAAAAACATGAGAAAAAGAAAATGAAAAGAAAAAACAGAAAATGAAAGAAAAGAGATGGAAAGAGACAGAAGCGAAAAAGACAAGCGATGATAAATCAACAGAAAATGTAAAAAAAGAAAGAGAAGAAAGAAAGAAAAGAGCTAAGCTAAAAGAGAAAAAAAAAGCAGTATCAAAAACAAGAGAAAGATAAAATAAAATGAAAGAAACGAAAACAAAAAGAAGAGAATAGAGGTAAAAACAAAAGGCATGTGAGGTCTATATAGAGGTCACATTAAACCCACTCAGATGTGACTTGGTGTGAGTGGATGAATGCTGACAGCTTCCTTGGCCTCAGCAGTATATTTTAGATTTTGGACGCTGTATGTCAACATTATCCAGGTTTCCTTCCCTTCCGTTTCCAAACTTTACTCGTCTGCACCCGAACGTATGTGACGTGACCTCAGATAACCTGCTTATGTGAACATACGAGGGAAGGCCTTCTTTATGCTGATCTGTCAGACGCTGCCCACCCTCAGTTGGACACGCTGCAGTTTATTTGCTGTGATTTCTGAACTCAGCGCATATAGAAGCATATCTATCTGAACACGTGCAAAAAGTGGCTAAAATTTACTTAGGGGGTCAAATGAGTGTCCATTTTTGTCAAAAAAAAAAGTTGTAAGAAATGCATAGAACTGTGTTGAAATAATGCTAATCCATTTGTGCACAGACTACTGATATTATTTGACAGTGGAAGCTCTATTTTCAGAAATACTGGATTTTGAATAGCACATGTATGTGAAAACTTTTGCTGGTGGACGGACGTGACATTACCCATGATGCTCTGGTCAGTACCAGTACTTTACTAGTAATAAACTTATATATACTGAACAACAAAAGAAACGCAAGTATGTTTCGGTATGGGTTTATATGGGAGTTTTATTATTATTATTATTATTATTATTATTATTATTATTATTATTTATATATTACTCTTGCTGTCCTTGTAGCACTGAGTTGACGGTCACGGAGATGGGCCAAGCGAATATGGCGATCCTGATTACGGGTGGTCACATTTGGTCTTCCGGATCTTGGTCTGTCCCGAGTGGTCCCTGTGTCACGGAATCGTGTCCTCAGCCTACTGATGATGGACTCGTACACTTGCAGACGTCTGGCAACGTTGCAAGCCGTTAAACCAGCATCAAGCATACCAATGGCGCGTTCTCTCAGATTATCGTTAAGGCGAGGCATCGTGGTAATGCAGTAACTTTTGAATCTTACCATTTCTTTTTATAGCCCCCGGAAAAACAAAGGGAATTGCCACTCCCATTTGTTGCTCCCACTACCATATCACTCAAAACGTACCGCACCTCTGATACTTTGTACACGTGCTCAACACCACTCGTGGTCGTGTTTGCCTGCAAACACACGCTCCAATGGTTACAACTCACTTATTGTAATGTGTATGTCAGTTGACAACTCAACAAGACAGCTGAACTCTTGCCTAAATTAACGACCAAAACTTGTGTTTCTTTTGTTGTTCAGTATACATACAAATGCTAATTCTCCTCTTATTCATAAATGTTAGTATTGTGGATCTAAAACAATAACAGCTGACACAAAAACACTAAATGTGGCAGTGGACGGATGTGACATGGTTGTTACAGATCCCATCACACTGATGCTCTGCAGCCATGTCACCGTTTACACTAATGATCCCTGCGCAAAAACTAGGATCAGAATTATTTATTGTATAGTTTATCATCATACTAAAGAGTAAATAACAATACAGAATTGTTATTTCTTTATAAAAATGCTTATTATTAGAAAACTGTTGATTTAAAAAGTGACGTGTGACATTCTTAAGCCTTTCATGCATGAATTATGAGAACCTTAATCAAGATTTTTTTTTCCTGAGTGTTTTTATTCCTCTTTAGGCATGAAAAAAAAACAATGTGATTGATTTTTTTTTTTTTTTTTTTTTAAATCAACCTGTTTTTTATGGAGTTACAAAAATGTCCACTCAGCTACACCATGAATTTTATTCTTGAAGCAAAGAAACATGTATTTAAAACCCAATATCATAAAGTGATATGAAAATAGTGAAATGAAACCATGTTTAACCCTCTGGTATCCGGGTGCACCTTTTAGGCACACTTTGCACTTCCTGTTAAAAAAACTTCATATAATTTGTCACAATTTAAATAAGGTTAGAATTCAAAAGTTGTTCATTTTTGCATGATCTTTAAAATTCCGGTCACCAACTAAAATGTGCACATTGTAAACAAAAGAAAATTACAAGACTAGCATCTGTCTGCCAAGTGTGCCTAAAACGCACTATTTCTTCCATTTGATATGTATGATTAGGGCTGACCTTGATTTACAAAAATAAAATCAAATTAGAGCAGAAAAATAAATCAATATATAATATTTAATAGTTTGATTTATAGGTGTGCATTTTACGCACACTTGGTGACAGATGCTAGTATTTTTGAACATTTGACCTAGCGCCAAAAATAATAATGCAAATTAATCAATGTCGGAGTTAATTATTGACATATGCCAGGATGAAAAAATCAAATAATGTGTGATCCACTTTTTATGTAGTATATTGAAAAAAATATTTTTGTGTGTTTTTTGCATCCAAAAAAATGGTTTGTTTACAATACAAACATGGCATTTAAAGGGTTAAAAAATGTAACAGTTATTGAGTATTTGGTATTTTTACTTACGACTCAAGTTGATGAAACAGAAAAAGTGTAAAAGAATTAAAAACAAACTGTATGAAAAATTTTTTGACATTATTCCACAAGTGTGCCAAAAAGGCACACTTGGTGCTTAGTAAGGGCCAGCTGGACGGGATACCGGAGGGTTAATGCAGCTAATCTGATGTTTTCTCACATTTTAACATATTCTAATACTAGTTATTACTCACTTCATGGAGATAATATGCAAAAAATAAATATTAACAATTGATTTTCACTCAAGAACCAATCAAGAACAGCAAATTTACAATAATGGTATGAATTGCAGTTTATGAGATGATGCATAAGTGTCCACTGTGTTGGTTGATATGGAACTAAAACAACAAAACCCATGAATATACAAGAGAACAGCTGCAGAAGAACTGTCCACTGGAGTGACCACTATGCATGAAAGGGTTAATGTATGTATTGGCGTAACATAAGCAGGATGGATCAGCACCATACTCCATATTGAACCTGTAAAAATAAAACATATGATATGTAGTATATAATCTTGTAAGAAAAATTGGGGAATCTAAAAGAATAGAATATTTGTTTTTCAGGTAAATTCAGTTCAAATATAACTTGGCCATTTGTGACATGAAAATATCGCATTAATTGCGATGAAATTGGACATTTTTGAGCTGAAAACATAGTTCATATGACCATCAACATGTTGAACAGAACTGAAATCCTGTACATTTAAATAAATTGCATTTACTAACACAAAGTTCCTTTGGGGATTCACTTATATTGATTTCTTATGCACAAAGACAGAAATAAGACCTCTAAGCAAATTTTAGCCGACAAGACGTCAGCGTTTAACCCTTTAACCCCTGATGTGTCTGTGGTGAGCGTTTTGAATGTATGATTTATTTTACATATTCATAAAAATTAAACCGTTTGCTCAATAAGGAATATTTTGAAATGCGCTCAGAGAATTGACTTTGTTTTTCTTCCATAGACATCTGAGCATGCTCAGTGCATCCCCTGCCGTTTGTGGAATGGGGGGCAAAACACAAAGCGGTGAGACCGAATTGCTATAAAAATAGACAATTTGAGCTTTTTAAAAAAAAAAAAAAAAAAAAAAAAAAAAAAAACAGTTTTCCTTGTGTTTTGTTTTTACTGTTGTTTCCAGTGTTGTTATGATTTTCATTTATTCGTTGTTGTTTTTTTTTGTTTTTTTCACTGTTTTTACTGAGTTTTACCAAGTTCAACCAAAGGGGAGGCAAGAGGTATTGTTTTTGGTTTGGTTTGCTAGTTTGTTTTTTTACACTATAGCAGCAAATGTATTGGTTGAATTCATACCAGATTTGGTTTATAGATTGCCAGTGACCCAGAATAGATGTGATTACATTTTGGGAATAGTAGGTCAAAGTTCAAATTTTTTATGAATTAAAAAGAAAAAATTTCCCCACTCTCTTATAATGGGCAAAATTTCAAATGTCTGCAGCAGCAAAACTACTGGGTGAATTCATACCAAATTGGGTTTATAGATTGTTAGTCATCCAGAATAGACTTGATTACATTTTTGGCAAAGTAGGTCAAAGTTCAAATATTTTATGAATTTTTAAAATCTTTTTTTCCCCCATTTACTTATAATGGGTGAAATTTCAAATGTCTGTAGCAGCAAAACTACTGAATGAATTCTTACCAAATTGAGTTTATAGATTGTTAGTGACCCAGAATAGATGTGATTACATTTTAGGAAAAGTAGATCAACGCTCAAATTTTTTATGAATTTTTAAAATAGTTTTTTTCCCCATTCACTTATAATAGGCACAATTTCAAATGCCTGTAGCAGCAAAACCCTTGGATGAATTCATACCACATTTGGATTACAGATTGCTAGTGACCCAGAATAGATGCCATTACATTTTGGGAAAAGTAGGTCCAAGTTCAAATTTTTTATGAATTTTTTAAAATACGTTTTTTCTCCCATTTACTTAAAATGGGCGAAATCTCACGTCTATAAAAACATACATTTTGTGTCAATTTACTTCAAAGTCTGTACATATATAGAGGCAATTGATATGCTGAAATCAGCACATGCATAGACATGATGACATCAGCAGGATCGATGCCAAAATAAGTTACAATACGTGCGAGGGGTGGAGTTTGTTTTGCCTGGCACCACTAGTTATTCATTTCAGATCAGCATGACATCAGTGTTCACTCTTGTTTGTTTTGTGTCCTCTGAACAAATGCATGTGGATTCATTTTTCATATCCATCCAATCTCCTTAACAAGTTACCACCAGGCCCCGGCTGAACAAACGTACCACTGCTAGGACGCCATTGTTCTGTCCTCAACATGGGCTGAAATGTTTAATTGCATGAACGTGTTTCAACAATCGCCTTTTTTTTTTTTGCGTGAAGCTGCGAGCAGATGCTGTGCACATCCCAGATCGTTTACCCACACAACAATAGGGCGCATCAACAAGTTGTTTATCTTGATGGCAATTTCAATGTGTGCTGCTCCTTCTGAAATGTATTAACATCCTGTTGCTGCAGTTCTTTGTCTAACAGATACCTCACGCTGTTCCTTTTCCTTCTTTTAATCCCTCTGAAATGTATTATTTGTAAAAAAAAAAAAAAAAAAAAATGTTTGTAACTCTGGTGCTCAAGCCCAGTCTCAGAACAGAATAATTCACCTGCGGAAGTCAATGCATCTGTTTTAAACTAAGTACTACTAGTGTTTCATGTATTTTTGGTGGCACAAAACCTTATGACTTAATGTCAAAGGGGCAGATCAAGTGAACATCAGTGTCAAAAAATTTAAGTTTCGCCAATTATTTCTCAAATAGGCTTATTTTTTAGCTTAAGAACTCTATTTTATGGAACTGTTTACAAAATTTCAGTATCACTTGTAGGAAAAAAAAAGACATAAAGATATAATCAATGTAAAATTAAACCTAAAAAGGACTAAAATATGTAAATGCACAATTAACTTTAATGATAATATTATATGTAATTTACTTGAATGAATATTATTTATAATTTATATTAATATCTTGCTTGTATAAGTGACATTTTAAGTCTGTGAATCTTTAGGAACTAATTATTCAACAGTACAACAATATAGAAAGTAGAGCCCGACCGGTTATAGCGTTTCACCAATTAATCAACATCGGCCAATATGTAGCTGATATATTAACTTTTTTTGCTGCGCGGAGATTCTGTCGCTCACTGCTCCTGTCCGTGTGTGTGTGTGTGTGAGACACGGAGAGTCAGACGAACAGTAAAGTGAGTTAGTTTCACCTTCACTCCTGCTCGGAGGAAGACACATCAAAATTTGTGAGTGAAAACATAATTGTGTGGTCAGTAATATTTTTTGCTCTAATTATTTTTGTGATTGCATAGTTTGCATTTGAAAGTTGTATAAATTATATTTGTCAGATAAACACAGATTTATGCAGCTGTTAATCCACCTGTTCACAATTATCTGATAAAAGTTTACTATATCCTGTGTAGATCAGTGTTCTTATTTCATATATCGGCCAATATACCGGTTATCGGCCAATATCAGATATCATCCAATATATTGGACATCGGCTTTTTTTAGCCCCCAATATCGGTATCGGCCCCAAAAATCCCAAATCGGTCGGGCTCTAATCGAAAGGTTATGTACAATCTAGTTATTTGTAAAATATGCTCTGTTATTAGCTCTATATATCATTGCAGTTGTAATATGTATGTTAAATAAATGTTTATAGACAGACAGACAGACAGATAGATAGATACTTTATTAATCCCGAGGGAATTTGCATATTTGTAGTGTTTTAGTTCCAGCAAAGTCTTGAACAAAGGTCCAAACTGCTGTCCCCGTTTCACTACTTATTTGTCTTCATAAAAAATGTATCATTTAAATATCATTTTTATCCAATATTTATCACAATTGTAGTTTAACATCATCGCTAAAGCCCTATGTTTCATTTAGTATCAGTTTCGTATGAGAACAGCATGTTTTGTACATTTGCGTAAAGTGAAAAACATGTTCATTTTGAGTCCCCGTGTCACACAGCAGTTATTTAATTATTTTAACCCCTACATTTTATTTCTGTAAATTGTAACATATGTCATGTGAAATTACTAACTGACACCTATTCATACATGTATTAAACATGGAGATAAGTTATTTAGTTTAAACACAGAGGACTATTGAACAGGAAATGTGTCCCTGTGTCACCACTTGATCTGGCCCCAAAGACCCTCCTGAGGATACGTCATTACCTGTCATCAGTTCCACACTCAGCAAGACTGCGAATAATGAGCTTAAAAAAAAAAAAAAAGGCTGTTTCACGGTCGATCTGCTCTCATAAATCTTTCCTCTGTCATTCCAAATAAATTAACACAAGTGGAGAAAACGCTGTCTGTTCTAACACCTGCTGTCTGCTCTCAGTGGCACCTCCTCTTGGTCAAATTGTGTCATAGTCCTGACAGGGAAGCATGGGTTAAACCAGTCTTTCTCAAATACGTGTACCCCCAGGGGTACTTCGAAGAAGCCCAGGGGGTACTGAAAATTTTTTGGGAAGAATACATGGAATAAGTCAAGATGTACTGAATACAAAAAAAAAAAAAAAAAAAAGAGAGAATTAATGCTGAAATATAAAACACAATAAATACATTCATATAAAAAATTCACACTCCTGACCTTATTTCATTTCAGTATTTTTAAAAACTCGGAGATCCCCCCCAAGCTTTGATAGCATTTTAAGAACATTTCTATTTTTGTATTATTCAAGATGAGTTTATTTGAGTAATTAAGTCATTATTTTTTTTGTTGATGAAAGGTTCATTTATTCATTCATGACCAATTTATTTATTTTTTATATAAATGAAAGAGGGCATTTTTCAGTTTATATTTTACAAAATTTAATTATAAAGATTTGATATTTTAATATATTATAGTTAAGTATTTCTTGCTTGTTTACGAAGTTTTGAAAATAAACTTACTTATTTATTTATTCATTTTTTACAGGGGGTTCTCCACTGTAAAAACTTTGACAACCACTGGGTTAAGGCATGGTTTTAGGTACAAGTAACAATAAATCAACAACTATGAACCTTAGTAAATTATGTTGCATGGGTCATTTAAATACTTTGTCCCAAAATTTGTGCTCAGAAAGGAAAACACCAATGAAGAGATGCGATTAGACAGGATGCAATAGTATCTGTGCATTCCTAGTGCTAATTTTGCACTGCACTCCTTTAGTAAAATGAGGGATAATGTCACTAAATCTGCCTATTTGTGCTTTCTTTTTTGTATTTTTACCTCCGCCAAGGAGGTTATGTTTTTGCCAGGGTTTGTTTGTCTGTCTGTCTGTCTGTCTGTTTGTCTGTCTGTTAGTGTGCAACATAACTCAAAAAGTTATGGACAGATTTGGATGAAATTTTCAGGGTTTGTTGGAAATGGGATAAGGAAGAAATGATTAAATTTTGGTGGTGATCGGGGGTGGGGGGGGCCACTGATCGTTAGTGTGCAACATAACTCAAAAAGTTACAGACAGATTTGGATGAAATTTTCAGGGTTTGTTGGAAATGGGATGAGGAAGAAATGATTAAATTTTGGTGGTGATCGGGGGTGGGGGGGCCCATGGGGGGGGGCCACTGATCGTTAGTGTGCAACATAACTCAAAAACTTATGGACAGATTTGGATGAAATTTTCAGGGTTTGTTGGAAATGGGATGAGGAAGAAATGATTAAATTTTGGTGGTGATTGGGGGTGGGGGGGCCCACGGGGGGGGGGCACTGATCAGCCTTGGCGGAGGTCTGTGCTCTCCGAGTGCTTCTAGTTTTAAATAATTTACATCCATCTGAGACCCAGTAAATAAAAGTTTGGGGTTTTTACATTAAATTAATGCCTTGATTGACAACTGTATGATGTAATTTTTTCTTTTAAATTTTACCCCGCCCCCCAAAGGGAAGGCAAGGAGTATTGTTTTTGGTTTGGTTTCTTTGTTTGTTAACACTCTAGCAGCAAAACTATTAGTTGAATTTATACCAAATTTGGTTTATAGATTGCCAGAGACCCAGAATATATGTCAATATATTTTGGGAAAAGTAGGTCAAAATTAAATTTTTTAATGAATTTTTCAAATCCTTTTATTCCCACATTTACTTATAATGGGTGAAATTTCACATGTATGTTGCAGGAACACTATTCGTTGAATTTGTACTAAATTTGGTTTATAGATTGCCAGCGACCCAGAATAGACATGATTACATTTTGGGAAAAGTAGGTCAAAGCTCAAATTTTTTATGAATTTTTAAAATCTTCCCATTTACTTATAATGGGTGAAATAAATGTGAGGGGCGGGGTTTGTTGTGCCTGGCATCACTTGTTATTTAATGAAATGTACGTACTTTGCCGTGAACATTTATTATTTATTCTTTTTAAGTAAAGCTGTGAAACTTTTGTGCACAACAGAGGACAAAAATGCATTGTTGGGTCTCAGACGGATATAAGGAGGATTTAGTGGGTTAATAATCAGCACTTGTGCTCTGATTGTGAACATGCAGAAATAGACTGGTTTAGAAAACAAACAAGCTGCTGCTGTTCCGTTGCTCTTCAGTGGCGTAGCTGCTAAATGCCTGTTTATGGTCGATACATGAGTGATTCTGAGCAGATGTCTGGGATCTGTTACCGATCTGTAGCATCCCACCAGCAACCGAGGGCTGAAATATTTATGAATATATACAGATGCACAAGCGGAACGTTGACCCCAGCAACACAGCACTGTGGGTTAAACTGCTTGATTAGATGTTTGCTCTGAAAAAGCGCCGACTAGACACTACAACTGGAGCATCGAGTGAGTCTCAGCAGGGGTGTCAAACTCATTTTAGTTCAGGGGCCACATACAGCCCAGTTGGATCTGAAGTGGGCTGGACCAGTAAGAGAAGAGCATAAAGACGTAACTCCAAATTTTTCCTTTTTATTTTAGTGCACAAAAGAAAAGTGCCTCAGCTTCCCATTTATACATGTGCATTACAACTTACAGATCATAGTGGATTTACAAAGACACAAAACATTTAGTAAAAAGCAGAATATTGTGAATATATTAAAATACAAGTGGTGCCAGGCACAATAAACCCCGCCCCTCACATGTATTGTAGTTTATTTTGGCATCGATCCAGCTGATGTCATCATGTCTATGGATGTGCTGATGTCAGCATGTCAATTGTCTCTATATATGTGGCAAGCTTAATATAAATTGAAACAAAATTGACGTTTTTATAGACATGAAATTTCACCCATTATAAGTAAATGGGAGGAAAAAAATATGTAAAAAATTCATTAAAAATTTTGAACATTGACCTACTTTTCCCAAAATGTAATCACATCTATTCTGGTTCACTGGCAATCTATAAACCCAATTTGGTATGAATTCAACCAATAGTTTTGCTGCAAAAGTGTTAACAATCAGACAAACAAACCAAACCAAAAACAATACCCCTTGCCTTCCCTTTGGGGGGCGGGGCAATAAATTCCGCTCACTTTTCTTAAAAAATGTCATATTGTTCACAGTTGTTTAAATTATTCACGTTTTCTAAAAGGAGACTTTGTATATGCAAACATGTTCATCATGTAATTTTACTTTTTTCACTGTAACAGAAAGTAAAAAAGTGGTGCCAGGCACAACAAACCCCACCCCTCGCTTGTATTGTATCTTATTTTGGCATCGATCCAGCTGATATCATCATGTCAATGTGTGTGCTGATGTCAGCACATCAATTGCCTCTATATATGTGCCAAGTTTGAAGTAAATTAAAACAAAATTGATGTTTTTATAGACATGTGAAATTTTGTCCGTTATAAGTAAATGGGAGGAAAAAAATATGTAAGAAATTCATAAAAAAATTTGAACTTCGACCTACTGTTTCCAAAGTGTAATCACATCTATTCTGGTTCACTGGCAATCTATAAACCCAATTTGGTATGAATTCAACCAATAGTTTTGCTGCTACAGTGTGCACAAACAAACAAAGAAACAAACTGAACCAAAAACAATACCTCTTGCCTCCCATTCAGGGGGTGAGGTAATAAATTCCACTTACTTTTCTTCAAAAATGTCAGGTTGTTCACAGTTGTTTAGAGTATTTATGTTTTGTAAAATGAGACTTTGTAAATGTAAACATGTTCATCATGTAATTTTACTTTTTTCACAATTAAAAAAATTAAAAAAAAAAAAAAAAAAAAAAGTGGTGCCAGGCACAACAAACCCCGCCCCTCACACATATTGTAAAAACTATGAAGGCTGATGGTGAAGGGTGATTTGTGTTGGAATAATTAAAACTTCTGCATTGGCATATGGTCAGATATGAAGACTGGTCAGGGATTCCGTTTAATGCTTTATTTTCTCTTCATGCAGAGTATTTACAGGTGGAACAGTTCAGGTGATGACATGGTAGGATGATTTGGATGAGATGACATGGATGAGATGATTTTAGTCTTAAACAAAGGGAAACAATAACTATTACAAAAACAATTCCAAACATGTTCAATGATATTCAACTAACAATAACACAAAACATAACTCACTCAAGGTATGCATCCATCCAGTCTGTGCATTTAAGTCTTTGTCTGTTCTCCAGGCCACATGCTCCCAGTCAAACAAAGGAAAAGAAGATGGTCTGGGCCTGATCCTTCCTCTTAAATGGTTGGGTATGGCCTGATAGGTGAGGCAAGGTCCTGTCCTTCCCCAACCAGGAAGTGGAGTTTTTAACACATATTGTAGCTTATTTTGGCGTTGATCCAGCTGATGTCATAATGTCGACATATGTACTGATGTCAGCATATCAATTTTCTCTATATATGCGGCAAGTCTTAAGTAAATTGAAACAAAATTGATGTTTTTATAGACATTTGAAATTTCGCCCATTATAAGTAAATGGGAAAAAGAAAAAGATTATTAAAAATTCATAAAACATTTGAAGTTTGATCTACTTTTCCCAAAATGTAACGACATCTTTTCTGGGTCACTGGTAATCTATAAACCTAGTTTGGTATGAATTCAACCAATAGTTTTGCTGCTAAAGTGTTAACAATCAGAGAAACAAAACAAAACAAAACAACACCTCTCGCCTCCCCTTTGGGGGGCGGGGTAATAAATTCCAATTACTTTTCTTAAAAAATGTCATATTGTTCACAGTTTTTTACAGATACACATTTTGTAAAAGGAGACTTTGTAAATGTAAACATGTTCATCATGTAATTTTACTGTTTTCACAATAAAATAAAGTAAAAAATATTAGGAGTTGTCATCATTTCTAGGTTATTATGCTATTATTTTCCTTGTCTGATCCACTTCAGATCATATTGGTCTGTATGTGGCCCCTGAAGCACAATGAGTTTGACACCCTTGACTGTATATCTTCAGTATAATTAATCCCATGGGCCGGATCAGACCCTACGGCGGGCTGCTTTAGGTCCACGGGCCACATGTTTGACACCCTGGCTTCTACAAATAACAAATAAGAGTGAATGGTTTGATGTGAATGGTTTTTTGTTTTTTTTTTTATATATATATAGATGGAGTTATAGTTTTTATTAATGTCTGTTTTTTTTTTAAGATAACATCAGCCTGTCCAGGGACTACAGGTGGAAATTAGCACTAGCGCTACAACGTGGCACACTACATCTCTCATGTTTAAGGTTAATGTATATTGTGCATTGTCCCTGTCTAGATAAATAAATAAAATCCACACACAAAAAAAAATACTAGTGGAAAACTTGATGTTGTTAACATTGCTCTGCAGGGAAATCCAAAACTGACTTCTCTCACAATCTATTGACGGCATCTTTCAAGGCCAATCAGAGACTTGACATTTCACTGGTCCGTATGCCTAAGAAAGGTTACAGACACATCAAAATGGATGCAACTCTGCATAACAACGCATTTTGAACACAAAATATATGCGCATAATTTAGCCGCCACAAAATACAATTGCCAGCAACTTGGCGAGGGATAAAAATCAGAAACATACACCACAAACTTATAGTATTTTGGTTTGACGTGCTACTCCCCAGCCACCTCCTTCTAATGACCGTCTCTATTTAACATGCATTTATTCGTCCAATAATAGGCCACAAAACAACAGCTAGTGCTTCTTGAACCACCAGCCGCTTTATTCCATTTGAGAATCGACCCATATTGTCATTTTTTGTGGCAAGTCATGGACCACAACAGTAACGACCGTGGCGATAACAACAATATTGACAATACAGTTGACGTTGCTTTCACAGTGGTTTGATACATGATAGAAATACGAACACTGATGCAACGTACGTCCAAAGTTACAGTGCACTTCCATCCAACATCATATTTAACAAGGCAATAGGGAGATGAATGTTGGGGTCATTTATGGGTTAAGCTGCGCATTAACCCTTAGTGGTCTGAGCCTATTTTGGCTGTTTTTGAGTACTTTTGATTTTGCCTTTATATACTATATAAAGTAATGTTTACTATATCCATGTTTGTTTGTTTTTTTTTCAGCACAACTTCACCTACCACAGGGTGGGGCAGCAAAATTTACAATGAACATTTAGATGTTTTTTCTCAGCAGGCACTACGTCAATTGTTTTGAAACCAAACATATATTGATGTCATAATCATACCTAACACTATTATCCATACCTTTTCAGAAACTTTTGCCCATATGAGTAATCAGGAAAGCAAACGTCAAAGAGTGTGTGATTTGCCGAATGCACTCGTCACACCAAAGGAGATTTCAAAAATAGTTGGAGTGTCCATAAAGACTGTTTATAATGTAAAGAAGAGAATGACTATGAGCAAAACTATTACGAGAAAGTCTGGAAGATACTATTAAAGAAGAATGGGAGAAGTTGTCACCTGAATATTTGAGGAACACTTGCGCAAGTTTCAGGAAGCGTGTGAAGGCAGTTATTGAGAAAGAAGGAGGACACATAGAATAAAAACATTTTCTATTATGTCAATTTTCTTGTGGCAAATAAATTCTCATGACTTTCAATAAACTAAGTGGTCATACACTGTCTTTCAATGCCTGCCTCAAAATATTGTAAATTTTG